>NC_086097.1:96304238-96627452 GCF_963921235.1 Mobula hypostoma
ACCATGGACCCCGGAACCCGGACCCCAGCCTGCAACCTCAAGTTCCTGGACCCCGGACCCGAGACTGCAGCATCAAGACTCCGGACCCTGGACCCCAGCCAGCAGCCTCAAGACCCTGGACCCTGGACTGCAGCCTCAAGACCCCGGACCCCAGACCGCAGCCTCAAGACCCTGGACCCCGGATCACAGCCTCAAGACCCCGGACCCTGGAAATCAGACCCCAGCCTGCAGCCTCAAGACCCCCGACCCTGGACCGCAGCTTCAAGACCCCGGACCCCGGTCTGCAGCCTCAAGACCCTGGACCCTGGATCCCAGCTGGCCGCCTCAAGACCCCGGACCCTGGACTGCAGCCTCAAGACGCCGGATCCCAGACTGCAGCCTCAAGACCCTGGAACCCGGACCCTAGACTCAAGACCCGGACCCCAGACCCCAGTCTTAAGACCCCGGACCCTGGACCCCAGACCGCAGCCTCAAGTCCCTGGACCCCATATCGCAGCCGCAAGACCCCGGACCCTGGAAATCAGACCCCAGCCTGCAGCCTCAAGATGCCGGACCCCGGACCCTAGCCGGCAGCCTCAAGACCCCCGACCCTGGACCACAGCCTCAAGACCCCAGACCCTGCACCGCAGCTTCAAGACCCTGGAGCCCAGACTGCAGCCTCAAGACCCCGGACCCTGGACCCCAGCCTTAAGACCCAGGACTCTGGACCCCAGACCGCAGCCTCAAGTCCCTGGACCCCATATCGCAGCCTCAAGACCCCGGACTCCAGACCGCAGCCTCAAGACCCTGGATCCCGGACCACAGCTGGAAGCCTCAAGGCCCCCGACCCTGGACCACAGCCTCAAGACTCCGGACTGCAGCCTCAAGATCCAGGACCCTGGACCCAGGACCACAGCCTTAAGCCCCGGACCCTAGAACCCGGAACCCAACCAGCAGCCTCAAGACCCCGGACCCTGGACTTCAGACAGCAGCTTCAAGCCCCCAGAACCCGGACCGCAGCCTCAAGACCCTGCACCCCAGACCGCAACCTCAAGACTACGGACCCTGGACTCGGACCGCAGCCTCAAGACCCTGGACCCCGGACCCTGAAACCGGGACCCCAGCCTGCAGCCTCAAGTTCTTGGACCCCGGACCCGAGACTGCAGCATCAAGACTCCGGACCCTGGACCTCAGCCAGAGGCCTCAAGACCCTGGACCCTGGACTGCAGCCTCAAGACCCCGGACCCCAGACCGCAGCCTCAAGACCCCGGACTGCAGCCTCAAGACCCCGAACCCTGGACCCCAGCCTTAAGACCCCGGACCCTGGACCCCAGACCGCAGCCTCAAGTCCCTGGACCCCATATCGCAGCCTCAAGACCCTGGACCCTGGAAATCAGACCCCAGCCTGCAGCCTCAAGATGCCGGACCCCGGACCCTAGCCGGCAGCCTCAAGACCCCCGACCCTGGACCACAGCCTCAAGACCCCAGACCCTGCACCGCAGCTTCAAGACCCCGGAGCCCAGACTGCAGCCTCAAGACCCCGGACCCTGGACCCCAGCCTTAAGACCCCGGACCTTGGACCCCAGACCGCAGCCTCAAGTCCCTGGACCCCATATCGCAGCCTCAAGACCCCGGACTCCGGACCGCAGCCTCAAGACCCTGGACCCCGGACCCAGGGCCGCAGCTTTAAGACCATGGACCCCGGAACCCGGACCCCAGCCTGCAGCCTCAAGTTCCTGGACCCCGGACTCGAGACTGCAGCATCAAGACTTCGGACCCTGGACCCCAGCCAGCAGCCTCAAGACCCCCGACCCTGGACTGCAGCCTCAAGACCCCGGACCCCAGACTGCAGCCTCAAGACCCAGGACCCCGGATTGCAGCCTCAAGACCCCGGACACTGGATCCCAGCCTTAAGACCCCAGACCTTGGACCCCAGACCGCAGCCTCAAGTCCCTGGACCCCATACCGCAGCCTCAAGACCCCGGACCCTGGAAATCAGACCCCAACCTGCAGCCTCAAGACCCCCGACCCTGGATCCCAGCTGGCCGCCTCAAGATCCCGGACCCTGGACCGCAGCCTCAAGACGCCGGATCCCAGACTGCAGCCTCAAGACGCCGGATCCCAGACCGCAGCCTCAAGACCCCTGACCCCAGCCTGCAGCCTGAAGACCCCGGACCCAGGACCGCAGCCTCAAGACCCCGGACCCCGGACTGCAGCCTCAAGACCCTGGACCTCGGACCCCAGACCCCAGCCTGCAACCTCAAAACCCCGGACCCCGTACTGCAACCTCAAGACCCCGGACCCCAGACCACAGCCTCTAGACCCCGGACCCCTGTCTGCAGCCTCAAGACCCTAACGCAGCCTCAAGACCCCGGACCCCGGACTCGGACCGCAGCCTCAAGACCCTGGATGCTGACTCCGGACCCCAGCCTGCAGCCTGAAGACCCCGGACCCAGGACCGCAGCCTCAAGACCCCGGACCCCAGACTCCTGCCCGCAGCCTCAAGACCCTGGACCTCGGACCCCAGACCCCAGCCTGCAACCTCAAGACCCTGGACCCCGTACCACAGCCTCAAGACCCCGGACCCCAGACCACAGCCTCTAGACCCCGGACCCCTGTCTGCAGCCTCAAGACCCCGGATGCCGACTCCGGACCGCAGCCTCAAGACCCTGGACCCCGGACCCAGGGCCGCAGCTTTAAGACCATGGACCCCGGAACCCGGACCCCAGCCTGCAGCCTCAAGTTCCTGGACCCCGGACTCGAGACTGCAGCATCAAGACTCCGGACCCTGGACCCCAGCCAGCAGCCTCAAGACCCCCGACCCTGGACTGCAGCCTCAAGACCCCGGACCCCAGACTGCAGCCTCAAGACCCAGGACCCCGGATTGCAGCCTCAAGACCCCGGACACTGGATCCCAGCCTTAAGACCCCAGACCTTGGACCCCAGACCGCAGCCTCAAGTCCCTGGACCCCATACCGCAGCCTCAAGACCCCGGACCCTGGAAATCAGACCCCAACCTGCAGCCTCAAGACCCCCGACCCTGGATCCCAGCTGGCCGCCTCAAGATCCCGGACCCTGGACCGCAGCCTCAAGACGCCGGATCCCAGACTGCAGCCTCAAGACGCCGGATCCCAGACCGCAGCCTCAAGACCCCTGACCCCAGCCTGCAGCCTGAAGACCCCGGACCCAGGACCGCAGCCTCAAGACCCCGGACCCCGGACTGCAGCCTCAAGACCCTGGACCTCGGACCCCAGACCCCAGCCTGCAACCTCAAAACCCCGGACCCCGTACTGCAACCTCAAGACCCCGGACCCCAGACCACAGCCTCTAGACCCCGGACCCCTGTCTGCAGCCTCAAGACCCTAACGCAGCCTCAAGACCCCGGACCCCAGACTCGGACCGCAGCCTCAAGACCCTGGATGCTGACTCCGGACCCCAGCCTGCAGCCTGAAGACCCTGGACCCAGGACCGCAGCCTCAAGACCCCGGACCCCAGACTCCTGCCTGCAGCCTCAAGACCCTGGACCTCGGACCCCAGACCCCAGCCTGCAACCTCAAGACCCCGGACCCCGTACCACAGCCTCAAGACCCCGGACCCCAGACCACAGCCTCTAGACCCCGGACCCCTGTCTGCAGCCTCAAGACCCCGGATGCCGACTCCGGACCGCAGCCTCAAGACCCTGGACCCCGGACCCAGGGCCGCAGCTTTAAGACCATGGACCCCGGAACCCGGACCCCAGCCTGCAGCCTCAAGTTCCTGGACCCCGGACCCGAGACTGCAGCATCAAGACTCCGGACCCTGGACCCCAGCCAGCAGCCTCAAGACCCTGGACCCTGGACTGCAGCCTCAAGACCCCGGACCCCAGACCGCAGCCTCAAGACCCCGGACCCCGGATCACAGCCTCAAGACCCCGGACCCTGGAAATCAGACCCCAGCCTGCAGCCTCAAGACCCCCGACCCTGGACCGCAGCTTCAAGACCCCGGACCCCGGTCTGCAGCCTCAAGACCCTGGACCCTGGATCCCAGCTGGCCGCCTCAAGACCCCGGACCCTGGACTGCAGCCTCAAGACGCCGGATCCCAGACTGCAGCCTCAAGACCCTGGAACCCGGACCCTAGACTCAAGACCCGGACCCCAGACCCCAGCCTCAAGACCCCGGACCCCGGACACCAGACTGCACCCTCAAGACCCAAGACCCCAGCCTGCAGCCTGAAGACCCCGGACCCAGGACTGCATCTCAAGACCCTGGACCTCGGACCCCAGACCCCAGCCTGCAACCTCAAGACCCCGGGCCCCGTACCGCAGCCTCAAGACCCCGGACCCCAGACCACAGCCTCTAGACCCTGGACCCCGGACCCCAGACCGCAGCCTCAAGACCCCAGCCACGTCCTGTCCTGTAGCCATGTCATGTCCTTGCCTGGTTCTGGGGTCCGAGCGCGAGGCAAGACCCAGGTTCTGGGTCCTTGTCCAGTCTCTGGCTCGGACTCCAAGCTCAGGCTCCTAGTTCATGGTTCCTAGTTCTTGTCCCGATTTCCCAAGCCCAGGCTCCTAGTTCATAGCTCCTTGTCTCGGTTCCCTGTCTAGTCCATGTCCTAGCCCAAGTCTGCGTTCTTGTCCCTGCTCCTTGTCTGTATCCTGTCACGTCCCTACTCTAGTCAAGTCCTGTTCGTAGTACATCAGGGTCTGTGTCTTGCATTTGGGTCTGTTCCCAACGCCCCCCTTTGTAACAGAATGAACCAGCCATTCATGGACCCAGCAACACAGACACTATCCTCTAGTCCCTTCACCCCAGGTTCCCTCCTGATTGAATAAGACCCCCCCTCACCCGCCCGAGTCGTCCTTAGTCCTGGAAAGCCTCTTCGGTCGCCCGGAGACTCCCATGGGGGGGCGGTTACTGTCATGGTCCGGTCCGTGAAGTCCACATTCCGGTTCATGGTCCGGTCCGTGGACTCAGGACTCTGGGTCTTCCAGCTGTCCCTTATTTTGGTTGGGTTAATCATAGGCACCTGATTCCCATCTTGCGGCTCGGAATATAAGTAGCCTTGGGGTTGAGTGTGGGCTGCTGGTTTGTCTTGTCGAGATCCCCTGGGAGCAACCTGCCAGTGGAAGGCTAGAGCAGCCACTTGCCATCTTTAGGCCGTGTTGGAGAACCATCGCTTCATGGAGCCTTGCTGTCGGTAGTTGGAGCTGTCTTTGCGGTGTGGATTTGGCCATTTCCCGGGCCAGCTGAGTTGCTGTCAGCCCCTCCGAGCTAGGTAGGGATCTGGCTGTTTCCGTAGCCAGCCGAGGTTGCTGGCCGTAACTGCAACTCGGAGCAACCCCGATGCAGAGATGGAACTGTCTGTCGTTCTTCGGTGTTTGTCTCTTCTTGTCCTCATCTCCATGGGGTAAGTCAGGCCGTTCTGCCGTTGCCCTGCGGGGGGGATCTGTCTTGTCTTGTCCTCGCCTCCACGGGGTAACTCAGGCCGTTCTGCTGTTGCCCTGCGGGGGGGATCTGTCTTGTCTTGTCCTCGCCTCTGTAGGGTAAGTCAAGCCATTCTGCCATTGCCCTGCAGGGGGATCTGTCTTGTCTTGTCTTTGCCTCTGTTGAGTAAGTCCGGCCATTCTGCCATTATCCGACAGATGGACCTGTCCCACCTTGGTGTGGAGATAAAGTTGAGTCCCGGCTTTATGTCTATGTACTGTCCAGTCTCATGTTAGAATCGTGTTAAAGATGAGTCCGGCTTTTCAAAGGATAAGTCCTGGCTCTATGTTGATGTACGGTTCCCAGTCTGTCTCCGAGCTCCAGCCTCCAAGTTACCAGCCTCCAGCCCCAAGATCCCAGCTTCCAGCCTTCAGCCCCAAGATCCCAGCCTGCAGCCCCAAGACCCAAGACCCCAGCCTGCAGCCCCAAGACCCAAGCCCCCAGCCTGCAACCTCAAGACCCCAGCCACGTCCTGTCCTATAGCCATGTCATGTCCTTGCCTGGTTCTGGGGTCCGAGCGTGAGACAAGACCCAGATTCTGGGTCCTTGCCCAGTCTCTAGCTCGGACTCCAAGCTCAGGCTCCTAGTTCATGGTTCCTAGTCCTGGTCCCGCTTTCCCAAGCCCAGGCTCCTAGTTCATAGCTCCTTGTCCAGGTTGCCTGTCTAGTCCATGTCCTAGCCCAAGTCTGCGTTCTTGTCCCTGCTCCTTGTCTGTATCCTGTCGCGTCTCTACTCTAGTCAAGTCCTGTTCATAGTACTTCAGTGTCTGTGTCTTGCATTTGGGTCCGTTCCCAATGCCCCCTTTTGTGACACACAAAGCCATTTAGAGAGCTAATTTTGACTATTAAAAGTATTATTATTGCACTGAAATATTGGTGACAACTGCAATTGCATTGAGAATATCCTTGTTTATATTTGAAACTATGCACTGGGGAATTTGGAGGTATGGTATATGGTAAGATTCAACTATCTCAGCAGTGCTTAAAGTTGAAGAGTTAGCATTGTTGCATAATTGCGTTAATTGGCCTCCAGCATGCAGGAATCAATTCCTTGCAACTTGGCCTAAGAAGCTCTGGCATTGCCACATGTACAAGTTACACATGCTGAACTTATGATAGTCCACAGGGATGCCATCTGGCCTTTCACAGAAAGACAAATGTCAAAGTGGTCCAGTCATTGAACAATAAAGGAAAACATTAAAACAAATCTTAAAAGCAATAAGTTGGGTTTCATGGCGCTTATTATACAGCTGTGTAGTCCATCTGCAGTGAAAGCTTTTAAAGTTATGTGAATTTTGTGAAATTGCCAATCCAACTCTGCAACAATGCCAAAGAATGAGAATACATTTTCTTTAATTCATCCTTTTTAACAACCAGTTGTACCAACACATATAAATAAGAAAGGAAAATTCTAGAAATTTCATGTCAGGCAGCATTTATGGAAAGAGAAACAGTCAGCCATTTGGATTTGTGAAGGGTTCAGATTTTTAGCATATACCGTTTTTTTTTAAGATTTTGATGCACTAATGCACCAATTGGTTCTATATTGCATCTCAAACCATCTCTTCCGTATTATTCCATGATTGAAAAGGTAGATAGGTTCCATTTGCTCCTAAACTTCATGCACTTGCAGAGATGCTTAAGACTATGTCGAAACACTTTACTCTTTTTTTGCTTTCTCCACATCTTGGGACTTCTCTAACAGCTGTCCAAGATCAAGAAAAAAAACTGTGCAGAGAACTGAGACCCAAAACCATGTTCTAAAAGTCAGATGCATTTCTACAATTTTGAATCATGGAAAAGTACCCTTCCCTTGTGCTTCATTTCTATATCGAAATACTTGGCTCAATTCTTATACATAATCCCAGGAATCTCACTTGAGATATGACAAAGAAATGTTCAAGTCATTCTCCAAAATTAATAATGTGCTCCTAAAATTATTGATCTGCAGGACTCAGAAGTCTTTTCATGTTGATTTTCAGAAGGGAGGTATGATAATTGAAGGCTGTTAAGGAAACAAGCCTGATAAAGACAGGTTTTAAAAACCTTATAATTACAAAATATTGAATGGCCATGATGGAACAGAAAATTCAATTTATAGATTCCGTGACTGAGGACAAAGTGTATGGTGAGCCTCAATTTCAAAACAGGAAGAAAAAGGGGAAAGAAGAACAGCATATTTAGAGTTTAGGGTGAACTAAAGAAAAAACCTCACAGAAGAATTAACAACTACATTTGTACCATGCTGGTAAAAATAAAATATAGTCAAGATAAAGAGGGTACAGTATGGTCGTGAGAAGGGAAAATCCACATCAGTGGACAAAGAAGACCTACTAAATTTAGTAGTAACAGCGATAGCCTTGGGCTTTACAGAGAATTAAAAGTAAGAGGAGCTTTGGTTTCTTGGATGCAGCTTCAACTAAGGAGAAAGTTTACTTCATGGAACAAAATGTAAAAGAAATACTAAACTAATTAAAAAGCCAATAGCACTTCATTAATGATCATGGAGCACACGAGGTTAAATCTTACTCCAGAGAAATAGCTTTTCACAAATCATTGTTTTGACTCAAATTATAAGAAACTGCAGTTTTAAATTTCTTTCCTCTGTAGATTTCAATGTACTGTCAAAATCAGTATACAGGCCAGAGAAAACACAGCTGTAATCTCTAGGTTCTCAAGATGAGTAAGAATAATTCTAGGATCTAAAAGCCTAAGAGTTTCATCTTTCCAGAATTTGTGCCTTCTGAGAACAACGTAATTTTATGTCCTTTGAGAAAATGCTCCAAATTTATGATTTGTCAGTTACACAAAGAAGCAGAGACAAGTGGTGCTCCAATTATGGGCCTCTCTAGGGCCACAATAAGAATACTATCAGTTTTCTATAATTTTATATTACCCTCAACTAATAGCAAGGGCATCAATTTTATAATGTGAGATGTTTAGGAAATGACATTTCAACATGTATATTATTGAGTCTTTTAAGTTCAGCTGCGAGCTGCAAAAATTTAAAACCACACATGATAACTTCAATTTACAATATTTACTGTACTTGATATTTTCACCAGTTAACAAATAAACTTGAATATTTATTTTGGTGAAAATGATACTTACTCAAGCATTTGCTATCAGTCAATGCAAACCAAGACTTTATTTTATGCTCTAGATATATGCTTAAAAATAACTACAGTTTCTAATTATCATTCCTTTCCACTTTGGGTATTTTTCACACTTTATTATTTCCACTTATGAAATCTTATAACTGGTATGTTATGAACAATAGTTGGTTCAAAAAGAAATATAAAGTGAATTTTATTAAAAAGATTAAAATGATTAAAGATTTGTCTCGATAAAAAGCAATTGCAGAGTTCTACATGAGCACTTCAACTTTCACTTGAAACATACTTACTGGAGACAAATGAAAGTAATGAAGCAAGTGTGGAGAAGTAGCAGTGAGGAGAAACACAACTCAGAATAGTAAGGTACTGAATTCTTAAGGAAATCAGAGAAGAAAGGTGGTTGTGCTGATTACATTATTTCAACATTTCTTTGATTATAGAGATTGCGTTAAACATCTAGAGGACAGGCTATACAAAATTCTGTTCATTGAAGAAGCCAGGTAACTATAGTCAGCCCTAAACTTCCAGACTGAATCTTTCTTGATACTTGAATACAGAGTGAATTTAGAATACACTTTTGAATTCTAATTTGTAAAACGAGCCGCGTCTAACAAATTTAACAGATTTCACACAGCACAGCCACAAAGGGATATCGTACATCAGCTTTTCATAAGGAACTTGATCAGATTCTAGGTTGAGATTTGCTGATTGGGGGAAATGTGCCAGTATGGCAGAAAATGAGCAGAACACTTTTCAAACTTCAGGGTTGCAAAAAATGGTGCCTAGCTCAAGGTTAATAACAGGACCAGTAGAGAAAAATGGGATTTTTGTTTTACTGTAAAGAACTTTATGAAGAATTCCTTAAAGGTGCCATACTATTAATGATTTTAGGAATGTCAATGGCTATGAAGAACTTTGTGAGATTACAAGCTCTTCTTCCATATTCTGCCCTATAGCTGTTTGATTACAGCTGGGTGCAGAAGAATTTTTTTCCAGCATCTTCTCACTCGCTTTTGAAATCTTAGACTGTGGTCCCAATATGCCCAGATCCCAAAGAATTGGATTTTTCTCTCCAATGATCCTAAGGAATCCTGCCTTAGTAATGCTACATAACACAATAGAACAGGGTTTCTCAACCAGGGTTCTGTGAGGGGTTGCTCAGGGCTCCGTGAGAGATAGTGATAAAAAAAAACATCATTTTTTGAGCTTTGCACAACTACGATGCTAGCACTCGCAGTGATGGACAGTGACCAAGCAGCCCATTAACAATCTCATTAGAGGTCTCCCAGCCCAGTATGGCAATGCACAGTAGGACGGACCATGTTTATTTGGTTGAGTCCATTCTCAGTTTTTGATGCGAGATTGGTGAGCCCTGTACTGAATGCAGGGGAGGACTGTAGTCTGATAAGAAGTGTGAAGTGCATTTTCTGAGCATTGAATAGACTTGCCCATTTTTATACTTTATTAACCCCTATGTTTTGCGGACATGTCTGACGGTCCAATGCGGCGATTTTTGAATTACAATCTTCTGAGTCATTTCACTGCACTAGTGCAACAACGGAGACAAAAAAGTTCTGTCTTTACAATGAAGGCTATTTATCAATGGGTTTTACATAGACTGGTGATCCAAGTTGTCCTATTCCATTGTGCCTAGTCTGTGGCAAACAACTTAATGCAGGATTGGCTCCAGAAAAATTGAAAAGACATTTAACTACAAATCACAGCCATATGACATATAAAAGTAACACACACAAAATGCTGGTGGAACGCAGCAAACCAGGCAGCATCTATAGGAAGAAGTACAGTCGACGTTTTGGGTCAGACCCTTCATCAGGACTAACGGAAAAAAGATAGTAAGAGATTTGAACCACTTTCAAATCTCTTACTATCTCTTTTTTCCGTTAGTCCTGACAAAGGGTCTCGACCTGAAACGTCCACTGTACTTCTTCCTACAGATGCTGCCTGACCTGCTGTGTTCCACCAGCATTTTGTGTGTGTTGCTTGAATTTCCAAAATCTGCAGATTTTCTTGTGTTGACATATAAAAGTGCTGATTATTTTAAATGGTTATTGGAATCTCAAAACAAACAGAAAAAAAGCTTTTGTTAATAAAGTCACAGTCAGTAAAAAGACCCAGGAAGCAAGTTATTTAGTAGCAGAACTTATTATCCAGAAAAGGAAAAGTCACACAGTTGTTAAGAACCTAATAATGCCAGAATGTAAAATCATAGTGGGTAAAATGCTAGGACATGATGCAGTACAAGAAATTGAAAAGCTTTCACGCTCGATGATGATGATAGCTGGTTCTTTGCTTGCGAAGATCAGGAGGGAAGAAGAGTCCTCAGGAATGACAGCGTGATCGTTGGTGACTGTCGAGGCCAATTCTGGACCTGCAGTCTCTGGAGCATTAGGGACACAGGAACAGCTGGAACATGAGTGCTTGGGTAGTAGGATCCTTCCTGCACCTCTGCTTCTCTTCAGCAGTCACTCTTCTGGATTCCACAAAATTACTGGCTGTACCGTGAAACAGCATTCTCCAGCGGTCTCTGTCACAAGCCAGCTGCTGCCACTCATTGACTTCGATATTTGCCTGAGAGAGCTGCAGCTTAAGTTAGTTTTCGTACCTCTTGCACAGGGTGCCACGATCTCCCTTGCCCTGAGAGAGTTCTCCATAGAGTACTGCATTCAGTAACCTGGAGTTGTCCATGTGAGACACATGGCCTGATCAGCGTAACTGCTTGAGCAGCAAAGTGTCTTCAATACTTGGAAGTTGAGCTTTCTCCAGGAAACACGATCCTGCCAACTGATACCCATGATGGAGCAGAATCAGCACTGATAGAAGTACTCCGGCAAATGGACTTGCTTGTGGTACATGACCCAGGCATCGGAGCCGTATAGCAGTGTTGTGATGACAGCAGCCCTGTACACCTGGATTTTTGTGGACAGACAGAGCTGTTGGTTCTTCCACATATTTTTCTGGAGGTGCCCGAAGACACTACTAGCTCTGGTGAGTCGATTGTCATTGTCCCTTACTGTCGTAGCATTGTTTGACATGACGCTGCCCGGGCAGGTGAACTGCTCAACCATGGTGAGCGGGTGGTCGTCAATGGTGATCCAAGGTGGGTTGTAAGTGCCATGAGGGGGCTTCTGATGGAGGATCATTGTTTTCTTCAGACTGACCATTAACCTGAAAGCCCTTGAAGCCTCGGTGAACTGAATGACCACAGCCTGTAGCACGTCCTGTGCGTGCATGAGAAGAGCATAGTCATCTGTATATAGTAGCTCAAGAATGGGCTCTCGCATGACTTTTGTTTGGGTGAGAAGGTGGCCACTCTCAAATGGTACGATAAGTCGATGTACTGTATTGATGACATGGCACATGATGCTGAGGAGGTTTTATGTGTTAAACTGAAAACCAACAGCTTCTCTATCCAGGGTGATGAGTCAATAGATTTCACCAATAAATGTCATGTTGTAACATTTCTAAGATTTGTAAATGATGGTGAAATTCAAGAAAACAACTTCTGTTGTAAAGAACTGTTCGAAACAAAGGCCAAGATATATTTAACTTTTTGTCTTCATATTTGAAAATAAAAGGTCTGCCTTGAAGGAACTGTGTTGTCATTTGTATTGATTATGCCCCATCAATGGTTGGCTCCATGAGAGGTTTTGTTTTTTTTGTAAAGAAAAGGAAATCCTGATATTGCCACAACACACTGCTTTCTTTACAGAGAGGT
Source organism: Mobula hypostoma (assembly GCF_963921235.1). Lineage (NCBI taxonomy): Eukaryota > Metazoa > Chordata > Chondrichthyes > Myliobatiformes > Myliobatidae > Mobula > Mobula hypostoma. Next base: position 96,316,532 of record NC_086097.1, read on the forward strand.
GCTGATGTCAAAAACTCTTGGAAATGAAATGAAAGGTTACAGATAAAAGGTTACACCATAAAAGGTTACAGGTAAAAACACTGGTAAATGGGATTGGTATATAACAGGGATTTCCAACCTGAGGTCCACGAACTCCTTGATTAATGGTAGGGGACCATGGCGTTAAAAGGGTTGGGAAGCCCTGATACAAATGAATACTTGTTGGTGAGCTGAGGACCTGTTGTTGTGAGTTTTGGCTCTATGACACAAGTGCCTAGAAGCACAAGGAAGTCAGATAGAGAAAGGCTGGCAGCCGTTCTCCTCTTACGGACTTCAGTACAATAAATAAAAATATTTTTAAAAAACTGCCAGCGCTGGTGATCCAAAATAAAAACAGAAAATTCCAAAAATTCTGCAGGTCAGGCAGCATTTATGGAAAGAGAAACAAGAGCTGATGTTTCAGTTTGAAGGCTTTAAATGTTAATGCTATTTATCTGCTCAAAGATGTGGCTGACTTGTGATGTATTATTAGTATTTTATATTTTCATCTTGCATTCTCACAACATTCATTACTAAGGTTAGTTGTTTTTCCCTATCCCAAATTTCAGATTATCAATTTAAATTCCATAGCTGCTGTGGTCGGGTCTCTAGATTGTGCATCCATGATACGAGTCTGGTAACTTAACCATCATACCTTGAATTTTTACGTGAATTTCAGTACTTAAATTTTTTTTTTCCTTTGCTACATGCTTAAATTTTAAACCGTAATCTTCTTTTTGTCGAAAAGTTGGATTTGAGTAGATAAAACTGTGTCTAAAATGAGGATCCAAGAAACCATATATTGTATACAAGCTGGCGCATAAAAGTTTAGGAACAAAACCATATGATATTGAGAGACTGTGTTAGCATGGACTGAAGATTAGCTACCACACAAAAGACAGGGCATCAAATGCTGCAAGGTATGCCAAGGTTCGATTTAGTTATTTACAAATATTTATGACCTGGAGGAAAGACAGAATGTAAAGTATCCAAGTTCGCTAATGACATAAAATAGATGAGAGGGTATGTTGTGATGAACAGACATGGACTGCAACAAGACATTAATAGGTTGAGTAAGTGGGCAAAAACATGGTTAATACAATCTAGTGTGGCAAAAATTAAGGTCACACACTTTGGTAAGAAGAATCTGAAAAAAGACCATTATATAAATGGAGAAAGATTATGGATGAGTATACAATTGTAGGATTATGTGCATTGAATCATAAGAAGTGAGCATTCATTTTGAGAGGACTAGAATATAAAAGCAAGATGTAATGCTGAAGCATTTTAAGGCATTGGTCAGAATGTACATGGAGTATTATGAGCCATTTTGGACCCCTTATCTGAGAAAGGACATGCTAGCATTGGAGAGGGTCCAGAAGTAGTTCACAAGAATGACCCCAGGAATGAAAGGATTAACATATGAGGAACATTTGACGGCTCTGGTCCTGTACTCGCTGGAGTTTAGAAGAATATGTAGGGGTCTCATTGAAGCCTATTGAATATAGAAAGACCTAGATAGAGTGGATGTTGAGAGGATGTTTCCTATACTGTAGTGGGGTGGGGGGATTAGGACCAGGAGGGCCTTCAGATTAGAAGGATGTTCCTTTACAGCAGAGATGAAGAGGAATTTCTTTAGCCAGAGGGTGGTAAGTCTGTGGAATTTATTGCCACAGATGGCTGTGGAGTCCAAGTCATGGGTATATTTAAAGTGAATATGATTAAGTTCTTGAATAGTAAGAGTGTCAAAGGCTATGGGGAGAAGGCAGGAGAATAGGATTAAGAGGGATAATAAATGAGCTATAGTGTAATGGTGGAGCAGACTTGATGGGCAGAATGGCCTAATTCTGCTTCTATGTCTTATGGTTTAAGTTAGCTGGCAGGTGTAGCAAGAAGTTATGAAAGCAAATGGCATATAGGCCTTTATTTAAAAAAGGTTGGGGTATAGAAACAAAGAATTATTGTTATATTTACACAAGGTACTGGAGAAGTACCATCTGTAGTACTCTGCAAAATTTTGGTCAGATTACCTAACAATAGACTAGCATTTAGAGGAATTCCAAAAGAAATTTACCAGGCTAATTCCTAGAAAGAGATAGTTGTTCTATCATGAGCAGCTAAGGAAATTTGATCAATATTTTTTGGAATTCAGAAGAATGAGGGGTGATTTTAAGGAAATGTACAAGAGCCTAATTCGACATGACAGTACAAAAGTCAAGATGTTTCCAATATTGGAGGATTTTCAAATGAGGAAACACAATTATAAGATTAGAGAATAGACACGAAATACTCAGGAAGATCTCACAGAAAGCGGAGGATCTCTATGTCAGAGGGTTATGGAGGCTAGATCATTGGAGGTGTTTAAATTTTTTGGAAGATCAGAGAATTGAGTTCTGAGCATTGATAAATCATCCATGATCACGAATGGCAAGGAAGGCTTGAGAGCCTGACTCACCTATACCTATTTCTATTTTCTTATGTTCTTATGTATAACATTCCTGTTTTGGAATTGGTTTATTATTATTACACTTACTGAGGTACAGTAAAACGCTTGCTTTGCATCTTATTCATACAGATCAATTCATTACAAAATGCATTGAAGCAGTACAATGTAAAACAATAATAGAATGCATTATAATGCACTTCTTTTTCCCTTATTAGGGAGAGAGAGAACTTGTGGTATGTTGAATTACCAGGTGAACGAATAGACTCTGGTGTACTGCAATTCTGGATTTTTAATGATGCCTTGCTGCACGCTTGAGTGCTTGGTGGAGGTGCGATGCTTTTTTGCAGGTGAGGAAGGTAGGGGTCATTGCCCTGCTGCTGCTTGTGCGTGGGAGGGGGGAGCTGGAGGGGGCTTTGGGGTTCTAACATTTAACTGTCATTCATTCTTTGCGGCACTCCTGTTTTCGTGGATGTTTGTGAAGAAAAAGAATTTCAGGATGTATATTGTATATATTTCTCTGACATTAAATATACCTATTAAACCTATTGAAAGCATTATAGTCACAGAGAAAGTGCAGTGCAGATAGACAATAAGGTGCAAGATCATAAGATAGATTGTGAAGATCAAGAGTTCATTTCATTATGCTAGGAGCCATTCCATAGTTTTATAACAATGGGATGGAAGCAATCCCTGAGCCTGGTGCAGATGTTTTCAGGCCTTTGTATCAGCTGCCCTATACAGAGGGAGAAGAATGAAAATCCAGGGTTGGTGGGGTCTTTGATTATGCTAGCCGCTTTACTGAGATAGCAAGAAGAAATAGACAGAGACTGTGGAGAAAAGGCTTGTTCGGTAGCATGAGCATAATCTTTTTTGACAAAACTCAAAATCATGCATGGTACCTCTGCAGGCAAAACAAATACTCATCCGAATGAACCTTGGATTTGCAATGATATCCTCTTTAAGATATGAAGTCACAGAACATAATATTTTTGCAGATAAGGAAGAGAAAACAGGAAGGATATAAACTAATTTTACCTCATAGCACCATCTTCCCAACAGGTAGTATAAAGAAGGATCATCATTTTTCAGTTTAATGGCCTTATCAATATGCTCCTAGAAAAATAATAATAGGAATGAGACTGTAAATTTCCGCTGCAGCTGAGGAATCAGCAGAATCTGATAATTTCACTATAGGTTAATTGAAATTACTACACAAATTTAAGTGCATCTCAGTCTGGCATCTCTATTTTGTACTTTGGTCTAGTTTGTTTTTTTACCTCTCCATAGGCCCTCTGCACAACTTCCAGGCTAATACTCAATACTTTGCTGAACAAAGACTCCAATGTAAGAGGTGGCTTCTCTTGTTCAAGCTTGTTCAGGTAACTACGATTTATCCCAAGGCACCATTTGGGAGGTTATTTATTAGAGAAGTACAAAGACAAGCACATTTTCTTCTCCATCGCCAAAGCAATTTGGCCAGCAAGAACAATGCAATTTCAAAGAGGGAATGAAGTTCTTCTGGTCATTACGAACTCCTATGGTGACTCCTTAACTGAATGACAGGCGAACGTTGCTTCAATTATTTTTGAGAACTTATCCAACAGTCTTCCTTTACATGCTTTCTTGTTGTAGGGCTCACCTATGCCAGCGTAACTGCTGGGTCTCAACCTCCTTCAACCTAAGAAAATAGCTCCCCTTCTATTCTGTCACACTTTTCTGCAGAAATCCTGAAAAGATGTTGCTGCAACAATACTCACCTTCAAATATTAAATCTCAGCACCATGCATGCCTCAGAAAGAAAACACTTGCATCTCTACCTCAGCATGCATCTTGCTGTAAGTATTCTATGTATCTTTTAAGGGACCACTTGTCACTTGTTAGAGAGCTGAGAGATAAGAGAGAGTGAGTCGGGATTGGCTACGGCTACTGAACAGGTTTGTAAGAGACAAGAGTTTTCATTGCAGGGCGAGATCAGCTGTGCATTTCCATGAAACTGAGTACACAATTGCTGCTATTGTGACTCCCGTCTCCCCTTACCCCACCAATATTCTGCAATCCCGTCTCCCTCAGATCCCATCGTCAGCTCCTGGTCCCTGCTGGGTCTTTACCATCCCCTCCGACCTTCAACTGTTGGAGGCAGAATGCTCTGTCCTCAGTAAGGGCCTCACCTTTGTCCCCCTTCACCCACACCACAGCGATTTCCGCGTTCGCCATGATGCGGAACTCTTCTTCCGCCATCTCCATCTCTGAGCCTACTTCTTCGGCAAGGACTCTTCCACCCTCACCGATGACCCCTTCTCCCGTCTTCAACCCTCCTCTTCTTCATGGACACCCCGCTCTGGTCTTCTGCCTGCTCTGGATCTCTTTATTGCTAACTGCCGACGGGACATCAACTGTCTTGACTTCACCGCATCTTGTTCCCATTCCAACCTCAGTACTTCCGAACGCTCTGCTCTCCACTCCCTCCACACTAATCCTAACCTTACTATTAAACCCGCTGATAAGGGGGGTGCTGTTGTAGTCTGGCGTATTGACCCCTACCTTGCCGAGGCACAGCGACAACTCATGGATACCTCCTCTTATTTACCCCTCTATCATGACTCCACTGAGGAGCACCAGGCCATTGTCTCCCACACCATCACCGACTTTATCCGTTCAGGGGATCTCCCATCCACTGCTACCAACCTTATAGTTCCCACACCTCGCACTTTCCGTTTCTACCTCCTACCCAAGATCCACAAACCTGCCTGTCCTGGCAGACCTATTCTCTCAGCTTGCTCCTGCCCCACCGAACTCGTTTCTGCATACCTTGACACGGTTTTATCCCCCCTTGTTCAATCCCTTCCTACCTATGTTCGTGACACTTCTCACGCTCTTAAACTTTTCGATGATTTTAAGTTCCCTGGCCCCCACCGCTTTATTTTCACCATGGATGTCCAGTCCTTATATACTTCCATCCCCCATCAGGAAGGTCTCAAAGCTCTACGCTTCTTTTTGGATTCCAGACCTAATCAGTTCCCCTCTACCACCACTCTGCTCCGTCTAGCGGAATTAGTCTTTACTCTTAATAATTTCTCCTTTGGCTCCTCCCACTTCCTCCAAACTAAAGGTGTAGCCATGGGCACTCGTATGGGTCCTAGCTATGCCTGCCTTTTTGTTAGCTTTGTGGAACAATCTATGTTCCGTACCTGTTCTGGTATCTGTCCCCCACTTTTCCTTCGCTACATCGACGACTGCATTGGCGCTGCTTCCTGCGCGCATGCTGAGCTCATTGACTTATTAACTTTGCCTCCAACTTTCACCCTGCCCTCAAGTTTACCTGATCCATTTCCGACACCTCCCTCCCCTTTCTAGATCTTTCTGTCTCTATCTCTGGAGACAGCTTATCCACTGTCTACTATAAGCCTACTGACTCTCACAGCTATCTGGACTATTCCTCTTCTCACCCTGTCTCTTGCAAAAATGCCATCCCCTTCTCGCAATTCCTCCGTCTCCGCCGCATCTGCTCTCAGGATGAGGCTTTTCATTCCACGACGAGGGAGATGTCCTCCTTTTTTAAAGAAAGGGGCTTCCCTTCCTCCACCATCAACTCTGCTCTCAAATGCATCCCCGCATTTCACGCACATCTGCTCTCACTCCATCCTCCCGCCACCCCACTAGGAATAGGGTTCCCTTGGTCCTCACCTATCACCCCACCTCTGGGTCCAACATATCATTATCCGTAACTTCCGCCACCTCCAACGGGATCCCACCACTAAGCACATCTTTCGCTCCCCCCGCCCCGCTTTCCGAAGGGATCGCTCCCTACGCAACTCCCTTGTCCTTTCGTCCCCCTATCCCTCCCCACTGATCTCCCTCCTGGCACTTATCCTTGTAAGCGGAACAAGTGCTACACATGCCCTTACACTTCCTCCCTTACCACCATTCAGGGCCCCAGACAGTCCTTCCAGGTGAGGCGACACTTCACCTGTGAGTCAGCTGGGGTGATATACTGAGTCCGGTGCTCCCGATGTGGCCTTTTATATATTGGCGAGACCCGACGCAGACTGGGAGATCGCTTTGCTGAACACCTACACTCTGTCCGCCAGAGAAAGCAGGATCTCCCAGTGGCCACACATTTTAATTCCACATCCCATTCCCATTCTGACATGTCTATCCACTGCCTCCTCTACTGTAAAGATGAAGCCACACTCAGGTTGGAGGAACAACACCTTATATTCCGTCTGGGTAGCCTCCAACCTGATGGCACGAACATTGACTTCTCTAACTTCCGCTAATGCCCCACCTCCCCCTCGTACCCCATCCGTTATTTATTTTTATACACACATTCTTTCTCTCACTCTCCTCTTTCTCCCTCTGTTCCTCTCAGTATACCCCTTGCCCATCCTCTGGGTTCCCCCCGCCCCCTTGTCTTTCTCCCTTGGCCTCCTGTCCCATGATCCTCTCATATCCCCTTTGCCAATCACCTGTCCAGCTCTTGGCTCCATCCCTCCCCCTCCTGTCTTCTCCTATCATTTTGGATCTCCCCCTCCCCCTCCCACTTTCAAATCTCTTACTAACTTTTCCTTCAGTTAGTCCTGTGAAGGGTCTCGGCCTGAAACGTCGACTGTACCTATTCCTAGAGATGCTGCCTGGCCTGCTGCATTCACCAACAACTTTGATGTGTGTTACACAATTGATTGTAAGCTTTCACCAAATGCAGCCACAGTAAGAGTCTGAATTCAGAAGTACTAAATGCCTGTAGTTATGATATTTATGTGGAAACGTTATGAATACATATCTGTGTTAAATATACTAACAGTGAACTGTATGCATTGAGGATGGGGAGAGGGAAGGCAAATGAGGACAAAAGCGAAGGGGGAAGAAGTGGATAGATATAGAGAAGACACGATTTGTAGAAGGTTTAAATAAAATCAGAAGGGGTGTTGGTAGCTTTATTGGGAATACAGAAAGGAGAGAGAAGAAACAGAAAGAGGAAGTTGGAAAAAAGTAACGTGAAACAAACATGACAAAATAACATCCTATTTCATGGCACCAACTCTGGACCCCATGCTGGCCTTCAGGGCGCAGTGCAGAAGAAGTGCCCCTAACTGAATTTGACCCATGAGGCACAGTCTGGCCTATGCTAAAGTAGTATATAAAAATGTGTAATATCTGAAGGTAGTTCTAGGCCCAACTTTATTTACATCAAAGCAATTAGTGCCACAGACATCCTGCCTTATATTTTCTCAAGGTAAGATAAAGTGTCTCCATTTTGGTGTGATCAATTACAGGGCAGGAATGGATTCTCAATATTCCTGGATTTCAGTGCTTTAAAAGGGATAGAGAGGGGGAAAAAAGGGGAGGAGGGGTGGCATTACTGGTCAGGGATACTATTACAGCTACAGAAAGGGTGGGTAATGTAGCAGGATCCTCTTTTGAGTCAGTATGGGTGGAAGTCAGGAACAGGAATGGAGCAGTTACTCTATTGGGGGTATTCTATAGGCCCCCTGGTAGCAGCAGAGATACAGAGGAGCAGATTGGGAGGCAGATTTTGGAAAGGTGCAAAAATAACAGTGTCGTTATCATGGGTGACTTTAACTTCCCTAATATTGATTGGCACCTGATTAGTTCCAAGAGTTTAGACGGGGAAGAGTTTGTTAAGTGTGTCCAGGACGGATTCCTGTCACAGTATGTTGACAGGCCAACTAGGGGGAATGCCATTCTAGATCTAGTATTAGGTAACGAACCGGGTCAGGTCACTTAGTGGGTGAGCATCTGGAGGGCAGTGACCACTGCTCCCTTGCCTTTAGCATTATCATGGAAAAAGATAAAATCAGAGAGAACAGGAAAATTTTTAATTGGGGAAGGGCAATTTATGAGGCTATAAGGTTAGAACTTGTGGGTGTGAATTGGGATGACGTTTTTGCAGGGAAATGTACTATGGACATATGGTTGATGTTTAGGGATCTCTTGCAGGATGTTAGGGATAAATTTGTCCCAGTGAGGAAGATAAAGAATGGTAGAGTGAAGGAACCATGGGTGACAAGTGAGGTGGAGAATCTAGTCAGGTGGAAGAAGGCAGCATACATGACGTTTCGGAAGCAAGGATCAGATGGGTCTATTGAGGAATATAGGGTAGCAAGAAAGGAGCTTAAGAAGGCGCGGAGAAGAGCAAGAAGGGGCATGAGAAGGCTTTAGCGAGTAGGGTAAAGGAAAACCCCAAGGCATTCTTCAATTATGTGAAGAACAAAAGGATCACAGGAGTGAAGGTAGGACTGATTAGAGATAAAGGTGGAAGTTGTGCCTGGAGGCTGTGGAAGTGAGCGAGGTCCTCAATGAATACTTCTCTTTGGTATTCACCAATGAGAGGGAACTTGATGACGGTGAGGACAATATGAGTGAGGTTGTTGTTCTGGAGTATGTTGATATTAAGGGAGAGGAGGTGCTGGAGTTGTTAAAATACATTAGGATGGATAAGTCCCCGGGGCCTGACGGAATATTCCCTAGGCTGCTCCACGAGGCGAGGGAAGAGATTGCAGAGCCTCTGGCTAGGATCTTTATGTCCTCGTTGTCCACGGGAATGGTACTGGAGGATTGGAGGGAGGTGAATGTTGTCCCCTTGTTCAAAAAAGGCAGTAGGGATAGTCCAAGTGATTATAGACCAGTGAGCCTTACATCTGTGGTGGGGAAGCTGTTGGAAAAGATCCTTAGAGATAGGATCTATGGGCATTTAGAAAATCATCGTCTGATCAGGGACAGTCAGCATGGCTTTGTGAAGGGCAGATCGTGTCTAACAAGCCTGATAGAGTTCTTTGAGGAGGTGACCAGGCATCTATGAGGGTAGTGCAGTGGATGTGTTCTATATGGATTTTAGTAAGGCATTTGACAAGGTTCCACACAGTAGGCTTATTCAGGAAGTCAGAAGGGATGGGATCCAGGGAAGTTTGGCCAGGTGGATTCAGAATTGGCTTGGCTGCAGAAGGCAGAGGTTCATGGTGGAGGGAGTACATCCGGATTGGAGGGTTTTGACTAGTGGTGTCCCACAAGGATCAGTTCTGGGACCTCTACTTTTCGTGATTTTTATTAACGACCTAGATGTGGGGGTAGAAGGGTGGGTTGGCAAGTTCGCAGATGACACAAAGGTTGGTGGTGTTGTAGATAGTGTAGAGGATTGTCGAAGATTGCAGAGAGACATTGATAGGATGCAGAAGTGGGCTGAGAAGTGGCAGATGGAGTTTAACCCGGAGAAGTGTGAGGTGGTACACTTTGGAAGGACAAACTCCAAGGCAGAGTACCAAGTAAATGGCAGGATACTTGGTAGTGTGGAGGAGCAGAGGGATCTGGGGGTACATGTCCACAGATCCCTGAAAGTTGCCTCACAGGTAAATAGGGTAGTTAAGAAAGCTTAGGGTGTTAGCTTTCATAAGTCGAGGAATAGAGTTTAAGAGTCGTGAGGTAATGATGCAGCTCTATAAAACTCTGGTTAGGTCACACTTGGAGTACTGTGTCCAGTTCTGGTCGACTCACTATAGGAAGGAGGTGGAAGGATTGGAAAGGGTACAGAGGAGATTTACCAGGATGCTGCCTGGTTTAGAGAGTATGCATTATGATCAGAGATTAAGGGAGCTAGGGCTTTACTTTTTGGAGAGAAGCAGGATGAGAGGAGACATGATAGAGGTGTACAAGATAATAAGAGGAATAGATAGAGTGGATAGCCAGCACCTCTTCCCCAGGGCACCACTGCTCAATAAAAGAGGACTTGGCTTTAAGGTAAGGGGTGGGAAGTTCGAGGGGGATATTAGAGGAAGGTTTTTTACTCAGAGTGGTTGGTGCGTGGAATGCACTGCCTGAGTCAGTGGCAGAGGCAGATACACTTTTGAAATTTAAGAGGCTACTAGACAGGTATATGGAGGAATTTAAGGTGGGGGGTTATATGGGAGGCAGGGTTTGAGGGTCAGCACAACATAGTGGGCTGAAGGGCCTGTACTGTGCTGTACTATTCTATGTTCTATGACAGGTAAATGAGGGATAACAGATTTATAATTTCCCCACTAGCGCTTTCTGCTAAGATTCCTCTTTGCCTCAAATGTCTTGCAGTTATCAGCCCTAATGTGCTGACAGATTGGTGTTCCAAAAAAATAGACAAGATGCTGCTGTTACTTTGTCACAATTAATGTAATGAAAACTGTGGGAAATTGGACACTGCTGGGCTACTTAGTCTGATATGAAGTACGGAGATACAACAGATCCAGTCTAATCTGTTCTTCACATTAAATTTGTTCAACTACTTACAGGAATGAATGAAAATAAATCTGTCTTTCTAACTTTGAAATCATTCATTTTGGTGCTTCTTTTGCCATCCCAGTGCATGAACATTACAGTAAGTAATATTCTACAGAATGGGGAATTTTATAAGAAAATAAATTGTCTTTACATTGGAGCAGTTCATTTTATTTCATACAATTAAAATAACGATGCCTTTCATTTTGCCTTTTGAGTTACCGTGGCAAGTAGCAACTATGTTAAAAATCTTACAATTTTTGAGTGGTCCTGGATAATTTGACTGTCTAAGAAAAGTAAACTCTCAAGAATTGTGCCAACTTAGATTCAAAGTGCTTGAGATGACACAACAATCAGCCAAACATAAAAGATAGACTCTTCTTTGTACTGTATTTTTATATAACACATGTTACAAAATATTTTAGAAACCAAAAGGGAGAGACAAGAGACTGTAGATGTTGGAATCTAGAGCAACAAACAATCTGCCGGAGGAGTTCAATAGGTTGAGCAGTATTTGTGGGGTCCATCGACCAGAAACTGAACTGGAGAAGCCATATATACAATGGGCTATAAGAGCAAGTCAGAGGCTAGGAATCTTGCAGTGATCAACTCATCTCCTAACTCCCCAAGATCTGCCTATTATTTACAAGACAACTCAGGAGTGTGAAAAAATCCTTTCCACTTGCCTAAAGTTCATCTTCAACAATACTGATGAAGCTCAACATCATAAAAGATTGAACTCACTCTATCACCCAACAATCAGCAAAAACAAGCAGTTGGCACCATCTACCAGATGCACTACAGCAACCCTCCAAGATTCCTTAGATAGCACCTTCTAAATCTGCCACCTCTATAAGCTAAAAGGGCAAGGGTATTAAAAAGAGGAGCACCACAAACTGTAAGTTTCCCACCAAGTCACACATTATCCAGACTTGGAATTATATATCACCATGATTTCTTTACTGTTGCAGGCCAAAATCCTGGAATTCTCTCCCTGACAACTACATGAACCACACTTCAAGAACTACAGCCGTTCAAAAAGGCAGTTCACCACTACCTTCTAAACAGTAACTCAAGATGGGTAAGTAAATGCTGGCTTAGCTTGTGAAGCCCATGAAAGATGGCATTGATGACAGTAACACCTGCCTAGATTATTACACTCAAGGATCTAAGAGGTAATGGTGCTATAAGCTAAGCCACAATAAACACTAGAGAAAAGAAACTCTATTCAAAATCTCATATTTGAACTCAGGCTCTCAGGATTATTAGGTGTCCTGGAGTACCAGCTCAGCAGCATAACTACATTACCACGTCTACAAATGTTGACCAAGTAAAATTATTTAGTCATATTGCATAACTTAATGGTTAATTCAGGACTGCTGGACTAGGCTATTACACCAAAGTCTCATACAATTTAACTGACTACATTTGAATTATTATTTATAACTTTGAATGCATTTACGCTTTTAGTGACAGACACGTTTTAAAGATTTACACTTTTTTGCATATGTTTTTAATTAAAAATGCAAGGTATTTGAATTTGTCTTTATATTTTGAAATACATGTTCTTACTTAGACTTTATATGTCATATTATATGACAGCTTGGTCATTTAATGCTTTTATCTGATACTCATTTAATAATCTTTTGCTAGTCTTCAAATTTCAGCTGAAAACATTATTTCTTGTCAGTGTAATCATGAGCCTCTGGAATGTCCTACAAATGTGTTGTTCTGCTGTACCGGCCTTTGATTTGTTAATATATTTGTAACTTGCCTTGTGCCAAATGAAACAGGCAATTAATTTTCTTCACAAAAAAAGTTGCCATGAAGTTTTTTTCAAATGTCTTTTAAGAACATTATGGTATTAAATTGCAATGAAAATAGGTTGAATTTATGCACGGGACTAGAGGAGGAAATAACATTTTAGTTACAAAGTTTAAATAATTGTACTTTATACAGAAAAGCCTTCAGTCATTTAAAGTATTAAATTATCCATAAACTTTAAAGTTCAGTTCAATAGTAAATACGTACTACAGGGGTTTCAGGTACCATATTAAACCTTACCTTGTACAATTCCGAAAACTACAAGTGCAAAATATATATTCTAATGCTTACTAGTGCATTCCCACATCAAGTTAGTGACAAATTAAAAAAATTTGCTCATCTAAGGGACCAGATAAGTAAGTGTTTGGATAGACAGGGCCTGATTAGGGTTATTCAACGTGGCTTTGTACATGGAAGGTTGTGCCTAACCAATTCTATTGAGTTTTTTGAGGAGGATACCAGGAAAGTTGATGAAGGAAAGTCAGTGGATGGATCTCAGCAGATCAGGCAGCATCTATGGAAAAGAGTACAGTCGATGTTTCGGGCCAAGACCCTTCAGTACAGGTTGATAGAGTTGTAAAGAGAAATGTTTGCTCATTGGCTTTCATAAATCAAAGTATTGAGCACAGGAGTTGGGGAATTTATACTGAAGTTGTATAAGACAGTGGTCCCCAGCCTCCGGGCCGCGAAGCGTGCAGGGGTGCAGTGGTAGCCGGGACGCACTCAGCGCATCTTTAAGAAAAAAGCCAAAATAAACAAGCTAATTAATTAGGTGCTGCCCGGCACGTAAATGTCGGCCCAGATCAGAGGCGATTGCCGATTTCACTTGCTCTACACCAAAAGAATCTGAATATGAAGTATATCATATATGAAGAATAACAGTAAATGGTAATGACTGGGAATTCAATGCCTGAAAAGCTTGTGGAAACAGATTCAATAATAACTTTTAACAGGAAAATGGGAAAAAGACCAGCAAATAAAAGAATAAATTGGACAGCTCTTTCAAGAGACCAGATGGCCTCTTTCTGTGCTGGTAACATTTCATAATTTCATGATCCAAGTAACTGTTATTTTATAAATTTTGCTTTAAAGTTTAATAACTTGAAGTCAATGAGCTAGGGGAAAAACTACCTTCAGTAATGTAAATACAGTGAATTCTGGTTAATAGTAAATCAGTTAATCAGGGCAGCTGCTTATTTGGGATAATTCTTAAAGAACAAAAAATAATTGAGAAAATAGCTGGAATTCCCTTTGTATATTTGAGATACTATGTTGCTTAACTGGGACAGAAGACTGTTGCTGATTTGTTTCTAACTAGCATCAGTTGCATGAACTTGTGTGGCCGTAAGACCGTTCGTAGAGCAAGCAGTTTATAAATAGCATAATTTGCTCATGTTTGTGTTGAAGTATTCAGTCTTGGAGATGCAAGAAATGGCCAGGAATGAAAATGAAATGATTTCACTACTTAAACAAATTAGGAGGTACGAAGAATTTGAAGGTATTAACAGTCACCTTGAATGTTACAATGACAATGAAGATTTGGAGGATGCAATCATTGAAAGCATTGTTTGAAGGAAGTTCATTATTTTGTTCATTTACAGTTTATCAAAAGAACACCATAAGACACAGGAGCAGAATTAGGCCAATTGACCCATCAAGTCTGCTCTGCTGTTCCATCATGGCTGATTTATCATTCCTCTCCACTCCATTCCCCTGCTTTCTCCTCTTAACCTTTGACTCCCTGACTAACCAAGAACCTATCAACCTCTGATTTAAATATACTTAATGACTTAGCCTCCACAATTGTCCATGACAATGAATTCCACAGATTCATCACCTGCTGGCTAAAGAAATTCCTTCCAATCTCTGTTTTAAATGGACGTCCTTCTGTTCTGAGGCTGTGCCCTCTGGTCTCAGTCTTACCCACTACAGAAAACATCCTCTCCACATCCACTCTGTCTAGGCCTTTCGATATTTGATAGATCTCCCCTCATTCTTCTAAATTCCAGCAACTACAGGTCCAGAGCATTCAAACGGTCCTGATGCGTTAACCCTGTCGTTCCCAGAATTATTCTTGTGAACATCCTCTGGATCCTCTCTAGTGCCAGCACATATTTTCTTAGATAAGAGGCCCAAAACTACTCACAATACTCCAAGTGTGGTCTGATCAATGCCTTATAAAGCCTCAACATCACATCCTTGCTCTTATACTCTAGTCCTCTTGAAATAAAAGCTAACATTGCACTTGCTTACCTTACCACCAACTCAATCTGCAAGTTAACTTTTAGGAAATTCTGTACCAACACTCTCAAGTCCCTTTGCACCTCTGGTTTTTGAATTTTCTTGCCATTTAGAAAATAGTCTATGCCTTTATTCCTTCTATCAAAGTGCATGACCATACACTTACTTACACTGCATTTCGTCTCCCAATCTGTCCGTCTTTCTGCAGACTCCTTACTTCCTTAACACCACATGCCCTCCGCTTACCTTTGTATCCTTGGAAAACTTGGCCACAAAGTCATCAATTCCATCATCCAAATCATTGATATATAACCTGAAAAGAAGCAGTCCCAATACCACCTCCACCCCCTACCCCCCCGCCGTTGTGGAACACCACTTGTCACTGGCAGCCAACCAGACTAGGCCCCCTTTATTCCTTTTTTCTGGCTCTTTGCCTCCTGCCAATCAGCCAATCTTCTATCTGTGATAGTAATTTTCCTGTAATATCATGGGCTCTTCTCTTGTTAAGTAGCCTCATGTGTGGCACCTTGTTAAAGGCCTTCTGCAAATCTAAATAAACAACATCCACATACTCTCCTTTGTCTATCCTGCCTGTTATTTCCCCAAAGAATTCCAACAGGTTTGTCAGGCAAGATTTCCCCTTAAGGGAACAATGCTGACTTCGGCCTAATTTATCACCCGCTTCCAAGTACCCTGAAACCTCATCCTTAATAAAGGACTTCAACAGCTTCCACTAACAGACCGATAATTTCCTTTCTTCTGCCTCCCTCCCTTCTTAAAGAATGGAGTGACATTAGCAATTTTCCAGCCCTCTGGAACCATTGCAGAATCTAGCAATTCTTGAAAGATCATTACTCCTCCTGTTGGTCTTTAAAAGGAACAACAGTATGTTGGTTGTCTGTTGTATCCAACGTTGACAGCGAAACCTGTGCTGGAGATTTTTCAAAAGTGAAAAAACCATTGCACTGGGACAATTCTACTCTTTCAACCTCGGAACGTCTGGGTCCAGTAGTATGAGTTATCACCACAAACTGGGGTCTTCCACGGTCACACTGGATAACCATGACTTCTTCTGTGCTTATCATGCACTTCACTCTCCATGCACATGTTTCACTGTCATCACCTTCTTGGCTGTTGGATCTCACTATTGATCTCCTCTGCCCTGTCCATTGGAGCTGACTTTACTTGAAATGTCCCTATTTGACTGGGGTATGATACCTGCCGGCTATCCTCACCTGATTTAGCCCACCTGTCAAAGCGGTGTACTGGGGTGTGGCTGTTGTCGCATGCAATAGCTACTTGGAGCCACAGTTGAGAGGTGAGTGTCCAATGGGACCAAATGTGAGTGAACTACCCAAGAATTGACACGACTAGCCCTTTCACTGGAGCTGCTACCCCTCTCTGGATACCCATACACAGCAGCATACACCAGGTTCCTCCATCAATAATTATTAAGAGCTAATACACAATTTTTTAGCACTGTAATCACATTTGTAGAACTCTAATTAGTTCTGTATTTTATTGAAATACATAATTTATTACTCTTTTAAATGGTAGTTTGTCTTTTTTTTATACCTTTTTAATTACTTCCATGAAACTTCAACTAATCAGGGCAGCTGCTTAATTGGGCCAAAATGTACTGGTCCCGATCTGCTCCAATTAACTGGAATCTAATGTAGATCATTTTTCAAGATTCCTCAGAATTTATCGCTATTTCCCCATTATGTAAATCGCTACCTATAACCAATTTAGATCATGTTGATTTTAGATTGAACTTCAGACCAACTGAATAATCTACAGCTAGTGTGGTTAATATTCAAAGGGACTGCTTTGATCCCTTCTGATTTGATCCAAGTATGAAACTGCTAAGCCATTACTGAGGTGATCTCTATTTTAATTTACAACAAGCGTTATCTCAAGATTTGGCCTTTTTCACTATTGTGACACATTGGTCATAAGCAAGGACATGGTTTGGAGTTGGTAAAATGTGAGCAGGATAGTTTTTTGAAGCAATACATAGAGGTACCAACTAGAAAAGGGGCAGTGTTGGATCTCCTGTTAGGGAATGAGACAGGGCAGATGACGGAGGTATTTGTTGGGGAGCACTTCGGGTCCAGTGATCACAATACAATTAGTTTCAGTGTAATAATGGAGAAGGATAGGACTGGACCTAGGATTGAGATTTTTGATTGGAGAAAGGCTAACTTTGAGGAGATGCAAAAGGATTTAGAAGGAGTGGATTGGGAAAATTTGTTTTATGGGAAGGATGTAACAGAGAAATGGAGGTCATTTAAAGGTGAAATTTTGAGGGTTCAGAATCTTTATGTTCCTGTTAAGTTGAAAGGAAAGGTTAAAAGTTTGAGAGAGCCATGGTTTTCAAGAGATATTAGAAACTTGGTTCAGAAAAAGAGAGGGATCTTCAATAAATATAGGCAGCTTGGAGTTAATGAGGTACTCGAGGAATATAAAGAATGTAAAAAGAATGTTAAGAAAGAAATTAGAAAAGCTAAAAGAAGATACGGGGCTGCTTTGGCAAATAAGTTGAAAATAAATCCAAAGGGTTTCTACAGTTATGTTAGTGGCAAAAGGATAGTGAGGGATAAAATTGGTCTGTTGGAGAATAAGAGTGGACGGCTATGTGCGGAGCCAAAAGAGATGGGGGAGATTTTGGACAATTTCTTTTCTTCGGTATTCACTAAGGAGAAGGATATTAAATTGTGTAAGGTAAAGGAAACAAGTAGGGTAGTTATGGAAAGTATGACAATTAAAGAAGACGAAGTACTGGCACTTTTAAGGAATATAAAAGTGGATAAGTCTCAGGGTCCGGACAAGATATTCCCTAGGACTTTGAGGGAAGTTAGTGTAGAAATAGCAGGGGCTCTGACAGAAATATTTCAAATGTCATTAGAAACGGAATGGTGCCAGAGGATTGGCATATTGCTCATGTGGTTCCATTGTTTAAAAAGGGTTCTAAGAGTAAACCTGGCAATTATTGGCCTGTGAGTTTGATGTCAGTAGTGGGTAAATTGATGGGAAGTATTCTTAGAGATGGTATATATAATTTTCTGGATAGACAGGGTCTGATTAGGAACAGTCAACATGGATTTGTGTGTGGAAGGTCATGTTTGACAAATCTTATTGAATTTTTTGATGAGGTTACTAAGAAAGTTGACGAGGGTAAAATGGTGGATGTTGTCTATGTGGACTTCAGTAAGGCCCTTGACAAGGTTTCACACGGAAGGTTAGTTAGGAAGGTTCAATTGTTAGGCATTAATATGGAAGTATTAAAATGATTCAGCAGTGGCTAGATGGGATACATCAGAGAGTAGTGGTGGATAACTGTGTGTCAGATTGGAGGACGGCGTGTAGCGGTGTGCCTCAGGTTTGTTGCCTGGGTTTCATCTCCTAAGTTACAGAGAAAGGTTGAACAAGTTAGGTCTTTATTCTTTGGAGCGTAGAAGGTTGAGGGGGGACTTGATAGAGGTGTTTAAAATTATGAGGGGGATTGATAGAGTTGACATGGATAGGCTTTTTCCATTGAGAGTGGGGAAAATTCAAACAAGAGGATATGGATTGCGAATTAGAGGACGAAAGTTTAGGGGTAACATGAGGGGGAACTTCTTTACTCAGAGAGTGGTAGCTATGTGGAATGAGCTTCCAGCAGAAGTAGTTGAAGCAGGTTCTTTGTTGTCGTTTAAAGTTAAATTGGATAGATATATGGACAGGAAAGGAATGGAGGGTTATGGGCTGAGTGCAGGTCGGTGGGACTAGGACAGGGTAAGAGTTCAGCACGGACTAGAAGGGCCAAGATGGCCTGTTTCCGTGCTGTAATTGTTATATGGTTATTAAAGAGGGATTATTCGTCTATCTTTGACTTTTAGTGGCATTTGCTTGTACTGATTCACCCAAGAAATTCTGTGGATCTTCAAAGACCAGAAATTCAAATACTGTGCTGGAACATTTTGAAATATGATATTCTGAAAATACCGTTCATTACTTGATTCCCACAAGTAATGTGATGTAATACAGATGCATGCAGCTGAGATACTTGACATCGTGCACTCATTGGTACCCATCCACCACCTTAAACAACCACTCCTCCACCATTGACACACAATTGTTGCTTCATTTAGAATGAATAGAAGAAACTTCTGCTAGAGCATTAAACAAGTCTTTAACCTTTACATTGGAAACACAATGGCAGACTGAACAAGGGACTACTATAATCTCTGAGTTCCCCTACGATGACTTGGAGGTATGTCACTAATCCTCCATCGCTGAGTCAAGAACTGACTGCAGTCCTTCAAAAAGGAGGGTTGCTTTACCTGGAAGTGGGCATTAAATGATATTGATGTGTTGTGAATTTAAAAGATGTACAAAATAAACTGCACCGCAACCAGGATATAATAAATAAACTGAGTGTGTATGATGGAGGTGATGTCATAAGATTGTCATTGCATATTGATGAAGTAGTATAACAACACATTACTATCAAATGAGAAATGGTAAGCAATGACTTCTATTCTAACAGACTAGTTTCACTATGTTTTAGGAGCAGCTATAGTCCCCGGAGGCATGGCGATTGCTCCAGATGATTTAAGGTACAACTGAATAACCACAGCCAATTGATTGAAAGTAAATGCTCCAAATGAACTTTGGTAATCAGCTGCAATAAGGTTGGTCACATAAAGGCATGATGTGTTTGGAACTTTTACTAATATCTCATGTAATATTTTTGGATTAAAGTAGTCTTCAAGGACAGCTGCAATAGCTCCTGGCATAAATATGGTGTACTGGCTTAAGATCTAGAATCTTCCATGGCAATGTTCTTGATATTATATCTCTGCAATATTGTAAAGAATAGCTTTTGGTATTCAGTTCAGCAATCCTCACCTACCTTACTCACTTCATGATGTCCTTGGACAGCACAAAATCCAGCAGTAACATATGAGTTTGGTCTGCTGTCTGCCAAGGATGTTTACTGTATTGCCAAAAGGCAGAAATTAGTTTTGCAGATCATTGTTACTACTCTAAAAACACCACATTCTCATTGTGGACAAAACATCTGTTATAACTTGCCCTACCTTGAAAGTATATCCGGCTTTGATTCGATTCTGGACAGTCTCATGGTCAGCCTGTTGGCCAGATATAATAGCATACCTGAAATGAAAAGAATCACATCATATGTACTGAAAAGCTATCCAAACAAGACCTTGATAAAGGATTATAACATGCACATTTGCAGAGGTTGGTAAGTAAGATCAAACAAGTTTTGCCTATTTTTATAGTGAACCTGGACTTCAAATTTGACTTAGGATATGAGGCAGCCATTTGATCCATTAGAGCTCGCCGCTCCAGTATCCTGAATCCTCTACAACACGATCTATAATTTTACACAACATAGGTCTAACTTTCTTAGAATTATAATATCAACTTTCAATTTTAGCTGTTGAAATATTAGTGAGTTATAAAAACATATGAAGTAATATTTTAGAATTATTTCTCATTATCAAGATGGATGTCATCCAGCTTTCTGACATTTTTTATTCTGTGTCTCGTGAGGTATGCCATTATGTTCTCTTTCTAGATTAGAAACTTTAATGTTTTCTCATTTTGCTCTTAGCTTGTTGCCCCATCGAGAAGCATTTTTGCATTCCTTTGCACAATCAATAAAACTTCCATTGTTTATTTTGCAGTGAGCTGATTGGAATCAGTACAATATAATTAGAACCACCATAGCTAAAAACATTCTTTCACCTATATTTCAGAGAGTATAAAGTGACTTCTGAAATATACTGCAGTGCCGCTTGTTTTGCCACCTACTCTCTCATAATCTCTGTATTTTCACATCTGTGTAATATTTTGGGAATGAAAGGAATAACAAACTCTCAGGCATGGACTTAACCTGTCAGCCTTTGCAACATTTGACAAGTTGATTTTCCAGAACTTTCCCAGTTAGAAACCTGACACAAGTTCACACAGCCTGGGAGCAATAGAAAACAAGCTTGGAAATATATCTTCAGGAAAAGGAGCAAAGTTTACTCTTCAAAAAAGAAATTGGCAATGTATTTGGTTTCTTAAAGTTCAAACCATTACATGTTGTCTGAGTAAATATAATCCACAGATCTAGAGGGGGGATATTGAACAGCTATTTATTCATGTTAAGAACATAAGCTATATGGATTTGTTTTAGGAGCTAAGCTGCAGGCATATTTTACCAAAACCAACATATCAAGCTTTGCTTAACACAAGAAACAGAATCACTCATTATTTTGTAAAGTGATAAAAGTGAAATAGTTAATAGTCAAAGTTACATTTGCAACAACTTATTATGAGAACAGACATTAACCAAAAATTTTAATTATGCCAAAGTACAAATGAGGCTGATCACTGCAAACTGGCTGAAGCAAAAGCTAACTTCACAAGATCTCACATTTATTTCCAGATATTTGGGAGGTACCAAATTACTTTTAAAATTGATAATCAGGTGATCATCAATACTGTTTTCATAAAGATATGATTACTTAAAGTTATGCATAATAGGATGATAACTAATTGGGTTAATGATGAAAACTATAGAAGCTCTGCTAAATTCCTTGTAATACAATATACCATTAGTGTGATGTTGTGCGACCAATATGCAATCAGACGTTAAGGAAAGTTATAATCTGAGTAGAAAATTATTTTGCCACTACCTGGTCCAAATTCTTCAAGCATCTTATCAAAAATGTAAACAACAGGAATTCTGCAGATGTTGGAAATTCAAGCAACATACATCAAAGTTGCTGGTGAACGCAGCAGGCCAAGTAGCATCTATAGGAAGAGGCGCAGTCGACGTTTCAGGCCGAGACCCTTCGTCAGGACTAACTGAAGGAAGAGTGAGTAAGGGATTTGAAAGCTGGAGGGGGAGAGGGAGATGCAAAATGATAGGAGAAGACAGGAGGGGGAGGGATAGAGCCGAGAGCTGGACAGGTGATAGGCAAAAGGGGATACGAGAGGATCATGGGACAGGAGGTCTGGGAAGAAAGACGGGGGGGGGAGTGACCCAGAGGATGGGCAAGAGGTATATTCAGAGGGACAGAGGGAGAAAAAGGAGAGTGAGAGAAAGAATGTGTGCATAAAAATGAGTAACAGATGGGGTACGAGGGGGAGGTGGGGCCTTAGCGGAAGTTAGAGAAGTCAATGTTCATGCCATCAGGTTGGAGGCTACCCAGACGGAATATAAGGTGTTGTTCCTCCAACCTGAGTGTGGCTTCATCTTTACAGTAGAGGAGGCCGTGGATAGACATGTCAGAATGGGAATGGGATGTGGAATTAAAATGTGTGGCCACTGGGAGATCCTGCTTTCTCTGGCGGACAGAGCGTAGATGTTCAGCAAAGCGGTCTCCCAGTCTGCGTCGGGTCTCACCAATATATAAAAGGCCACATTGGGAGCACCGGACACAGTATATCACCCCAGTCGACTCACAGGTGAAGTGATGCCTCACCTGGAAGGACTGTCTGGGGCCCTGAGTGGTGGTAAGGGAGGAAGTGTAAGGGCATGTGTAGCACTTGTTCCGCTTACATGGATAAGTGCCAGGAGGGAGATCAGTGGGGAGGGATGGGGGGGACGAATGGACAAGGGAGTTGTGTAGGGAGCGATCCCTGCGGAATGCAGAGGGGGGCGGGGGGAGAGAAAGATGTGCTTAGTGATGGGATCCCGTTGGAGTTGGCGGAAGTTACGGAGAATAATATGTTGGACCCGGAGGCTGGTGGGGTGGTAGGTGAGGACCAGGGGAACCCTATTCCTAGTGGGGTGGTGGGAGGATGGAGTGAGAGCAGATGTACGTGAAATGGGGTGATGCGTTTAAGAGCAGAGTTGATAGTGGAGGAAGGGAAGCCCCTTTCTTTAAAAAATGAAGACATCTCCCTCGTCCTAGAATGAAAAGCCTCATCCTGAGAGCAGATGCGGCGGAGACGGAGGAATTGCGAGAAGGGGATGGCGTTTTTGCAAGAGACAGGGTGAGAAGAGGAATAGTCCAGATAGCTGTGAGAGTCAGTAGGCTTATAGTAGACATCAGTGGATAAGCTGTCTCCAGAGACAGAGACAGAAAGATCTAGAAAGGGGAGGGAGGTGTCGGAAATGGACCAGGTAAACCTGAGGGCAGGGTGAAAGTTGGAGGCAAAGTTAATAAAGTCAACGAGTTCTGCATGCGTGCAGGAAGCAGCGCCAATGCAGTCGTCGATGTAGCGAAGGAAAAGTGGGGGACAGATACCAGAATAGGCACGGAACATAGATTGTTCCACAAACCCAACAAAAAGGCAGGCATAGCTAGGACCCATACGGGTGCCTATAGCTACACCTTTAGTTTGGAGGAAATGGGAGGAGCAAAAGGAGAAATTATTAAGAGTAAGGACTAATTCCGCTAGATGGAGCAGAGTGGTGGTAGAGGGGAACTGATTAGGTCTGGAATCCAAAAAGAAGCGTAGAGCTTTGAGACCTTCCTGATGGGGGATGGAAGTATATAAGGACTGGACATCCATGGTGAAAATAAAGCGGTGGGGGCCAGGGAACTTAAAATCATCGAAAAGTTTAAGAGCGTGAGAAGTGTCACGAACATAGGTCGGAAGGGATTGAACAAGGGGTGATAAAACAGTGTCGAGGTATGCAGAAACGAGTTCGGTGGGGCAGGAGCAAGCTGAGACAATAGGTCGGCCGGGACAGGCAGGTTTGTGGATCTTGGGTAGGAGGTAGAAACGGGAAGTGCGGCGTGTGGGAACTATAAGGTTGGTAGCAGTGGATGGGAGATCCCCTGAGCGGATAAAGTCGGTGATAGTGTGGGAGACAATGGCCTGGTGCTCCTTAGTGGGGTCACGATCGAGGGGTAAATAAATCAATAAATCAAAAATGTATTGCTTTTTGACATTCAGCCTAATGTATGATATTTTTTGAACACTGCAAACTACATAGACATTTCAAAATGATCTGATAAAGTTTTACGGCATCTAAAAATAAAAGTAAGAATAGACTACAGAAATTTGAGTGTTTTATTAACGTTTGTAGCTTAATTATTAATGTGCAATTTTCAGAAATAGCCGTTGTAAAATGAAATGACATCCACCAACTGTTTACTCTTAATGCAAACTTGCTTAATACAAATTTGTCCTTGCTCTGCTTATTTCCAAAATTTTCAATGCAGATATTACATAAAGATAAAGACTAGCTTTATTTATCACATGCACATTGAAACATAGAGTGAAATGTGTTGTTTGCATCAATGGCTGATAAAGTCCAAAGATGTGTTGGGGGCAGCCCACAACTATTGCTATGCTTCCGGCACCAACATAGCTTTCCCCATGTGTTCGGCTTACTCCTCATGTGTTCGTGGGGAAACTATACAAACTCCTTACAGGCAGTGACTGGAATTTAATCACAGTTAATGGGGCTCTAAAATGTCACTATAGCTGCTACATTACCATGCACCCCGCACTATTATTTATCCATTTTTAATCTGATAATAGATAACATCAGTACAAAACCTTCTGGTAATTCCACTGGTATCAGGAGATAAACTATGTTTGCTTATATGGATATTAAAAATGTTCTAAATGGAATGTCAGAGCTCTGTATGTAATCGCTACAATCTAAAACAATAAACAGAACATTTCCACCTGGAGGAACCCATGTGGGAGGGATAATGATGTTCACTAGCTATGAAATAAAGGTCACAAACTTTAAACATAGAAAAAACAACTACAGAATAAGTAAGATGAATGGTAGAAGTTATCAAAATAATTAAATTCTGTTTTCTAATATCAGAACATAAGAATTGCTGGAGGAATTCAGCCATAAGATAACGCAAAATTATTTATTAGTGTATTTATTAGCATATTCTCAGTTCATACAGATTACTGTGACACAACATTCTGCCAAGTGCTTTCCAATAAAGTAAACCAATGTTTAATATTTAAGTCACCTGTTAACAACATTTTGGAATCTAAAAATATTTTGAATTTAAATAGCCATTTACAAAATTCAGCCCTCTTCAATTCCATTTAAAATTTATCTACACTTTTCTTGTAAGTAATGTTGGATGAATGAATAAGAGCATTGAGGTCTATGCTTAACAAGATACATTCTCTGAGGATACTATCCCTGGTAGATGAAGTTCAGAGGTTGGAAGGAAAATCACAGGATAAGGGACTGGAATTGCAAATAATTGTTTTCAATTTACTTTAGCATCCATTTTTTGCATTTGCCAGTGTGATTTTTATTAAATTAATTCTGATCAGGCTTATAATTCCAACTGCCTCAACCATATATCCAGATGGGCTTCCCTTGCTTTGGCTTCCCTCATCAAGAGAAATATTTTTTTGTTTACGATATTGTTTTTACATTGAATTCATTAATACCATATCATTTTATTTATTCAAATATGGTAAATGATGACTTCAATTTTAGTTTGATCATTTCACAATGATACTACTAAACATATCTTGGCATTTCAAGATGCATTGTTTTTCATTTTCAATATTTCAAGAACACATGTTAGTAACAGGTAAGCCATTTTGCTTTACCATAATAGAAAGAGCAGATCAGTTCGGACATTAAATACCCAAGCTTTCCTTCAAACTCATCATGTGAGAAAACATACCGGAGATTCACCAGTCTTAACAATTTCATCAGCATATTCTAACTGTTGATTTTGTTGTACATAGAAAATAATTTTAAAGAAAGGTAACACACATAAAAGTTGCTGGTGAACGCAGCAGGCCAAACAGCATCTCTAGGAAGAGGTGCAGTCGACGTTTCAGGCTGAGACCCTTCGTCAGGACTAACTGAAGGAAGAGTGAGTAAGGGATTTGAAAGTTGGAGGGGGAGGGGGAGATCCAAAATGATAGGAGAAGACAGGAGGGGGAGGGATGGAGCCAAGAGCTGGACAGGTGATAGGCAAAAGGGATACGAGAGGATCATGGGACAGGAGGTCAGGGAAGAAAGACAAGGGGCGGGGGGGGGGACCCAGAGGATGGGCAAGGGGTATATTCAGAGGGACAGAGGGAGAAAAAGGAGAGTGAGAGAAAGAATGTGTGTATAAAAATAAGTAACAGATGAGGTACGAGGGGGAGGTGGGGCATTAGCGGAAGTTAGAGAAGTCGATGTTCATGCCATCAGGTTGGAGGCTACCCAGACGGAATATAAGGTGTTGTTCCTCCAACCTGAGTGTGGCTTCATCTTTACAGTAGAGGAGGCCGTGGATAGACATGTCAGAATGGGAATGGGATGTGGAATTAAAATGTGTGGCCACTGGGAGATCCTGCTTTCTCTGGTGGACAGAGCGTAGGTGTTCAGCAAAGCGTCCTCCTAGTCTGCATCGGGTCTTGCCAATATATAAAAGGCCACATCGGGAGCACCGGATGCAGTATATCACCCCAGCTGACTCACAGGTGAAGTGTTGCCTCACCTGGAAGGACTGTTTGGGGCCCTGAATGGTGGTAAGGGAGGCAGTGTAAGGGCATGTGTAGCACTTGTTCCGCTTACACGGATTAAGTGCCAGGAGGGAGATCAGTGGGGAGGGATGGGGGGGGATGAATGGACAAGGGAGTCGCGTAGGGACTCCAACCTGATGGCATGAACATTGACTTCTCTAACTTCCGCTAATGCCCCACCTCCCCCTCAGACCCCATCTGTTACTTATTTTTATACACACATTCTTTCTCTCACTTTCCTTTTTCTCCCTCTGTCCCTCTCGCTATACCCCTTGCCCATCCTCTGGGTTTTCCCCCCCTCCCCCTTTTCTTTCTCCCTGGGCCTCCTGTCCCATGATCCTCTCATATCCCTTTTGCCAATCAACTGTCCAGCTCTTGGCTCCATCCCTCCCCCTCCTGTCTTCTCCTATCATTTTGGATCTCCTCCTCCCCCTCCAACTTTCAAATCCCTTACTAGCTCTTCCTTCAGTTAGTCCTGACGAAGGGTCTCGGCCTGAAACGTCGACTGCACCTCTTCCTAGAGATGCTGCCTGGCCTGCTGCGTTCACCAGTAACTTTTATGTGTGTTGCTTGAATTTCCAGCATCTGCAGAATTCCTGTTGTTTGCATTTTTAAAGAAAGGTATTTGGTTATTGACATGAAGCACAACATTTGTTAATTAAACACCAGATTCACAGTCATAATGTTCTGTATTTACTTATTAAAAGCAGTGACTCTTCACAGAAGGCTCCCATGGAGTCACAGAGCATATTCCAGAGCATATTTGATTCCAGACTCTATATCTTAAAGTCATCATTAGCTAGTACATCAGTTCAGTAGTTACTAAAGCCCTTAACGGCATTAAGAGCAATATAAAATCTTTTGCCAAACTCTGTTTTACTTTCATTTTCCATAAATATTAACTTTGCCCTAGACCCTAACTCCATCTCTAGCGTCACAATTGGCCCATCGTCCAGACTCCATTTATACTGTGGACTACCAGTTCATTCTCCATACAGATGAGTTAGACAGATGCTGAACTATGACCATTTGAATTTGGATGGGGGATTATCAAAGTTTCACTGTAAACTCATTTATTAGAAGTACACAACATAAAAAGATCTGCTAACATATGACTTGCATATTGCAATGTTTAGGAGCTACAGTATAGTAAGATATTACTCAAATATTTAATGGATTATTTCACCGCTATATGAGTACAATCTGTCTTGATATTAATGAGTAGAAATGGCATCATGGCAGTTCTGGTAATCACATTAGAGTAAGATTAGCTTGTATTCCATAACTTATCCACATACTTAGAACAATTTACAGCTGGGCAATTTACCTGTCTACTTTTATGTCTTTAGAACGCAGAAGAAACTAGAACACCTGGAGGAATGTGTGGTGACATTTGTGGGCTGCCCCCAACACATGTTTCAATGTACATGTGATAAATAAATCTGAAACCCATATTAACACAGAGAGAAGGTGGACACAGACAGCACTGGGTCAGATTCAAACCTGGGCTACTGGAGCTATGAAGCAGCAGCTCTACCAGCCGTGCTACTATTCCACAATCCCAAGAAAAGCCTAATTTTTATGATTAGTTCAATCCGTCAGTAGATTACAACAGACGACAAGGGCAATTCGAAGGGCTTAATGCACTCATGGAACCTTTAAACTTGTTTGTAAATAGAACACAGATTGTAGAGAGATGTCTTTGATTCAACCCATAGAACCAATAGCACAGAAGTATTAATGCTGTAGCTGCTCTTCTGAATGTTAATCACCAGTAGCTTTTCTACCTAACATGGATTTATGTTGGGCTTGAGAAGTGCAAAAATTTCATTAGCACTATTCTTAAATACTGCATACCATTAAGAACTAATCTGCTTAGCTATTTGGATCAACATTAATGGAAATTAGTTTTGGAAAATAAAATTCAAAGCTGTCCCGAAATATCAAAAATCCCATCCACTCCAACAGATGCGGCTTAATTTGTTGAGTTTCTTCAGTAGATTGTTACTGAAGCTGTTACTTGGATGAAAACTCTACAACCCGATTCTCTAATTTTGGCCTACTGTCTTGCATATTGATATAAACCAGACACAACAACAATATTGAATTAATCTTGTTGGGAAACCTCATGAAGTATAATAGTGCCAATAAAATCAGACATATGGTCATTAATAAAATAAGTAACCATAGAAATGGACTGGAATTTAGTCATGACCCTGAGAGCCTGGCCAGGGAAAAGGTTGCTAAGTGATTTTTTTTCCTGAGTCCATAAAATGTCTTAGCATTTCAAATAAAACTTCTTTATGCACACCGGTGAATCCCTCCAACGAATCTCCTTGTGCATTTTGAGGGCATCTAACATCATCTCCTATTAACATCAAAAGAATCTGTAACTGTGAATTCCTTTTGAATGGGAACCATAACTTATAGCTATAAATGATCAACTGCAAGACAGTTCCATGGATCATGATGCTCAGTTGGAAACAAAGTGAATCTGAGGAAGTCATCCATGTTAGTGTGAAAACTGCAGCATCTTTCATTTTCTGTTGGACTCTGGTTAAAGCTTAGCTTCAAGAGCAAATCAGAATTAACAAATTCTCATTATGTATATTTTTAAACAAATGTGCATCCACATTCAAAGATACATCTTATGATAGAAAATTGGTTAGTAATTTGAGACACAGCACACATGAATAAAAAGATATCAAATATAGATGGAAGACTAAATATATGGATATATGTAAAGGATATGTAAAGGACATGCACTGTATATATAAATATACCACATAAGTTTGTGTAGAATTAACTCCACAAAGACAGATATAGAGTGCCAAACAAGCTTTCAAAATAGTGACAAGTTACAAGGATAGAACAGAAAATAAATAAACACTGTTAAACCAGTTAGTATGAATAACATATACATACTTTGTCAATAAATTTACTTTGAACTTAAACAACTGGAGCACAACTCATGGTATTTATCATTTAAAAGGTAGAGCTAAAACCCTAAACAACTGAAAGCATTTAATTACACTTTGGCATCATGTCAGTTGTAATCTTCCTACTCTGGTACATTTTGTTCTACAACTGGTCATCTATTCCCTTCTCCTGAAACTGAAATTTCCTTTGCATTCCTTTGAAAAGACAAAGAAATTGGAAAAGGTATGAAGGAGCTGGGGAGGGAGTTTTACCATGACTTCCTTTGCAATAGAGTTAATTGGGGGGGGATATTGGGGGTAGGAAAGGAGGCAGGAGCCACTCTGTCTGTTAGATTATAAAGCTGGGACCTACAGTACCATATACTTTACCGAACTCTGAGGCTTGCACTTTGGCTGACTTCCTTCATACTGGTTCTGATCACATTTTATTATACCCCCGACTGCCCAAGTCCAAGAAATATTGCTCTCCATAGTCTTGCACCTCTAATAGGGTAGTGACACTCTCTTCCAAGGTAAACATCATGCTTCTTTTATTCAACAACTTGTGTTTCTTTGTGATACAGGAGCTGCCAGAATAGATCGCCAACAATCACAAAGGGGGAAGATAAGGCTTTTAAAAAATGCACTTGCTTTGCATGAAAATGAGATTGATTTTCATTAACCTTCAGTAACCAGGTAATTACCCTATGAAAATGAATCAGTATTTTAAAATAATTCTTTAATACGTCACAAAAATCTTGAAGTGTAATAATAACTATTATATACAGTAGGTGCAACTATCAACCATCTTGTACACAATAGGATGATATTGATGATATATAATAAGATGATATTGATGATATTGTACACAATAAGATGATATAGCACTGATATTTCTTGACGAGACTAGATGAGAATGAAATGCTTGCCAGTAATGCTAATAATGCATACAGAAGAACAGATAATAACAATGTCATATTTCCTAAGTGGTAGAAATGCAGCATATTTATATTTTATAGAAATGAATCTGAGTACAGAAGATCATTTGGTTCATTCAGCTTGTGCTACATTTTTGGAAGGAGTGCCTCCCATATAACCCCCCACCTTAAATTCCTCCATATATCTGTCTAGTAGTCTCTTAAACTTCACTAGTGTATCTGCCTCCACCACTGACTCAGGCAGTGCATTCCACACACCAACCACTCTCTGAGTAAAAAACCTTCCTCTAATATCCCCCTTGAACTTCCCACCCCTTACCTTAAAGCCATGTCCTCTTGTATTGAGCAGTGTTGCCCTGGGGAAGAGGCGCTGGCTATCCACTCTATCTATTCCTCTTATTATCTTGTACACTTGTATCATGTCTCCTCTCATCCTCCTTCTCTCCAAAGAGTAAAGCCCTAGCTCTCTTAATCTCTGATCATAATCCATACTCTCTAAACCAGGCAGCATCCTGGTAAATCTCCTCTGTACCCTTTCCAATGCTTCCACATCCTTCCTATAGTGAGGCGACCAGAACTGGACACAGTACTCCAAGTGTGACCTAACCAGAGTTTTATAGAGCTGCATCATGGGGGCAGGGGGGCAGATAGGAGATTTTGTGGGGGAGATCGGGAGTCTCGGATGGTATGTTGCCTCCCTGGTGCCGGGGTCCGGGACATCTCAGATCGGGTGCAGGTTATTCTCGAGAGGGAGGGCAAGAATCCAGATGTTGTGGTCCATGTAGGGACCAACGACGTGGATAGGAAGAG
The DNA here is from genome assembly GCF_963921235.1 of Mobula hypostoma. Lineage (NCBI taxonomy): Eukaryota > Metazoa > Chordata > Chondrichthyes > Myliobatiformes > Myliobatidae > Mobula > Mobula hypostoma. Next base: position 96,347,455 of record NC_086097.1, read on the forward strand.
TGAGGGGGTCCTGCGTAGTGAGTTCAGGGAGTTAGGTGCGAAGCTGAAGGGCAGGACCTCCAGGGTAACAATCTCAGGATTGCTACCTGTGCCACGTGCAAGTGAGGCGAGGAACAGAAGGATTATACAGATCAATACGTGGCTGAGAGGATGGTGCAGGAGGGAGAGCTTCAGGTTTTTAGATAATTGGGCTTTGTTCCAGGGAAGGTGGGATCTGTTCCGACGGGACGGTTTACACCTGAAATGGAGGGGTACTAACATTCTTGCAGGAAAGTTTGCTAGTGCTGCTTGGGGGGGTTTAAACTAAATTTGCAGGGGGCAGGGATCCAGAATGTGAGAGAGGATAGCGAGATGAAGTATAAAGGACAGGTGGGAACTACACGGTTCCGGAATATTAAGTGTGAAGTAGAGAAAGGTGAGGCGGAACGAGTGATAAGGAGGATACATGTGCAGAGGGATGGTCTGATGGAGCATGGAGTTAAATGTGCAGAAAGAGTAAGTAAATTTAAGAAGGACAACAAAATTCAAGGGGCGTATAGCCTGGTGAGAGTTCGGGGAGCTGGGTTATGCACAATATGCAGCGGTTTAAACAGAGACAGGAGAAATGGGTTAAAAATTCTATATCTGAATGCACGAAGTGTCAGAAATAAGGTGGATGAGCTTGAAGCTCAGGTGCGAATGGGTAACTATGACGTTGTTGGGATAACGGAGACATGGCTGCAGGGGGATCAGACCTGGGAATTGAATGTACAAGGGTATACGTGCTATCGAAGGGACAGAAAGGTGGGCAGAGGGGGTGGGGTGGCCCTGTTGCTGAGGAATGAGATTCAGTCCCTTGCAAGGGGGGACATAGAATCAGGAGAAGTAGAGTTAGTATGGATAGAATTGAGGAACAATAAGGGCAAAAAGACCCTAATAGGTGTTATCTACAGGCCCCCAAACAGTAGCATGGATATTGGGTGCAAGTTGAATAGGGAGTTAACAATGGCATGTGGCAAAGGAAATGTCGCAGTAGTTATGGGGGATTTCAACATGCAGGTGAACTGGGAAAATCAGGTTGGTACTGGACCCCAGGATAGGGAGTTTGTAGAGTGCCTACGGGATGCATTTTTGGAGCAGCTTGTACGAGAGCCGACCAGGGATAAGGCTATTCTGGATTTAGTGTTGTGCAATGAACAGGATTTGATAAGTGATCTTGAAGTAAAGGAGCCATTAGGAGGTAGTGACCATAATATGATAAGTTTTTATCTGCAAGTTGAGAGGGATTAGGGCAGATCAGAAGTGTCAGTATTGCAGTTGAACAAAGGAGACTATGGAGCCATGAGGGAGGAGCTGGCCAAAGTTGACTGGTCGGATATCCTAGCAGAAAAGACAGTGGAACAGCAATGGCAGGTATTCTTGGGAATAATGCACAAGGTGCAAAATCAGTTCATCCCCTGGAGAAGGATTCAAAGGGGGGAAAGTGGCCACAGTGATTGACAAAGGAAGTCAGAGATAGCATAGCATTAAGAAAGAAGTATAACAGAGCTAAGGTGAGTGGGAAGACGGATGATTGGGAAATTTTTAAGGAGCAACAGAACTTAACTAAAAAGGCAATACGGGGAGAAAAAATGAGGTATGAACGCAAGCTAGCTAGGAATATAAAGAAGGATAGCAAAAGTTTTTTTTAGGTATGTGAAGAGAAGAAAGATAGTTAAGAACAATGTTGGGCCTTTGAAGAATGAATTGGGAGAAATTGTTATGGGAAACAGAGAAATGGCAGATGAATTTAATAAGTACTTTGGATCTGTCTTCACTAGGGAAGACACAAGCAATCTCCCAGATGTATGGATGGGTCAAGGACATAGGGTAACAGAGGAACTGAAACAGATTGACATTAGGAAGGAAACGGTGATGAGTAGACTGATGGGACTGAAGGCTAACAAATCCCCAGGTCCAGATGGTCTGCATCCTAGGGTACTAAAGGAGGTGGCTCTGGAAATTGCGGATGCATTGGTGATCATTTTCCAATGTTCCTTAGATTCAGGATCAGTTCCTGAGGATTGGCGAATGGCTAATATTATCCCACTTTTTAAGAAAGGAGGGAGGGAAAAAACAGAGAACTATCGCCCTGTTAGCCAAACATCAGTAGTGGGGAAGATGCTAGAGTCCATTATTAAAGATGAAATAGCTGCATATCTTGATAGCAGTGATAGGATTGGGCCCAGCCAGCATGGATTTACCAAGGGCAAATCATGCTTGACTAATCTATTGGAGTTTTTCCAGGATGTAACCAGGAAGATAGACGCGGGAGATCCAGTGGATGTGGTGTACCTTGACTTTCAGAAGGCATTTGATAAGGTACCACATAGGAGATTGGTGGGTAAAATCAGAGCTCATGGCATTGGGGGAAGGATATTGACATGGATAGAACACTGGTTGGCAGATAGAAAGCAAAGGGTGGGAGTGAATGGGTGTTTCTTGGAATGGCAGGTGGTGACTAGTGGGGTGCCACAGGGCTCGGTATTGGGACCACAGTTGTTTACGATTTACGTCAATGATTTAGAGGAAGGCATTGTGAATAACATCAGCAAGTTTGCTGATGATACTAAGCTGGGTGGCAGTGTGACATGTGATGAGGATGTTAGGAGAATTCAAGGTGACTTGGATAGGCTGGGTGAGTGGGCAGAAACTTGGCAGATGGCGTTTAATGTGAATAAATGTGAGGTTATTCACCTTGGAAGCAAGAACAGGAAGGCAGATTATTATCTGAACGGTGTGGAGTTAGGTAAGGGTGAAATACAAAGAGATCTAGGAGTACTTGTTCATCAGTCTCTGAGGGTGAATGAGCAAGTGCAGCAGGCAGTGAAGAAGGCTAATGGAATGTTGGCCTTTATTACAAAGGGAATTGAGTACAAGAGCAAGGAAATCCTTTTGCATTTGTACAGGGCCCTGGCGAGACCACACCTGGAGTATTGTGTGCAGTTTTGGTCTCCAGGATTAAGGAAGGACATCCTGGCAGTGGAGGAGGTGCAGCATAGGTTCACTAGGTTAATTCCTGGGTTGTCCGGACTGTCTTATGCAAAGAGGTTAGAGAGACTGGGCTTGTACACGCTGGAATTAAGGAGATTGAGGGGGGATCTGATTGAGACATATAAGATTATTAAGGGATTGGACAAGATAGAGGCAGGAAATATGTTCCAGATGCTGGGAGAGGGCATGGTTTAAGAATAAGGGGTAGGTCATTTAGGACAGAGTTGAGGAGGAACTTCTTCTCCCAGAGAGTTGTGGAGGTGTGGAACGTGCTACCTCAGAAGGCAGTGGAGGCCAATTCTCTGGATGCTTTCAAGAAGGAGCTAGATAGGTATCTTATGGATAGGGGAATCAAGGGTTATGGGGACAAGGCAGGAACCGAGTATTGATAGTAGATGATCAGCCATGATCTCAGAATGGCGGTGCAGGCTTGAAGGGCCAAATAGTCTACTTCTGCACCTATTGTTTACTGTCTATCATTACATCGCGGATCTTAAACTCTATCCCTCGACTTATGAAAGCTAACACCCCATAAGCTTTCTTAACTACCCTATCTTCCTGTGAGGCAACTTTCAGGGATCTGTGGACATGTACCCCCAGATCCCTCTGCTCCTCCACACTACCAAGTATCCTGCCATTTACTTTGTACTCTGCTTTGGAGTTTGTCCTTCCAAAGTGTACCACCTCACACTTCTCCGAGTTGAACTCCATCTGCCACTTCTCAGCCCACTTCTGCATCCTATCAATATCTCGCTGCAATCATCAACAATCCTCTACACTATCTACAACACCGCCAACCTTTGTGTCATCTGCAAACTTGCGAACCCACCCTTCTATCCCCACATCTGGGTCGTCAATAAAAATCACGAAAAGTAGAGGTCCCAGAACAGATCCTTGTGGGACACTACTAGCCACAACCCTCCAATCTGAATGTACTCCCTCCACCACGACCCTCTGCTTTCTGCAGGCAAGCCAATTCTGAATCCACCTGGCCAAACTTCCCTGGATCCCATGTCTTTTGACTTTCTGAATAAGCCTACCATGTGGAACCTTGTCAAATGCCTTACTAAAATCCATATAGATCACATCCACTGCACTACTCTCATCTATATGCCTGGTCACCTCCTCAAAGAACTCTATCAGGCTTGTTAGACACGATCTGCCCTTCACAAAGCCATGCTGACTGTCCCTGATCAGACCATGATTCTCTAAATGCACAGAGATCCTATCTCTAAGAATCTTTTCCAACAGCTTTCCCACCACAGACGTAAGGCTCACTGGTCTATAATTACCCGGACTATCCCTATTAACATTTTTGAACAAGGGGACAACATTCGCCTCCCTCCAATCCTCCGGTACCATTCCCGTGGACAAAGAGGACATAAAGATCCTAGCCAGAGGCTCAGCAATCTCTTCTCTTGCCTCGTGGAGCAGCCTGGGGAATATTCCGTCAGGTCCCGGGGACTTATCTGTCTTAATGTATTTTAACAACTCCAACACCTCCTCTCCCTTAGTATCAACATGCTCCAGAACATCAACCTCACTCATATTGTCCTCACCGTCATCAAGTTCCCTCTCATTGGTGAATACTGAAGAGAAGTATTCATTGAGAACCTTGCTCACTTCCACAGCCTCCAGGCACATCTTCCCACCTTTATCTCTAATCGGTCCTACCTTCACTCCTGTCATCCTTTTTTTCTTCACATAATTGAAGAATGCCTTGGGATTTTCCTTTACCCTACTCGCCAAGGCCTTCTCATGCTTCTTTCTTGCTCTTCTCAGCCCTTTCTTAAGCTCCTTTCTTGCTTCCCTATATTCCTCAATAGACCCATCTGATCCCTGCTTCCTAGACCTCATGTATGCTGCCTTCTTCCACCTGACTAGATTTTCCACCTCACTTGTCACCCATGGTTCCTTCACCCTACCATTCTTTATCTTCCTCACTGGGACAAATTTATCCCTAACATCCTGCAAGAGATCTCTAAACATCGACCACACGTCCATAGTACATTTCCCTGCAAAAACATCATCCCAATTCACACCCGCAAGTTCTAGCCTTATAGCCTCATAATTTGCCCTTCCCCAGTTAAAAATTTTCCTGTTCTCTCTGATTCTATCCTTTTCCATGATAATGCTAAAGGCCAGGGAGCAGTGGTCACTGTCCCCCAGATGCTCACCCACTGAGAGATCTGTGACCTGACCCGGTTCATTACCTAGTACTAGATCTAGTATGGCATTCCCCCTGGTCGGCCTGTCCACATACTGTGACAGGAATCTGTCCTGGACACACTTAACAAACTCTGCCCCATCTAAACCCTTGGAACTAACCAAATGCCAATCAATCTTAGGGAAGTTAAAGTCACCCATGATAACAACCCTGTTATTTTTGCACCCTTCCAAAATCTGCCTCCCAAAATCTGCTCCTCTGTATCTCTGCTGCTACCAGGGGGCGTATAGAATACCCCCAATAGAGTAACTGCTCCCTTCCTGTTCCTGACTTCCACCCATACTGACTCAAAAGAGGATCCTGCTACATTACCCACCCTTTCTGTAGCTGTAATAGTATCCCTGACCAGTAATGCCACCCCCCTCCCCTTTTTCCGCTCTCTCTATCCCTTTTAAAGCACTGAAATCCAGGAATGTTGAGAATCCTTTCCTGCCCTGGTGCCAGCCAAGTCTCTGTAATGGCCACTACATCATAATTCCATGTATGTATCCAAGCTCTCAGTTCATCACCTTTGTTCCTGATGCTTCTTGCATTGACCTACACACATTTCAGCCCTTCTACCTTACTGTCTTTACACCGTTTATTCTGCTTCTGTTTCCTCAAAGCTTCTCTATATGTTAGATCTGGCTTTACTCCATTCACTTCTTTCACTGCTCTATCGCTCTGGGTCCCATCCCCCTCGCAAATTAGTTTAAACCCTCCTGAACCATTCCAGCGAACCTACCTGCAAGGATATTGCTCCCCCTCGAGTTCAGGTGCAACCCATCCAATCTGTACAGGTCTCACCTTCCCCAGAAGAGATCCCGATGATCCAAAAATCCAAAACCATGCTCCCTGCACCAACTCCTCAGCCACGCATTCAACTGCCATCTCCTCCAATTCTTACCATCACTGTCACGTAGCACTGGCAGCAATCCTGAGAACGCCACCCTTGAGGTCCTGTTCTTCAACCTTCTGCCTAGTTCCCGAACTCACACTTCAGGACCTCATCCCTCTTCCTGCCTATGTCGTTGGTACCAACATGTATCCCGACGTCTGGTTGCTTTCCTTCTCGTACCAGGATGTCGTGCACCCGGTCAGAGACACCCCGGACCCTGGCACCCGGGAGGCAACAAACCATGCGGGTGTCCTTCTCATGTCCACAAAATTTCCTGTCTGCTCCCCTGACTATAGAGTCTCCAATGACAACAGCTCTCCTCTTCTCCATCCCATGCTTCTGCACCACAGGGTCAGACTCAGTGCTGGAGGCCCTGCCACCGTGGCTCACACCCCTGGTTAGTCATCTCCACCAACAGTATTCAGGACGGTAAACTTATTATTCAGGGGAATGGCTACAGGGATGCTCTGCACTACCTGTCTGCTCACCTTCGCTTTCCCCCCTCTGACTGTCACCCAACGACCTGCTTCCGACAGCTTAGGTGTGACTACCTCCCTGTAGCTCTCATCTATGACTGCCTCATTCTCCCTTATGAGTCGAAGGTCATCCAGGTGCTGCTCCACATTCCTTACACGGGCTTCCAGATCGCCCAGCCGTATGCACTTCTGGCAGATGTGACTCTGCGGGAGAGGGGCGTTCCTCCAAGACTGCCACATCTCACATGGGAGGCACATCACCGTCTCAGGAGACATTGTAAAGACTAACTGCGAGCAAGCTTGCCCTCTGCCCCTTCTTGTCAAAGCCTCTCGAAAAATGTAAAAATGTTTGAAACAAATGATAGTGACATGTGACATTTAAGAACAATTTTAACTACAGTAGTGTTAAGCAAGGCAAGTTCAGGTATATAGGAATGTGGATAGTCAATGTACATGTAAATAGCACGCAATTATAATGTGAAATAATCTCAAAAAATAATTTGTAAAGTTGGATATTGCTTCTTATGGTCACTTAAGATCTCGTACTCCAATAATTCTAGGTATAGCTTTTAAAAACAGCTACAGTTAAAAAAGTAAAGGCAAGCAGTGTCACAGTACTTTAACTGACCAAAGAAGTGACTTTGACTGCCAAAAGGGAATGTGTGCTTATTTACTAGCAGACATTATAAAACTGTTTGTTAAAAGGTACCCAGTAAATAAAAATAATAATCTCCTGTCTCTCAGAGGAATACAGGTAAGTTTCTGTATCAATCTCATTCATTAGAGGTGGTTAAATTGAGTCTAGGAGTTCAGGCTCTCTCTTATTCATGGAATAACTGTGGAATGTCGGAATGCATCATTGATAGGAGAAGTTCTATCAAGTAAACTTAATGAGATGCAGCTCATTTGATTTTTCTGGTGTAGCCTGAGGAAGGAATGCTAGTCAGGAGCCCGGGAGAACTTTATTCCATGTCCCGAGTTCAGTTAAACAAGTTGGGTTTAGCATTTCATCAACCATCTGGTATATTACTAATATACCAGCTTTAAAGAAATTGACTGAACCTCTTAGCAGAATAGGCTCATTCAGTGAGGTGCCTAAGGAAACATCTTTTTTGTTGGACAAAATCAGCATTATTTACTATTACAGTTATTGCCTTGTGCTATTTACTCTTCCTTAATTTCTGCCTTTGTGATATCCCCATCACTTTTGTCTTGGTCACTTCACTCAATACTAACAGATGTGTTAACATAAGGCAAAAATGCTCAGAACTTTTCTTTGGTCTGAATAATACTGTATTTTTTTGTTTCATTATTTGGCACCTTGTATTAGCTTCGAGGGGAAATGGCTAAGCTTCCAGCAACATTGCTGTCTAACGTGGGCAATATATGTGCAATACCAGAATGAGACCCATTCTTTCACAAGGCCTCACTCAGCTAGGAGCCTCCTGCTGCTTAGTGGTGCAGCTTCATTAGTAAAGTCTCAGCAGAGCCTGGATCACTGAAAGAGGTCACCACCTGTGAGGGGCCGCCTCACCATCCAGCAGAGGGTCAGAAGATTAGCAGCTCAATGAATATCTTATGACTTGAAATAAAAATAAACACCAGCAGCATAGACAATTTAGCTCCTTACAGAAGCTGCTAAACTACTGGTACATTGCAGGTCACCGCATTACTTCTTTTCCCATCATTATCCCTCTGATTCTTTTACCAATTAAAATTGTGTTTTCTGGTTACTGACTCTTTCTTCACTGAATACTGTATCTCCTTATTTATTCTAATTTAAAATCCTTTGATCAATACCAGTATGAATATCTGGTTTCTATTTCTTGTAGAATTTTTTGCTTTCTTTCCTCTCAATTGTTCCTTCCAATCCTGATATCATTCTCATCAGCTCTGTTGCAATATTCCCTTAGGCACTGGTACACAATGCATGCCTAGGAGTTACAGGCTGCTAATGAGAATTTCCTTTCTGATCCATCATGGAGCCTCCCACAAGACAGGTATCAGTCCTTTTGCATGAAAACTCCATGACAAAATAAATATCTACAAAGCAATAGCTCTAATGTGAATTCCTGATACAGGGTTTTGACTCTAAATGTGTCAGTACCTTCTCCCTTTTTGACCTGTTGAGCTCCTCCATTATAAAGTTTGACAGCACACTAAATGTTAGAGCAACTAAGCAGGTCAGGCAGCATCTATGGAAAAAAGTACAGTTGATGTTTCAGGCTGAAACCCTTCAGCAGGACTGGAGAAAAATTGCTGAGGAGTAGATTTGAAAGGTGTGGAGAGGGGAGAGAGAAACACCAGGCGGTACGTGAAACTTGGAGGGGGACAGATGAAGCAAAGAGCTGGGAAGTTGATTGGTGAAAGAGACAGAAGGCCATGGAAGAAAGAAGAAAGGTGGAGGAGGAGCACCAGAGGGAGGTGATGGGCGGGCAAAGAGATAACATGAGAGAGGGACAAGGAGATAGGAATTGGTGAAGGCGGGGGGTGGGGGGAATGCTGTGGAGGTGTTACTGGAAGCCTGGAAATTTGAGAAATTGATGTTCATGCCATCAGGTTGGAGGCTACCCAAATGGAATATAAGGTGTTGTTCCTCCAACCTAAGTGTGGCCTTATCCCAACAGTGAAGTGCAGGTGTAGCACTTCTTCTGCTTGCAAGGATAAGTACCAGGAGGGAGATCAGTGGGGAGGGACTAAGCCCTATAGGGAGCGATCCATGCGGAAAGCAGAAGGTGGGGGGGCGGTGGGGGGAGAGAGAAAGATGTGTATGGTGGTGGGATCCAGTTGGAGGTGGTAAAAGTTTCGGAGAATTATGTGCTGGACGTGGAGCCTGGTGGGGTGGTAGGGGATGACAAGAAAAACCCTATCCCTTGTCCATTCGTTCCTCCTGGCACTTATCCTTGCAAGCAGAATAAGGGCTTCACCTGCCCCTACACCTCCTCCCTCCCTACTGTTCAGGGCCCCAAACAGTCCTTCCAGATGAGGTGACATTTCGCCTGCGAGTCTGTTGGGGTCATATACTGCATTCGGTGCTCCCGGGGTGGCCTCTTGTACGTTGGTGAGATCCGACGTAGATTGGGAGACTGCTTCGCTGAGCATCTATGCTCCATCCGCCAGAACAAGCAGGATTTCCCAGTGGCCATCTATTTTAATTCCACTTCCCATTCCCATATGTCCATCCATGGCCACCTCCGCTATCAGGATAAGGCCACACTTAGGTTCGAGGAACAACACCTTATATTCTGTTTGGTTAGCCTCCAACCTGATGGCATGAACATTGATTTCTCAAACTTCCAGACTTCCAGTAATGCTTCCACACCCCTCCCCCCTTTACCATTTCCCATCTCCTCTTGTCCCTCTCTCATATTATCTCCTTGCCCACCCGTCGTCTTCTTCTGGTGCTCCTCCCGCTCTCTGTCTCTTCTTCTTTCTTCCATGGCCTTCTGTCTCTTTCACCCATCAACTTCCCAGCTCTTTGCTTTATTCCTCCCCCTCCACATTTCACCTATCGCCTGGAGTTTTTCCTCTCCCCTACCCCCACCTTTCAAATCTACTCCTCAGCTTTATTTCTCCAGTTCTTCTAAAGGGTTTTGGCCCGAAACATTGACTGTACTTTTTTCCACAGATGCTGCCTGGCCTGCTGAGTTCCTCCAGTGTTGTGTGTGTGTGTTGCTTAGATTTCCAGCATCTGTAGATTTACTTTTTTTAAAATTAAGTTTGACAACCCACTTCAATGTCAGAATCAGAGTCAGCTGCATAAATCCTGAAATGTGTTAACTTGTGGCAGCAGTACAATGCAATACATAATAACAGAAAAAAATCTGAACCTGAATATGAATATATATTTATTAAGTAGTTAAATTAAGCAAATAATGCAAAAAGACAAGAAATTTTAAAAACTAGTGAGGTAGTGTTTATGGGTTCAATGTCTATTCAGAAATTGGATGGCAAAGAGGAAGAAGCTGTTCTTGAAACTTTGAATGTATTCCTTCAGGCTTTTGTACCTCCTTCCTGATGGTAGCAATGAGAAGAGGGTATATCCTGGGCAATGGGGGTCCTTAATGATGGACACTGCCTTTTTGAGGCACCGTTCCTTGAAGATGTCCTGGATACTACGAAGGCTAGTACCCTTGGTGGAGCTGACTACTTCTACAACTTCGCAGCTCACTATGATCCTGTGGAATAGCCCGCAATTTCTTACAGGTGCAGATACATCACAGTTTTGTATGGCAACTATTCTGTCCAAGACTACATGAAATTGTAGATTGTTACTTTGTCAACTGGACCAACAAAGGCTAAAAATAATTTTAGTGCCGGAACTACATCAATCCTGAACATATGGATATTAGCGATGCAAGACTAACAAACTTTACAGGCTACATTTTTTTTCTTATTAATACTTAACGTACATATAATTACCTGCACTGTTTCAACACTCACGGTACCATAAGAAAATGTATCCAGTTATTTTAAGGAAATTATGGGAAATTGTGCACCAATAAGTTTAAAGGGAATTTAAGAAACAGAACCAGACATGGAACTTGGGCTAACGTTCCATAGGGAGTACTGAAACCAGAACCCCAGTGTGTGAAAGGGAGCATTGGCAGGGGCCTTGCTGTGTGAAAGAAAGCATGGAAGCCAGAAACCTGGTGTTTTAGAGACAGCCCAGGAACTGGGGTATCAGTATGCTCGAGGCAACTCAAGGAAATGTGACCTTGAAGGGTATTATAGGCAACATGACAACCAAGACCCTAGATTGAGAAGGAGTGTGGGACCTGGTGCCAAAATGTTAAAGAGTTCAGGAACTGATGTCCTGTTGTCTTAATGGGTGCATGGGAATTAGTGTTCTGGTAGTGTTAGATAGAACACCCAGTAAGTAAGATGCCAAAACATAGTTGAGAACTGAATTTTAAAAGCATTACTGTCAGCAGTGTTATCAAATAGAAAACCATATCATCATTCCCTGCATTTTAAATAAGGAAATTATTATTGGTGTTTTGACATTTGGCAATAATGGGAACAGAAATATTAAGAAATTCCTGTAATTTTTGTCTATGCAAGTGATTGAAAGTATCACCATCTCATTAAATAAAGTTAACATGTTTTCATATACATGGCACTCAGAAGTGATTTAGTTTGTTAATCATCCCTCCCCAGTCATTATGTTATACATCACTGTACAAAATATTATGGCCAGATTTAGCCATATTAGATAACCAGCATTAGCAAGTGAGGTGTAGAGGAGACTGCTCTTGCTTTTATACTCCACGCTTCTATTTATAAAGTGGAGGACCTTTAAAGCATTTCAGCAGCTTTGCCCAATGTCCTAAAAATTTCAAAGACTTATATATTCACTGAATCTAAATACCCAAGGAAATCTGATTGTGCACCTCACATAACATTACAGTTATCCTCATATTTTTCACATAACATGGATTATTTAACAATCTTCTGTCACTGCCTGTCCATGCAAGAGTTATGTTCAAGGTCATCAATCCATAATCAGATGGACAGACCTGTTGGGTATTCCACAGAGTTCAAGTTCTTTGCTGTTGTTCATATAATTGTCTTCATTAATCTATTAACTAAATCATATTTTCTGCAACTTTTTACAACGGTAACCCTGACCTCCGTCTATCGGAGATGTTCTCTTTGTTCTATCCACTCCTCCCTCAGTATTTCTGCAACTTGAAATTAATTGCCGTTTTTTTTCCCAGTTCTGAAGAGTTTCCAACCAGAAAAGTAACTCTTGTTTTCTTCCTAAGATGATGGTCTAGCTTGCTGGGTGTTTCCATCATTTTCTTTATTTGATTTTCAGACTTTAATTAAACTTTTTATTTTACCACATACCAATTAATATTGTCCAGATTATTGCTTCTGAAAGTTTTACTGCCACTGACATTAAACTGCACAGTTTAATCTGCATATTTTAAATGTACACCATTATTGGTTGTTCAGTTCACTGGCTTCAACTGAACATCTGAGATTTAGAAGATTGTGGCAGGAGTTTTGGCACTTTTATTCCTTAGGATGCATCACAAACAGAGAGGGAAATTACTTTTTTTTGAACATTATCAATATCTTTTAAGAAATCTTCCTATTCTATTTTCATTTTTTCCAGCTTTCTGCTAAGTTTTCTTTTATAAGGCATTGCAGCGTATTCTTTAGTGAAGGCAGATTATTATATAAATATTTAGAATATCGGCCAAGTTCAGTACCACAAGGTAGTCCTCTTATTGGTCTCTAATTGACTTCAAACTACTTCTTTCTATAAATTAATGAAGTATTTTTGTTTTCCTCTTTAGGTAACTGATTGATATATTCTCACATTTATTTTATCTCTTATTTCCTTTTTCTCTCTGTATTTTTATATCCAGATTATTTTCCATGTCTTTAATATACCTGACATTTAACATAATTGTGATGTTTAACTTTTAATTTTTCCACCATTAGATATCCAGACAATTTTAGGTTTGGAGATGCCTCACTTCATACCCCCTCTGCCTCCCCCCCACCACCCGTGGGAAAATCTAGTTGGTAACTGAACTCTCACTGCTCTTTGAAGTCCTCCCATAGTTCACTTATTTTTTTTTTCCTGACAGTGTTTGAATCCCATCCAGCTGGACCAGATTCTTTATTTAGTCCCTAAAATAAGCTCTGCTACATTTTTAACATCTGATTTTTCTGCAATAAAAGAAGAATATGTTGGAAATACTCAGAACATCAGGCAGGATCAAGAAAGAGAGAAACGGATTAAAGCTTAAATGTCTTTTCAACAGAACCTTCCCTTTTCTATTAAAATTCTGAAACTAATGGCAAAGTTCTCCTTACTTCACCAAAGTTCCTCCACTACAACATAATTAACTTGCCCACTTCATTCACTAGCATTAGACAAGGCACTGTTTCCTACCTTACTTGTATGGCCCTCTGTTGGTTGAGACCCACCATGGATGTTGTGTCCTAGTTATCTATGTAGTTGGTTCAGCACCATTTGTAGCTGACAAAACCAGAGTGAGAGTGGCAGTCTCTGTTGCAAAGATTGCATCTATAGGTAGTTTCAGCTCTACTGAAGATACTGTGTTCCTTTCCATGGGCCCATTTGCCTTCTTCAAATTTTCAGAAGTTCTTTCTTGTCTAACTTAAGCTGTAATTTCAGGGTGCTTCTTCACCTGGTATGGTCAGCTGCAAGTTCCTCACAGGATTCAATGTTGATGTCCAGCTCCTTCATGACCTCACTAAGCTAGAAATATACTGACCTAGTATCTCCATCAGATATTCTGCCCCAAGTAGGCTGTACTTGGCTTGAGTTCAGCAGTTAATGCCCCTCCAAAATCCCAAGGACAATCTTCTACTCTAGCACATAGAGTAGTGAGTAAGCACTATAAACACAGGAGATTCTGCAGATGCTGCAAATCTTGAGCAAAATACAAAAGAAGTGCTGGACAAACTCAGCAAATAAGGCAGCATGATGGAAAGCAATAGACACTCAACACTTTGCACTGAGACCCTTCATCCGGACTGGAAAGTAAGGGGACAGATGCCAGAACAAGAAGGTTGGGGAGGGAAGGAGTGCAAGCTGGCATGTGATAGGTAAGACCAAGTGGGAGTGTGGGTGATGAAGCAAGAAGCTGGGACAGGATAGGTGGAAGAGGTGAAGGATTGAAGAAGGAATTTAATAGGAGAGAGCAGTGGACATTGGAAGAAAGGGAAGGAGGAGGGGAACCAGGTGGTGGTAGTGGGAAGGTGAAAAGAGAAGGGGCAAGAAGTAAAGAGAAAGGGAATGGAAAAAGAAAGAATGGGGAGAGTGGAATAATTACTGGAAGAAAGAAAAATCACTTTTCATGCCATCAGGTTGGAGGATATTCAGATGTAATACTGTATTAGGTGTTGCTCCTCCAACCTGAGTTTGGCCTCATCATAGTAGTAAGAGGCCATGGACAGACATGTCAGAATGGGAATGGAAAGTCAGACTGAAATGTCTGCTGCTAAAGCCAGGATCTCCTGGTGGCTAACCATGGATGTTGCCTGATATATGATACTTGCTGAGTTCCTACAGCATTTTTTGTGTGTTAGGTTAGCACCGCATTATCAGGGACATCACCACTTGGAAAAGATGTTAAATTATCTAATACCTTTTCAAGTAGTTTCATAATGCCCAATAGGATTGGTTCAACAAGACAGTACTATAGTGATATTTTCCTTAAAGTTGTAGTTAAAATATCAGTCCGAGTCAGGCTATCTGGTCGTTATCACGAGGGAAATAATTGTGCATAGATTAGCTGTTGAAGTTCTGTCATTACAAGAGTACTATTTCTCAAGTAAACTTAATTGGATGTGAAGTTAAAGTACTCTAAGATGTTCTTAAGAGACCTGAAGGGTGTTAAATATAAGTTTTTTTTTCTTTTAACTCTTTAAAGACATTGTCTTAGCATATATCAGAATATTTGAATTTCCGTACTCTATAGTTCTAGCCTCTTCCATCATTTGGCTGAAAATTTGCTTCTCCATGTCGCTCCCAAATACTAGTGTTGATCAAAGGTGTAATTACAGTACAGGAATGAAACAATACACTGAGGGTTCAAAGAATCTATTTGACTATAATTGTTTGAAATGAGAATGGCAACACGCCTACACTAAAGTACCAGCTATTATATTAATGATATTTTGACAGCAAAACCATTCTCACTGAAATGGAACAATGCCAATGCTGCTGTATTTATATTGCAAATGCATTGTAAATCCATATCCACTCATGAGAACTGGACAAAGCCGAACACTATTTTAAAAGAAAGAACTTGTACTTTTATGGTGCCTTTTCTAATCTCAGGACATTACAAAATACTGACAATGATATTTGTATTATTGTTTCTGTTGTACTATTGGAAAATGCAGCAACAATTTTGCACATTGCAAGGTTAATCAAACAGCAATGAGATATTAATTTGACAATATAATTTTATTACTGTTCATAAGCATGTATTGACATGAGGGATAATGCCATTTCTTCAGATAGTGCCTTAAGAGGTGGAGGATAGAGTCCAATATAAATCACAAGTTCCCTGCTCTAGAATTTATTATACAGTAGGCACAAGCTCTAGAGTTTGATATAAATCGAACAACCTTCCTCTTTTATGACTCAGAGCAACTAGGAATGTGGGGAAGGGGCAACTCCAAAGGATGACAATAATTACTAAGCTTTGAGGAAGTGTATATGTGCACTTATAGGTATAAAGAAGTGTCTGACTTGCTTCTTCAAAAACAGTCCAATTTCAATTCCTGATCATGTGCCTGGGCTGAATTGTGATTAGTTCTGTTTATGTGGCATTGTCATACACAGTACTGCTTTCCTTCAGCATACTTATT
Source organism: Mobula hypostoma (assembly GCF_963921235.1). Lineage (NCBI taxonomy): Eukaryota > Metazoa > Chordata > Chondrichthyes > Myliobatiformes > Myliobatidae > Mobula > Mobula hypostoma. The sequence goes on from NC_086097.1 coordinate 96,363,413, forward strand.
CTTCATTCTCAAATATATTACTTAATCTACAGAATTTTACAGAGATGGTGATGAAAGACATTCTACCTAAATTAATGTGCCAGGCACTCAGGAGTGCCGCTAAATGTTCATGCAGGAGTGGACTGAAAAATAGATTATAAACATATGACAGATTTATCATTGAAGGCTATTACCAAATCTGTTAAACCCAAACTCTCAAACAGTTTAAACTCACATTCTTTATTTATACTTGATTACTTATCCATTGTTAACTATAACATCAACTTATTCCACAAATGCTTGACATCTGATTTATAATTCACAGGCTTAGTTCTAGTACAAATCTAAAGTTCTTGTGATGACTAAACAATCAGTGTGACAACACAAATGTAATAGTTACACATATATGCGTCAAATTAAATCTTGTAAAGCATAGGAACTCAAATACAGTTACACATAATAAAGGAAGAGAGGACAAATAGTGAAGGAGAGCAATGTAAAAGAACCCCAACAGTCATCAGACAATGCAATGAGTTATTGAAGCATTTTAACATCAACTTGTACCTCCTGCTGCCCTATCTTTTTGTAGTTGGAATCAAATGCAACATAGCGAGTCTTGATTCCTAACTTGGACATGAAATGCAATGTAATGCTGTCAAATGTGTGGAAACTCTGCATTCACTAATCTTTCAGTCGAGGAAATTCTTGAAAATATTTGCTCAAATAGATAAGAGTTACGTGTTATAACTCCAGAAATTAATTAAAAGAAAAACACATGAGTCCAGGGATATGTGTTTACTTAGTTCTACCTTAGTGAGGCACTCACTCATGACATGGTGGTGTAATGACATATGCCATTCATGTACTTCTTATGCCAAACCAGCCTCAAAATGAATAACACCACTCCCCAAAAAACTAATCCCTCCTACCTACACTTTGTCCATATCCTTCCATCTTCCTCACATTCATGTGCTTGTCTAAATGTCTCTTAAAAGCGTCTAATGTATTTGCCTTTACCACCATATCAGGCAATGTATTCCACGAATCCACCACTCTCCAAGTAAAAAAACTTACTCCTCATATCCCCTTTGAACCTAACCCCTCTCACCTTAAATGCATGCTCTCTGGTATTAGACATTTCTACCCTGGGAAAAAGATATTTCCTGTCTACTTTATTTATGCCTCTCATAATCTGTCAGATCTCCTACAGCCTCCACTGCTCCAAAGAAAACAATCCAAGTTTGCACAACACACACAAAATGCTGGAGGAACTCAGCAGGCCAGGCAGCATCTATGGAAAAGAGTAAAAATTTGACAGTTTGGACCAATACCCTTCATCAGAACTGGAGAAAAAAAGATGAGAAGTCGAAGTAAGAAGATGGGAGGAGGCAAGGAAGAAATACGAGGTAGAAGGTGTTAGGTGAAAGCGGGAGGGGTAAAGTAAAGAGCTGGGAAGTTGACTGGTGAAAGAGATAAGGGGCTGGAGAGGGGGAATCTGATAGGAGAGGACAGAAGGCCATGGAAGAAAGGGAAGGGGGAGGAACACCAGAGGGAGGTGATGGGCAGATAAAGAGGTAATGTGAGGGAGCGAAATGGAAATGGAGAATGGTGGGGGGAGGAGTCATTAATGGAAGTTCGAGAAATCAATGTTCATGCCATCAGGTTGGAGACCTCCCATAAGGAATATAAGGTGTTCTTCCTCCTACCTGAGTGTGGCCTCATCACAACAGTAGAGGAGGCTATTGACTGTCATGTCGGAATGGGAATGGGAAGTGGAATTAAAATGGGTGGCCACTGGGAGATCCCACTTTTTCTGGCGGATGGAGCATAGGTGCTTAGCGAAGAGGTCTCCAAATCTATGTCAAGTCTCACTGATAGACAGGAGGCCACACTGGGAGCACCGGATACAGTAGATAACCCAACAGACTCACAGGTGAAGTGTCCCCTCACCTGGAAGGCCTGTTTGGGATCTGAATAGTAGTGAGGAAGGAGGTGTAGGGACAGGTGTAGCACTTGTTCCACAAGAATAACTGCCAAGAGGGGAGGGACAATTGGACAAATGAGTCATGTAGGGAGCAATCACTGCAGAAAGCAGAAAATGGGGGGTGGAGGGAAACATGCTTGGTGGTGGGATCCCATTGGAGATTGCGGAATTATGTGCTGGATGTGGAGGTTGGTGGGTGGCTGGTGAGGACAAGAAGAGCCCTATCCCTGGTGGGGTGCCAGGAGGATGGGGTGAGGGCAGACGTATGTGAAATGGAGGAGGTTCAGTTGAGGGCAGCGTTGATGGTGGAGGAAGGGAACCCCTTTCTTTGAAGAAGGAGGACATCTCCTTAGTTCTGGAATGAAAAGCCTCATCCTGAGAGCAGATGCAGTGGAGACGAAGGAATTGAGAGAAGCGGTAGGCAGTTTTACAAGTAACAGGGTGGGAAGAAGTATAGTCCAGGTAGCTGTGAGAGTCAGTGAGTTTATAAAAGACATCAGTAGATAAGCTGTCTCCAGAAATAGAGACAGAGAGATCAAGAAAGGGGAGGGACCAGGTAAAATTGAAGGCAGGGTGGAAGTAGGAGGCAAAGTTGATGAAGTCAATGAGCTTAGCATGGGTGTAGGAAGGACCACCAATGTAGTTGTCGATGTAGTGCAGGAAAAATTGGGGGGTGATACCAGTGTAGGCTTGGAACATAGACTGTTCCATGGTGCCATTAAAAAGGCAGACATAGCTAGGATCCATGCAAGTGCCCAAGACTACACCTTTTATTTAAAGAAAGTTGGAGGAGCTGAAGGAGAAATTATTGAGAGTGAGGACTAATTCCACCAGACAGAGGAGGGTGGTGAAGGGGAACTGTTCTGGTCTGGTGTCCAGAAAGAAACAGAGGGCTTTGAGGCCTTCCTGGTGGGGAATAGAGGTGTATAGGGACTGGATATCCAGAGTGAAATAAGATGATTGGGGCCAGGAAATGGAAAGGATCATTGAAAAGATCAAGAGTGTGTGAAGTATCACAGATATAGGTAGGAAGGGTTTGAACCAGGGGGATAAAACTGAGTTGAAGTATGCATATACAAGTTTGGTGGAGCAGAAACAATGTGTCTACCTGGACAGGCAGGTTTGTGGATCTATGGTAGGAGGTAGAAATGGGAGGTGCAGGTGAGGGAACTACGAGGTTGGTGGCAGTGGATGGGAGATCCCCAGAGTTAATGAGGTTGGTGATGGTGTGTGAGACAATAGCGTGGTGCTCCTTAGTGGTGTCCTGTCTGAGAGGCAAGTAAGAGGAGGTATCTGATAGCTGTCGCTTGGCTTCAGCAAGGTAGACATTAGTTCACCAGACAACTACAGTACCCCCCTTATCTATGGGTTTGATGTGAGGTTGGGAGAGAGTGGAGAGCAGTACGAATGGAAACTTGGACAAATCCAAGTTTGTCCAGCCTCTCATTATAGCACATGCCCTCTAAACCAGGCAGCATCCTGGTAAACCTCTTCTGCACCCTCTCCAAAGACTCAACGTCCTTCCTATAGTGCAGCAACCAGATTTGTATGCAATACTCCAGATGTGGCCTAACCAGAGGTTTATAAAATTACAACATAACCTCTTGACTTTTGAGCTCAATGCCCCAACTAACAAAAGAAAACATTCCATAAGCCTTCTTAACCACCCTATCAATCTGTGTAGCCACTTTCATGGAGCTATGAACCTGGACCCCAAGATCTCTCTGCTTAGCAACACTGTTAAGGGTCTTGACCTTAACAGTGTACTGTCTCCTTGCATTTTCCCTACCAGAGTGCAACACCTCACATTAATCTGGGTTAAACTCTATCTACCATTTTTCTCTGCCTATATCTGTAACTGATCGTGCTGTATTCTTTGCCAGTCTTCTACACTATCCACAGTTCCACCAATCTTGGTCACCATCATCATCATGTGCCATACTCTGTCAGAGCCTCGGCGACTACTTTCTTCCACTGCGATCTGTCGGCAGTCAAACCTCTTGCATTTCTGGTGGTGAGGCTGGTCCACTTCTTGATGTTGTTGATCCAGGTTGTCCTCTGTCTGCCTCGGGAGCAGCTTCCTTCTACTCTGCCTTCAAGCACAGTGCGTTCCAGTGTGTCATCAGTTCTTGAGATGTGTCCAAAATAGCAAAGTTTCCTTTGGATAATGGTTTCCAGAAGTATTGGTTTCGAGCCAATCTTTTCTAGGATGAAATTGTTGGATCTCCTTTCAATGTATGATACCCTGAGGATCCGTCTGTATGTCCACATCTCAAATGCTGTCAACTTCTTTTCATCAGCTGCTTTTAGGGTCCATGTTTCACAGTGATATAGGGTTACTGGCCAGACGAGACTCTTGAGGAGGCGTGTCTTGGTGTCAGTGCTCACAGATCTATCTTTCCAGATGTTCCAGAGTTTGGTAGTGCTTGTGTGTGCCATTGCTAGCCTTCGCCTTATTTCCTTGCTGCATTCGTCTGTGTCCAAGGGACACCTGGGAATACCAGCGATGGTTAAGAGGCACTCCATCATCCTCATAGCCCTTGCGGACTCTTGCGCCTGGATCCAGTTTTACATCTTGCCCAGGACCACCAATCTTGGTATCAACCGCAAAATTACTAATTCACCCACCTACATTCTCATCCAGGTTATTTACATACTTCACAAACAGCAGTGGTCCCAGCCCAAATCCTTGTGGAACACCACTAATTACAGACCTCCAGCTCAAATAAGTTCCTTCAATCACTACCCTCTGTCTTCTACATGCAAGCCAGTTCTGAATCCAAACAGTTAATTCACCACGGATTCCATGCATCTTAATCTTCGGGATTAACCTCCCATGAGGGACTTTGTCAAACATCTTACTAAAGTCCATGTCGATAACATCTACTGCCCCACTCTCACCACCTTGTCAAAAAACTCATTCAAGTTAGTAAGACATGACCTGCCCTGCGCAAAGCCATGCTGTCTCTCCCAAATTAGGTCATGGTTTTTCAAATTCTCATATATTCTATCCCTAAGATTTTTCTCCAATAATTCCCTACAACTGACATGAACCTCAGTCGTCTATAGTTCCCAGTATTATCTTGTTCTCTTCTTAAATAGAGGTACAACATTAGCTACTCAACAGTCCTCTGGGACCTCACTTGTGGCTAGAGAGGACACAAAGCTACTGGTCAAGGCCCCCAGCAATCTCATCTCTTGCCTCCTTCAATAACCTGGGGTAAATTCCACCTGGCCTTGGGGACGTCCACCTTAATACTCATTGGGAAGCCCAACACTTCCTTTTCCTTGACCTCTAAATGCCCTAACATATTTATATACTCAACATTGATCTCCTGGTCCTCCATGTCCTTTTCCTTGGTAAATACTGAAGTAAAGTACTCACTAAGTGTCTCACTCACATTCTCCTGCATCCAAACAAATGTTCCCCTCTTTATTCTTGAGTGGTCCTACTCTCTCCCTAGTTATCCTCCTACTGTTGATGTATGTATAGAATAGCTTGGTATTCACCTTAATCCTACCTGCAAGAACTTTTCTTGGCCCCTCCTGGCTCTTTTAATTCCCTTCTTTAGTTCTTTTCTGGTTTCTTTATAATCCCCATGTGCTTCATTTGCATTAATTTCTATCTGCGATTTTTCAGCCCATTTTCCCAACTGGTCCAGATCTCATTGCAAGCATTCCTTTGGTTCTTAATATATCTATAGAAGCCCTTAGAATTCTCCTTTACCTTGTCTGCTAGAGCAACTTCATGTCTTCTTTTAGCTCTCCTGATTTCCTTCTTAAGTGCTCTCTTGCATTTCTGCTACTCCGAAGATCTCATTTGTTCCTGCCTGCTTATACCTCCATTTTTTTTAACCAGGACCTCAATATCTCTCAAAAACCAAGGTTCCATAAACCCACTGTCCTTGCCTTTTTATTCTGACAGGAACACACAAACTCTGTACTCACAAAATTTGACTTTTGAAGACCTCCCATTTACCAAGTACACCTTTGCCAGAAACAACCTATACGAATCGACACTTGCCAGATCCTTTCAGCTACCATCAAAATTGGACTTTCTCCAATTTAGAATCTCAACGCAAGGACCAGACCTATCCTTTTCCATATTTACTTTGAAACTAATGGCATTGTGATCACTAGATGCAAATTGCTCCCCTCCATAAACTTCTGTCACTTACCAGTCTCATTCCCTAATATGAGATCTAGTATTACATTCTCTAGTTTGGACTTCTATGTCAGGAAACTTCCCTGAACACATCTGACTAAGTCTTTCCCATCAAGCCCCTTTATAGTATGGGAGTCCCAGTCAATATGTGGAAAGCTAAAAACACATACTATCACAACTTTATGTTTCTTAAAACTGTCTGCGCTATCTCTACAAAGTTGCTCCTCCAAATCCCGCAGAATCTTGGTGGTCTATAATACAATCCCATTTATGTGGTCATACCTTTTGTAGTCCTCAGTTCCACCCATATAGTCTTACTACACAAGCTCTCCAGTCTGTCCTGTTTGATCACTGCCACAACAATTTCCCTGACTAGTAATGCCATCCCTCCCCCTTTACCACATCTAAAACAACTGATCCTTAGAACACTGAGTTGCCAGTCCTGCACCTCCTGTAACCAAGTCTCACTAAATGTTACAATGTTATAATTCCACATGCTGTTCCTTTCCTCCTTGTATTGAAATATATGCAGATCTGAACATTAGTCCCATCAAGCTCAATCTTTTGATTTCTGACCTTGTATGTAGGCCTAACAACATCTTTTTCCACAACCACTCCACTATCTGTTCTGGTGCTCTGGTTCCCATCCCCACAACTCTAGTTTAAAAATCTCCCATGCAGCACTTGCAAACCTTCCTGCCAGGATATTAATCCCCCTCCAGTTCAGGCATAGACCGTCTCTTCTGGACAGGTCCCACCTACCCCGGAAGAGAGCTCAATGATCCAAAAATCTGAAGCCCTCCTTCCTACCCCAACTTGCTCGCCACATGTTAACCTGTATGATTTTCCTATTTCTGGCCTCACTGGCATGTAGCACAGGTAGCAATCCCAAGATCACAACCCTGGAGGCCCTGTCCTTTAACTTGGCACCTAACTTTCTGAACTCACTTTGGGGGATCTTATCACCCATTCTACCCATGTCACTGGTACTGACATGGAACATGACCTCTGGATGCTCACCCTCCAACTTAAGAATGTTGTGGACACGATCTCCCTGTCTCTGGCACCTGGGAGACAACAAACCATCCATGAATCTCATTCTTTTCCACAGAACCTCTTTTCTGTTCACCTAACCAATGAATCCCCTATCACTACAGCTTGCCTCTTCTCCCCACTTCCTTTCTGAGCCACAATGCCAGGCTCGGTGCCAGAGCTGTCAGAAATATCACTACTAATTGATGTCAAATTTGGTCTGCTTAAGTAGTTTTCTGAAAGACAGCAATTACTTTGCATGGCAGAGGAGGCATACAGTTCAAATCAGTACCTCTGATATTTTTGTCTTTTAGAAAATGGTCAAGTCACAATGCCAAGCCTGGTAAACTGGATACAATTTCACAATCTGGGAGTAAGAATATAAAGTCTACTTTTCTTCTTTTCCGTGTACACCTAATCTTTATTAAAGTAGTTAAAACATAGTAAAATTCTAATACATGAGGGTAACATCTCACCATAACACAAAACTTAATCTATGTATGGATATTGACTGCAAAATAGTTGGACATTTCTGTAATTACAATGGCAGGACTTTCAAAAAAATCTGCAAATATCAAGTAAACAAGATCAGATTTTAAATATAAAAAATGAGAGAGGTTAATGATTGAGATGGGGGAATTTCCCTCCTGAGGAAATCTAGGCAGGCCAGGTGAGAAACATATTTGAGGACATATTCCTTCTTCATATTTGCCTTAAATGTGTAAAAAGTGGATCATTCAAATATAACTAAAATAAAATAATAAGGGATCAATTACTACTTAACTAAACATCAGAAAATGAATATCAGCAACTTGAGTTACCATTTTAGCACATGGAAAAGATCTCAGGGGTTTCAACAACAAAGGGCTTCCAACTCTATGCACAGGCACCATAAGCATCACAGCTCAGTTTCTACTTCCACTTCATCCAGTGCAGTAGACAAGTAACTCTTTCTTCTCCATTCTGAATACGTTGTTGGGTGTAACTCCCCAGTGACGGACATGCAGCCTATCACTTGCAATTAATAATTCAGAAGCCAGAAATAGGTAAGCCTGTAGGCATACAGATGGACAGACATCTCACTGTGTTGAAGTCGTCTCCCCATTGGAAAATGAAGAAACTTTGTATCAGAACAGGCAAAAAAAAAGTTCAAAGGGAAAGAAACTGTTTGGTGTTGTCTTTGATTGCAGCTGTTTGTTTATTTCAATGAACGGAAATCCTATTGGCTATTTCCAACTATTGAAGTTGGTCTTTTCTCTGTCAATTACTGATTGGCTTGTGTGGTTCAAAGATTTGGAGCAACGTTCCTTCCACTAGGGTGTAACTAAATGCTAAGGATTCATCTGAAGTTATCAATGCTTCAATATTGCCTACAGTTGCTCTTCAAGTCCAAACATGATAAAGATAAACTCATGAAAGTATTATTAACAAACATGCCCATTTCTGACCTTTTATTGGAAGAAAGGTCATTTGACAAAGTAACTGGAGATGCTAAGCTTAGGAAACTACCTTGAGGAACGTCTTTAGTGGTGCATCCTGTGGCTAGCAAACATAACCATATTCTTCTGTGTGACAGACTGTTCCAACTATTGGACTGCTTTCTTCTTGATGTCACGTGTGGTTAAATGCTAGCTTAATGTCAATTATAAAAGACGAAATAGCGGCATATTTGGATAGCAGTAACAGGATCAGTCAGAGTCAGCATGGATTTATGAAGGGAAAATCATGCTTGACTAATCTTCTGGAATTTTTTGAGGATGTAACTATGAAAATGGACAAGGGAGAGCCAGTGGATGGAGTGTACCTAGACTTTCAGGAAGCCTTTGATAAGGTCCCACATAGGAGATCAGTGGGCAAAATTGGAACGCATGGTATTGGGGGTAGGGTACTGACATGGATAGAAAATTGGTTGGCAGACAGGAAACAAAGAGTAGGGATTAATGGGTCCCTTTCGGAATGGCAGGCAGTGACTAGTGGGGTACCACAAGACTCGGTGCTGGGACCGCAGCTATTTACAATATACATTAATGATTTAGATGAAGGGATTAAAAGTAACATTAGCAAATTTGCAGATGACACAAAGCTGAGTGGCAGTGTGAAATGTGAAGAGAATGTTATGAGAATGCAGGGTGACTTGGACAGGTTGGGTGAGTAGGCAGATGCAGTTTAATGTGGATAAATGTGAGGTAATCCACTTTGGTGGCAAGAACAGGAAGGCAGATTACTATCTGAATGATGTCAAGTTAGGAAAGGGGTAAGTACAATGAGATCTAGGTGTCCTTGTTCATCAGTCACTGAAAGTAAGCATGCAGGTACAGCAGGCAGTGAAGAAAGCTAATGGCATATTGGCCTTCATAACAAGGAGAGTTGAGTATAGGAGCAAAGAAGTCCTTCTGCAGTTGTACAGGGCCCTGGTGAGACCACACCTGGAGTATAGTGTGCAGTTTTGGTCTCCAAATTTGAGGAAGGACATTCTTGCTATTGAGGGAGTGCAGCATAGGTTCACGAGGTTAATTCCCGGGATGGCAGGACTGTCATATGTTGAAAGATTGGAGCGACTGGGGTTGTATACACTGGAATTTAGAATGATGAGAGGGGATCGGATTGAAACATGTAAGATTATTAAGGGATTGGAAACATGTTCCTGATGTTTGGGGAGTCCAGAACCAGAGGCCACAGTTTAAGAATAAGGGGTAGGCCATTTAGAATAGAGTTGAGGAAAAACTTTTTCACCCAGAGAGTTGTGGATCTGTGGAATGCTCTGCCTCAGAAGGCAGTGGAGGCCAATTCTCTGGAAGCTTTCAAGAAAGAGTTGGATAGAGCTCTTAAAGATAGTGAAGTCAAGGGATATGGGAAGAAGGCAGGTACGGAGTACTGACTGTGGCTGATCAGCCATGATCACAGTGAATGGCGATGCTGGCTCGAAGGGCCGAATGGCACACTCCTGCACCTATTGTCTATTGTCATAAGGAAGTCACTTCACCTCACCTCTGAAATTCAGCTCTATGGTCCCCATTTGAATTAAGGCTCTGATGAGGCCTGGAGGTGAGTGGTCCTGGCAAATACCGAAGAGACTATATGAGAGTAAATTATTAAGAGTCATCTGAAGCCAATATTGAAAACTTCCTTCATTATTTTACTGGTCTCTAAGGGTAGACAGATTCTGCTGTAGTTAGGTAGGTTAGATTTGTCCGGCTTTTGTGAAAGTAACGTACTATACATGAGGAATTTCAGTAGATGTTATCTTGTAGATGTTACCTTAGAGTAACTTGACTAGAACCACAGAGTATTCTGGAGCACAGATTTTCAGCGTAATAGATGGGATGTTATCTGATGTTGTAGCCTCTGCAGTACCTAGTGTTCTCAATATTTTTCTGATATCAGGGGAATGAATTGAATTGGCTACAGACTGTCTTCTGTGATGTTGGGGAATCTCAGAAGGAAGCCAACATGGATAATCTATTCAGCAGTTCTGGCTGAATATGTAATAGGATAGAGACCAAGAGATAAGCCCCATCCTATCAAAAGCATTGCTCTGGTTCTCTCCACAGCATTTCCCTCTCGGAAATTTAAACATTTTTTTCAACCTTCACTAGATCTGATGAAAGCCCAAATTGATAAATTGTTCTCACTCTACACAGCTACTGCCTAATCTATGTTAATTGTGTACACTTTTCTTGTCAGTTTATGGTCTAGACTTTCTCCTTCTTGGAGCCACATCTCAAGGTATTGTATAATTATAGAGCCAATGATCATTACATTGTTCCTGAACATTATTTTCAGACACAGTCTCTATAAAGACAGTAGGAGATAGAATTTATGTTTTGTCAGTGCTGGTAAAAAGAGTGGCATAGAACTCCTAACATTGATATCCAATGGTTTTAATGGAATTCATTATCAGGCGGTGACTAGTGGGGTACCGCAAGGCTCAGTGCTGGGACCCCAGTTGTTTACAATATATATTAATGACTTGGATGAGGGAATTAAATGCAGCATCTCCAAGTTTGCGGATGACACAAAGCTGGGTGGCAGTGTTAGCAGTGAGGAGGATGCTAAGAGGATGCAGGGTGACTTGGATAGGTTGGGTGAGTGGGCAAACTCATGGCAGATGCAATTTAATGTGGATAAATGTGAAGTTATCCACTTTGGTGGCAAAAATAGGAAAACAGATTATTATCTGAATGGTGGCCGATTAGGAAAAGGGGAGGTGCAACGAGACCTGGGTGTCATTATACACCAGTCATTGAAAGTGGGCATGCAGGTACAGCAGGCGGTGAAAAAGGCGAATGGTATGCTGGCATTTATAGCGAGAGGATTCGAGTACAGGAGCAGGGAGGTACTACTGCAGTTGTACAAGGCCTTGGTGAGACCACACCTGGAGTATTGTGTGCAGTTTTGGTCCCCTAATCTGAGGAAAGACATCTTTGCCATAGAGGGAGTACAAAGAAGGTTCACCAGATTGATTCCTGGGATGGCAGGTCTTTCATATGAAGAAAGACTGGATGAACTGGGCTTGTACTCGTTGGAATTTAGAAGATTGAGGGGGGATCTGATTGAAACGTATAAGATCCTAAAGGGATTGGACAGGCTAGATGCGGGAAGATTGTTCCCGATGTTGGGGAGGTCTAGAACGAGGGGTCACAGTTTGAGGATAGAGGGGAAGCCTTTTAGGACCGAGGTTAGGAAAAACTTCTTCACACAGAGAGTGGTGAATCTGTGGAATTCTCTGCCACAGCAAACTGTTGAGGCCAGTTCATTAGCTATGTTTAAAAGGAAGTTAGATATGGCCCTTGTGGCTACAGGGGTCAGGGGGTATGGAGGGAAGGCTGGGTTCTGAGTTGGATGATCAGCCATGATCATAATAAATGGCGGTGCAGGCTCGAAGGGCCGAATGGCCTACTCCTGCACCTATTTTCTATGTTTCTATGTTTCTATTATCGATTGGAGGGCAAGACAGACAGCTATTTCTATAATGAGTATTTTAGTGCCTGTAAGTAATCATGTTCTTTCAAATGACTGGGAATTTATAGATAAATCAATACTAGCTGGAGTCTTGCACAAGTCAGTCGCTGATGTGAGCAAATCATGTGCTCAACATTTCCCATAGTAAAAATGGGAAAGTTTTATGCTTCGACAATGCACTCAAGAAACAAACAGAAAGTAAACTATATTATCCTTCAACATATCTGCTACTTATCATTCATTGTTAAGGAATGGAGATGTCAGGGAATTTATAGATTTTTTTTAATGGAGTGCTCTAAGTAATCTCATACTTTATCCAGCTTCCCTGAAAAAATTGTTGCTCCTGAGCTCCCCAAAAACCTTCAAGAAAAGAAACCATTTTACCTGTCTGGCCACACTGCTCATTGACTCCATTCTAGATTTAGCACCATGTGTCTCTCCTGTAATTTGAAGTCAGAATTATGCTGGAAACCTGAGATGTTATCAGAACTTTTAATGAGTCACTTGCCTCCTCTGCCAGTTCAAATCCTTAGGGTGAGGTATGAATATTACTGGTACAGCGCAATTTCTGCCTAGTTAATGATAAAGGGCTCCATGCTTTTTATAATAGAGCTTCAAATTATAGGTGGATAAGCTTAAGTATTGTATTACATTATATATTATGGTGTTAAAGTTTTCTACAACTTATGAATAAGTATAAATTACACTGGGGAGATACAAGGAATAGTAAAAAAAAAGTTAGATTATAGTGATTGTGTACCGTAAGCTTGGAAAACAAATCAAACAAATTCCTCCAATCTGAAAATGTTGTGCAGTAGAGCATCATGTACTGGGTTACCATACTGTAACATAATTTCTTTCCCCCACCCTTCTAGAATGGCTATAATACAAAATTTAAGATACAAATCAATTATTAATTAGTAATATCCAAGGATTTGATTAAAACAAGTGAGCACAGGGCTTTATGCCAGTTGGCCACTCCCTAAACTGTCACAACTTAATTTTGTTGGAAGAATTCAGAAGCAAAGAGAAAAACACCTCTCCAATGAATTGTTCCTAATTATTAAGCCATCAGCTATCACTTTGACAAAGTTACTTTGGCAATGTTGCTTGTGCAGACACAGCTAATATGATGATTTTGGTCAAGTGAATTCTAAAACCTATGTCAGGAGCCAAAGTGCATTCCAAGACATCACATGTTAAATTTTCCATTCAGTGAAGCCACTGACATATTGTTAAAGAAACTTCTTGTCTGAGCAATACATTTTGCCAAGACTGCCAAATACTTGGCTTCTCCAGTGATTGGAAAACAAAGTGGTGACGGGGGATGTTTCCTATAGAGCTGAGTTTTCAATTATTGACACACCACCATTGTCAGAGATCAACACAGACTATATCCTTTTCCAGACGAAGAAAGGCATGAATTGGTCAGTTGTGCAGAGCTTCGAAGTTAGTATCAGAACATAACCAGAATTGGTACGAGGGAAACTAAGCAAACACGAGAGGGAGCAGTATTCTTCCCTTCCACAAAGTTAATCTAGCTGCTCATCAAATTTGTTACACTGGTTCAAAACAAATTTATTATCCATTTTCAAGAATGTTTTACTTAAACTCTTATTGTGCCACCAAGGTTCTTTCGCATTACTAATACTGAAACAAACATTGCCTTGGTCAAAATTAAAAAGAAAATGTAACCAGTATTACTCTGGGAGGAATAAAAATTAGCAATTGTAGAGTGCCCTTAACATAGTTAAGCAACATAATTGCATTTCACTGAAATTTACCAAACAAACTTGGTCTTTGAAAGCTTGGTTAACAAATTAAGATTACGATGAAAAAAAAACAAGGAAGTTTAGGAAAACACTCCAGAGCTTGCACCCATCACCCATCCCCTAAAAGCATAGCCACCCTTAGAATGATCAATTTGTGCAATGAACAAAATGCCAGCATTGTAGGGCCACAAAGTTATCGGGTGGTCATCACCCTAGAAGAGATTTGATCAAGAGATACAAGTTATTATGTGCTATTAATATAATGTGTCAGTTAATGTGCGCACTCTTTAAGCATAATTTGTCTTGTGTGTACAATTCAGTATAAAATGGATGCTTTTTAAAGAAAGTCACACCACATTGATATTAAATACCCATATAACTGTGAACATGTAACTTTTCTTTAATGGTGTTGGATCTGGAGATGTTTTGATCAGAAGGTTCTTTGGAAGTCAAGAATGGGGCATAAAAATTATGGCTATGTCTATTTTGTTATGTGTTTATAACTTAGAAATAGCAATAACCAACTCATTCTACTGTAGGGAGAGACAACGAAGCAAGAGAGGAAAGAAAGAACAAAGAAATTGTGGTTATCTGATACTAAAAACTAACTCAGACAGATACCAGACATTCCATTGATAAGGAGAAACTAATGAGACAGTCGGGTTTAATGGTGTGACACTACCAGAAAAATACACTAGCTACATTATAATTTACTAACACACAAACAGGTGATTATATAAATATATAGCCAAGTATAAGAAGCCATGTGCCTTCTTAGCCACCCAGTCAACCTGACTAGCCTCTTTCACGGAGCTACGAACTTGAACCCCAAGATTCTGCTACTCATCAACACTGTTAAGGGACTTACCTTTAACTTTCAGTACCTGATAGGTTTCAGTGAGATTCCCCCTCCAACTCTAGCAATTACAAGTCTAGAGCCATCAAATGCTCCTCATATATTAACCCTTTCATTCCCTGAATCATTCTTGTGAAACTCCTCTGGATGCTTCCCAAAGCCAGCACATGTTTTCTTCGATAAGAGGCCCAAAACTGCTCCAAATATGGTCTGATCAATGCCTTATAAAAACCTCAGCATCACAACCTTGCTCTTGTATTCTAGACCACTCAAAATGAATGCTAAGATTGCATTTACCTTCTTTCTCACTCAATTTGCAAGCTAACCTTTAGGGAATCCTGCTCACCGACTTCCAAATCTCTTTGTAACTCTGATTTTTGAATCTTCTCTCCATTTAGAAAATAGTATACACCTTTAATCCTTCTACCAAAGTGCATCACCATAAACTTCCCTTCACTATATCCCATCTGCCACTTCTTTGCCCATTCTCCCAAACTGTCCAAGTCCTTCCGCAGACTCCCTACTTCATCAACTCTACCCACCCTTCCACCTATCTTTGAATTATATGCAAACTTGACCACAAATCCCTCAATTCCATCGTCCAAATTGTTGACACATAATGTTAAAGTAGTGGTCCCAACACCACTAGTCACAGGCAACCAACCAGAATAGGCCCCCTTTATTCCCACTCTTAGCCTCCTGCCCGTCACCCTATCTTTTATCCATATCACGGGCTCATATCTTGTTATGCAGCCTCATATGCAGCAGCTTGTCAAAGGCCTTCTGAAAATCCAAGTAAACAACATCCATTGTCTCTCCTGTGTCCATCGTGCTTGATAGTAGGTATGACAATAGCACAATACATCTTCAGCTTGGTTTCAGCCGATTCCTCTTTGCTCCTATTTCTCAGTCTTAAAAAGCAGAGCTCGCATTTGCTATCTTGTTGTTAACTTCATCATTATCATCATAAACTGATCTTGAAAGAGCGTGGTCAAGCTACATACACTTATCCCCTACTGAGAACCTTTGTCCATTCACAAATGTCTGGTTCTGTGTATAGGATGTTTTGTACAGGTTAGTGCAGAATTTCTATTTTCTTTGTGCTAATTATGAGGCCAAAGTTGCCACAGATACTGACAAATTTGTCCAAGTTTTCTCAATTTTTCAGCTTACTTTGAGTACCCAGTCATTGGCAATGAAGTCCTTTAAAAAGGATTTCTCACACTTTGGTTTTGGCTGAGAGTTTCCTTAGTTAAAAAGGACACCACCAATCCTACAGGTAACTTTGAAGACTGATTCCATTTTCTTTATCTAGTTAGGCATTAAGCAGCATTGTAGAGAACATCATATTAATCTTTATATCTTTATCTGTACATTGTGGGGGATACACACAGACTGTTTCACACTACTACTGATGACTGGGAATGGATCTGAAGACTCTCGATCATCCATTACTCTTGTCATCACACTGCCACGGAGTTGTCAGACTTGTGATGAAATTTCCCAGGCAAACATACTTTGCCACGATCTTCAATAGGCTCTCACAAAATCACATTATCTTTCAGGAAGTGGGCTTC
The DNA here is from genome assembly GCF_963921235.1 of Mobula hypostoma. NCBI lineage: Eukaryota > Metazoa > Chordata > Chondrichthyes > Myliobatiformes > Myliobatidae > Mobula > Mobula hypostoma. The sequence goes on from NC_086097.1 coordinate 96,379,740, forward strand.
TCAAGATGAGTAGTCATTCTATTTAGCAATGTTTTTACCAGCAGCTGAGAGAAAAGAGATTACTTTGTGATCAACTTAGACTTGACAGTTACTTGTACACTTGAATGGTTGTGTAATTGAGGTGTTCTTGAAATCCTGGACTGTTTGTCCTTTTGCTCCATAGCACCTGTAGTAGCTCTGTCAGTTTTTCAATCAACAGTGGGACTCTAATTGAAGACTTCTGTTGGTATAGCATTTGTTCCTGGAACTTTTCCACATGATAAATGTGACACAGACTTTTAGATTTCTGCTTTTTGTGGGGATCTGCAAGAGCAAGGTTTGTTAAAAGTTGTGGCATGCAATCTATTGCTTCATAACTTATTGTAGGTAATCTATATAGGACAGAGTTGAAATGCTCAGCATATCCCTAAGATCTGTTTCTTTTTCGATGATGATTACCAGTCCATATGCACTTAGTAAAGGTGAACCATCAGATGGGTGAGGATTATATACAGAATTTAGAGCAGTAGAGAAATTTTATTTTATTTAGGAAGTCTTTTTAATCAGCATAACTCTGCATTTCATACAATTTATTACTGAGCCACAGAACCTGTATCTTGTCGAGCTTTCTAATTAAGTATGGGTAAGGCAAGCAGCTGACTTACGACTGAAGAACCTACAAATTAAAGTCAGAAAATTCTAATTAATAATTCAGAGCGAGTCACATTAACCAGTTTTTCTCCAGTCCTGCTGAAGGGTTTCGGCCCGAAACATTGACTGTACTCTTTTCCTAGATGCTGCCTAGACTGCTGAGTTCCTCCAGCAGTTTGTGTGTGATAACCAGTTTGAGATTAAAGATTAGTTTTAATCTTCTGTTATTTGACAATAATGATTAGACTATTAATCATTATTGCTATCTACGTAAAAAGATAAAAGTTCACAAGTATTAACATACAAATTTTCTCCAAACTCAAAATACATAATTGGGTAAATGGAACTAATAAGCTGCAATCAGAAACGCTGGATGTACCCACCGAACTAACCTGAAATGAAATCATAATAGAGAGATGGTGTTCATGGAATAAGGTTCATTGATTCTGCATGAAGAATGAAAAATGACTTCATTTCATTGTTCAAACAGACAAGATATTTAACATCTAAATGACAATAATTGAATCCTTCTAGCCTATCGGTCGGGAGCAGAAATCCTTTCACACCTTGCAACCAAATGGGAACAATTAGGAGAACACAGCAAGCTCTGTCACTTCATTTATCACACACAGCAGTAGATTCTTTAGGAATAAGTATCTGTATCAATAATTGCAGTGTGTCAACAGTCTCTGTATTATGCATTCCTTAATTCATAGACATAGAGCCAGTAAAACCATTGCCTGTTTAGATTCATATGAACAATATTAAAAGCAAATAGAAAAGTTACAAGGATATATAAAGGTTTCTGTCATCTTACAAAATTGGTCAGGCACAAGTACTAAATTATCCCACACTTTACTACTGAAAATGGTAATTGATCCAAAGGACTGAAATCAATCTTTTCATAGCACCATCTGAATAAACATCTCCAGATGTGGCTTTATCATGTACTGCAGTTAGGCTTTAAACTGACTCAACACTCTATTTAGTTACGAGGCAGAAAAAAAATCGAGGTTTCAATCATTTTCTTACTATGTCTCAACTGTAGAAGTATGTCATAAACTAACCTAACTTGCAAACTTAATCCTGGATGAAAGACTCAGTATTAGGAGGTTAAAGCCAATACAATTTTGGGAAAGATCTTCAGAAATGGGCACTCTGTTCCAAGAAGGAAGCAACCACTCACTGAGAGTGCAGCAGTAATAGTGTAAGGTCCAGCTTTATGCTCAATGAATTATTTTAAAGAACCAAATACTTTCTGCTTTTAATTTACTTAGAGAGAAAGCTGTCACCGTACTTTCATTACAATATTTGTGGCAGACAACTTTAAAATCCTGAGCCTACATTCACAGAAGCATCATTGAAAGAATGATCCCATTAATGTGAACTTCCTGCACTTACCACGTAACTTTGAAATGTTCCCCTTTTAAAAATTATTACTGATGGACTTCTGCTACAACCTCAGACAGTGCTTTCCAGATTATAATTCAATGAGTGACTAAACTTGTCTTGTTTTTTGTTCCTTTATCCACTGTCTAAACTGGTTCCTCCAGCTAACAACTTTTCTGCCATTGGAAAATATTATTTCCTCTTATGCTTGTTCATAATTTTGTGCACTGTCATTAAATGCACCCTAAAATTATATTCAAAGAAGAAAGCTCTAGATTTGCCATGTAACAGAAACAGGCCATAAACAGCCCATCTCGGCACGGACTAGAAGGGCCGAGATGGCCTGTTTCCGTGCTGTACTTGTCATATGGTTAACAGAAGTCCCACGTGCTTAGTAATGTACAATCAACATTCTCAGCACCCTACTAATGCTTTAATTTCCTAACTAAAGAGACAAGCCTAGATCTGGTAACATTATTCCATAAGGGATGATTTAAGGGTCACCTGAACAACAGATCTTTAAGTAGTTCCTGTTGAAATTACCCATACTTTGAGGCAACTCAACATCTCCAGGATACCCACTTTAAATGTTGAGTCTCAATAAGGCATTCTTCCCAATCCTACCATCCTCCCTTCCCCTCCACCATCTTCCAACCAGTGTGAAAGCATAATCCCTTGAAATCTAGTCACCATCTAGTCTAAGGATTTATTGCAAGAATGAAAGCCCGTGCCATTATGGGGAAATCTTTCAAACAAAACTGTCCGAATTACAAGGAGAATACACTGAAACAGAGAGATAGTCCATCTTCTTTAGTTACCTCCTCCTTAACAAAATAGACTGGAGCTTAGAAGGAAAATGTGAAAATAATTTAGATATAATAATTTTGCTGAGTAGATACAAAGGTGCTGCCTCCCAGATTCAATCCTGACCTCCAGTGCTGTACGTGTGATCTTTATATGTTCTCCCTGTGAATGTGTGGATTTTCTCCAGCTACTTTTGCTTCCTCCCACATCCCCCAAAGATGTACGAGTTCATAAGTTAACTGGGCATTCTACATTTTCCCAAGTGTGTGGGTGCCTGGTAGAATCTAGGAGAGCTGATGAGATTTGAGGGAGAATAAGTTCCAGGGAAACGTAGTGAGGAATGGGATCGTTCTGAGCTGGCATAGATCTGAATAGATGAAATAGCTTCTTTCAACACTTATGAAATATGGAAATAAATAGCAACACAATGTCACTTATTCGGTGGCAGTGGGAAGGAACTTACAAACCACTTTGAGGCCGATTCATTTTTTAATGGTCTTGGATTATGCCTTTCTTATAACTCCTTTTCACTTGTAATATTATGATAATAATTCACCTGTAATAATTTGTAATATTATGAAGAACTGAACCATAGTACTAAACACGAAGAATGGGACTCACGAGTGAGTACCTATTTCACTCTTTCATTGCCTTCTATGCCATGTGATTTATGTGCTCATTTAGACACTTCTTAAAAAGTTATGAGGGTTTCTGCCTCCACCACTCGTTTAGATGGTGCATTCCACTGTCTGGGTGAAAAAAATGCTGCCCCCCCCCCCTTCTAAGCTCCCCTACCCCTTGCCTTAAATCTATGCCCTTTGGTTGTAGATACCTGTGTTCTGGGGAAAATTTTCTTGATCTCTACACTCCTTCATAATTTTGTATATCTGAATCAGATCTCTTTCATCTTCCTCCATTCCAAAGAAAACAACACCAGTTTATCAGGTCTCTCCTCATAACTGAAACATTCAATCCCAATGAATCATCTTTGCACACTCTCCAGTGCAATCTCATCCATTATAGAACTGCTTACAGTACTCCAGCTGTTGCTGTTGCCTACCAATAATCCATGTGATTGTACCATCTTTGTTTTTATATTCCATGCCTTAGCAGGTATCCCTCATGCCTTCTTAAATGCTTATCTTGTGCTACCAATCTCAGGATTCCTTGAACTTGTCACCAAGGTCCCTCTGTTCCTCAATATATCCAGAATCCCTATCATTCATCATGTGTGTCTAAGCCAATTTGTCCTCCAAATGCATAACCTCATACTTATCAAGATTAAATTTCATCTGCGTCTACTGTGCCCATCTAACCAACTTATCAATGTCATCCTGTAGCCAAGACTTCAAATATAATCAACACTATCAGGTTTCACATGATAGTGAATTTACCAATCATACCTACATTCACAGTAAAATCACCAGTCACATAACAATCAAACAGCATGGATGCCTATGGTACACCACTGGTCACAGACGCCAATCAGAAAAGCAACCCTCTACCAACATCCTCTATCTTCTTTTATCAAGCCAGTTTGGATCCTATTTGCCAACTTGCCTGAGATCCCAAGTGTAGATTAAGGCGATTAAGGATCACAGGCGTTTCTTTTCCAACAAACCATGATTACATAATATTAAGTCTTGACCAGCAACCTTTTTCATTGGAAGGTTTTCTAGTGATATTCAGAGGAAAAAAAACACTGATATTTGGCTTTCTTTATTGTTCTTTAGTCAAACACACCAAAACATGTATTCATATAGTAACTTAAATATAGTAAAGCTTTAAGTTTCCGAAGGAGTTAACAAATTTCATGACACATACTGGTGATAATAAACCTGATTCTGATCCTGATCCTGATCTGATTCTGAGTATCGTTAAGAAAATTTTCTTAGTAACACTCAACTGATGGATTTACCCCGATAAACCAAGTGCTGTTTTGGGATCTTTTATGATTACTAGGGCTTTTACTATTCTTATTTAAACACTTTCCTCTACAGCAAGAAAACATGATATTTGTACAAATTAGAATGCTCTTCTGAGTCTAAAGGTGAGCACGTAAGACTTGAGTAAAAAGGAGCAAATATCAGTGGTGGTGCGGTATTTGAGTAACGAAACAGTGCTTGAAGAATTCTTGCTCTTCACTCCAGCAGAAGGGTTGGACGCAGAGTCGCTTCTTAAAAGCATTGAACAGACACTTGCCCAGTGTGTTATTGATAAGAACGCGTGTATAGGTCAGTGTTATGACGGGGTGGCAGTGATCTCTGGGTGCAATAACAGGGTAAAAGAGAGGTTCAGGAAAGAGGTCCCGCAGGCATTATATATACACTGCCATGCTCACAGACTTAATCTTGTGTTAGTGGATGTTGTGAGCAATGTACCACAAGCGGGTGAGTTTTTTGAAACTGTGCGGCTGCTTTACAACTTCTTTTCAAACTCTGTGGCCCACGATCTTTTCATGAAGAAACAGAGAGAACTGAAATCAACTGCACAGCCTGTGGAGTTGAAGAATTTGTCAGATACACGCTGGGCATGGCAGTATACAGCTTTGTGGGCTATAAGGAAATCACTCCCTGTCATTCTAGCTGCACTACAGGATACTATGGGTTAACCAAATGCACGGAGGAAAATGGAGGCCAGAGCTGTAAATGGACTGACTGACGAGCAGTTTGCTTTACTTCTCACTCTGTCTGAGGATTTATTCCCAGTCACCAAGTTCATGTCAGACCAGCTACAATCTCCCAGTTTGGAAACTTCATCCGCTGTGGACTTGGCTCAGTCTGTTATCGATGCACTCTCAGCAAGACGGGGAGAGGAATCATGGAGTGAACTTCAGACAAGAGCTAGGGACCTGTGCATCAAGGCCGGTTTACAGAGCAGACGACATGAAAGGAGACAGGCCCAGCCACCCTGCTGCCTACATGATTCTGTTGTTGAGGCCCAAACTGAACGCACACCTGTCACATCCTCTGATGACCTTCGCAACCACTGTTTCTATCCAGTTATAGACAGACTTCTGACTGAAATGAAAAGACGGTTCTCAGTTGAGACTGGGAGTGTTCTGACTGGAGTCTCAGCATTGAGTCCCAAACACAAGTTCTTCCTAGACAAGAATTGTCTTTGGCCAATGGCCCAATACTATGGAGTGACTGAAGTGAACCTGACTGCAGAGCTACATCAGGTTTGGCATCTGCTGGAAACAAAAGCAAGGACAGACAGTGAATGACACAGTGGAATTTCTAGCTCTAATGAGACCCTACCGTGATGCACTCTGCCTGTTACATCTGCCTCATGCGAACGGAGTTTCTCTTGCCTCAGAGGCGTCAAAAACTACCTAAGGAATAGCAGCTGTGATGCTCAGTACAGCAACTTGGCTCTGTTGGCCATAAACAGCCAGAGGACCAAGGCACTTGACATCCAGAAAATCATTGATGCTTTCACTACCAATCACAACAACAGACGGATTGTGCTTCTCTGAAAACATCAATGGTGAGTGCAGTTGATTTTTTAAAAATTTGGGCACTAATGCCGACTATTGTCATTATTTTGTGGTGGATACCCCATAGTCCTTATGTTTCCTGCAAATCCTAAAATATTACATTTACTGCTATTAAGCCTACTGGTTTTGCTTAGACTTCCAAGCAGATTCTGTTTATTTTTGTTTAAATTCAATAGCCGAATTAATTGAGGTATTGCATGGTCAGAGTACGATTTGTCCAACTCCTGGTAAAGCCTTGCATCTGTTGTTTGCCTTATTTGACTTTAATAACGGTATACCTTTTGGCATTGCTGTCTATGTAATGCGAATAGCCGTGGGTTGGTGTTGAAAAGCACGCATTTGACGCTGATTGTGGGATTGGTGCGTGATTCACGTTGTCTGCTGTTGCTCGGATGCTCTGTTTGCTTTTGTTGGTTATGCTCCGTGTAGCCCAGGTTGTTTCCGATGCCCTTGACACTGTAACAGTTCACTTCTATATTATATCTATCAATTGCTGTTGCTTGTGAATCAACAGTGGTATTTATAGTAGGCACATAATGCTTGAAACTGACTTTTTAACGCCTCGCGTCTGGCCTTGCGAATACATATTACCATACAGTACATCCCTCAGCACCATCACTGAATAATTCAGCCCCTCCGTAGTACCAGCAAGAAAAAATCTCTGGCGCAGCCACTGCCAGCCGGCTCCCCAGGCACGCTTTCCATCCGTGCTGGGTTGAGCGTTGAGCTAGCAACTTGACCTCATAAAAAAGAAATTGCCTGCTACAGAAACATCAACAGCAAAAAGTTGATGGCCTATGCTCTCTCATGAGTTTAAAAGGCAATTTCCTTCCTTTTTGATAAACAGGTAGTATCAATCATGCCCAGCAACAATCAACACATATCAGAGTCAAATCACCCACTCTACCAATACCATGGCAACAGGAGAATACAAGCTATATGACCAGTGACAAGTGACTTTCTTCCTAAATCCACAAAGCTTCTTCAGTATCCATAAGGCACCAATGAGGAATGTGATGAAACAGGCTCCACAACACTCAGAAATCAAATCCACCAGGATGTGCAGCCCACTTTACTAGCACTTAATCCAGTAACCCTTCACCAGAAGTGCTTTATGGATGTCGTTTACCTACAAAATGCAGTGTGGTTGCTTGCTAAAGCTACCTCATCAATAACTTCCAAACAGTAAAGCACTACAATGATACTTAGGGTAACCATAAAGTAATCTCCTGCAAAGTCCCCACAACACACATGTTGGCCTACAGGCACCAATTCCCAGTATTCATAAATGAACAGCCCTACCTTCATCAGAAAGACTGCAATGGTTCAAGAAGTCAGTTCATTATGACTTTTTAAAGCACATTTAGGGCTGACCAATAAAGCTTTGCCTTGTCAACAATTATCATTTGTGTTAAAGGAATAAAAATCAGTTATAATTTTTACCATCTCATCATCAGATACAATTTTCACTCCCCTCCTTCTCAGCATACTAATGGATATACTTTCTAATTTTTCACTTAAAATCACTCACAATAATGCTCATCTTTTGCAAAAACATTCCCCTGAAAGCTCAAAAGATATTACATCTGCCCTATATTTTCTTCCCTTCTTACCACGAGAGACCCAGGCACTTCTTACAGATGTAATAGAAATTTACATTTTATTCTTCCAATTTTTTTCTACAATTGGTACTTTTACAGTAGAGATTAACAGGGATTGACAATTGCTTTCCAGATTGTCTCATTTCAGAATACAATGCTGTCACTTCATTCTTCAGCCCAATTCCATTCTTACCACTCTGTTCTTGGCCTCCTACAAAGTTCTAATGAAGCTAAATAGAAATTTAATGAACTACATTTCCTCTTTTAAATGTGGGCTTTACAGTTGTTGAAACACAGCACCTAGTTCAATAATTTCAAATTATAAATAGTCCAAAAATTGGTAAATGCAATTTGAAAGATTAAGGTCCAAGTTTGGCGTCAGCAAAGACAATGTGCTATTGTGATATATACATGACTATCACTGAGCACAAATACTGCACTGGATTCTATGATGAAGTTAAAATGTGTACAGCTGAAATAATGCAAATAATAACCTGGTAATCTGCATTTTCCAGCATTTGCTCAGTTTGACCAGGCTAGTTCTCTAATCATTGTCTTTCGTACTGTCAGAACACAACCTATTTAAAAAATGAACAAACAGGTGTCAGGTTACAACTTATCCTTAATAGTGAATTTTGAAAGAAGAATTGTTGGTTGGATTCATAGCTTTATTTTAAGTTGTACAAAACATAATTAACTATTCTATTAAATGTCAACACAGCTGCAAACACAATCAAGCACTCTCATGAAAAGTGACGCATAATCATTGAAGAATTACACTGATATTTACAGAGTAAATACTCCTTGGCAAATAAAAAGAATTTCAGATACTGGAAACCTAAAATAAAAACAGAAAATGCTGCAAATAGCAGGCCAAGCTGCACCTTTGTGAGGAGAACCAGAGTTAACATTTCAAATCAAAGACTAACCAGTCCTGATCGAGAGAAAATCTGCAGATGTTGGAAATCCAAGCAACACACACAAAATGCTGGAGGAACTCAGCAGGTCAGCAGTATCTATGGAAAAAGAAGCAACACACACAAAATGCTGGTGGAACGCAGCAGGTCAGACAGCATCCATAGGAAGAAGGAAGAAGCACAGTTGATGTTTCGGGCCGAGATCCTTCATCCTGGCATCGACTGTGCTTCTTCCTATGGATGCTGTCTGGCCTGCTGCGTTCCACCAGCATTTTGTGTGTGTTGCTTGAATTTCCAGCTTCTGCAGATTTCCTCGTGTTTGCGTTCAATAGAAAAAGAGTACAGTTGACGTTTTGGGCCAAGTCCCTTTAGCAGGACTGGAGAAAAAAAGCTGAGGAGTAGATTTAAAAGGTGGGGGTAGGGAAGAGAGAAACACAAGGAGATAGGTGAAACCTGAAAGAGGGGTGATGAAGTAAAGAGATGGGAAGTTGATTGGTGAAGGAGTAGGCCGGAGAAGAGGGAGTCAGATAGAGGAGGACAGAAGGCTGTGGAAAAAAGAAAAGTAGGGGAGGAGCACCAGAAGGAGGTGATGGGCAGGCAAGGAGATACGGTGAGAGAGGGAAAAGGGGAAGGGGAATGGTGAAGTGGGGGGGGATTACCGTAAGTTCGAGAAACCAACATTCATGCCATCAGGTTGGAGGCTACCCAGTTAGAATATAAGGTGTTGCTCCTCCAACCTAAATGTGGCCTCATCATGACAGTGGAGAAGGCCATGGATATGAAATATCCATGAAATGATATATCGAAATGGGAATGAGAGGTAGAATTAAAATGGGTGGCCACTAGCAGATCTGCTTTTTCTGACAGCGGAGTGTAGATGCTCGGTGAAGCAGTCTACCAATCTACATTGGGTTTCACTGATAGACAGGAAGCCACACGAGGAGCACCGGACACTGTATATAATCCAACAGTCTCACAAGTGAAGCGTTGTCTCACCTGGAAGGACTGTTTGGGGCCCTCAATGGTAGTGAGGGAGGTGGTGTAAGGGTAGGTGTAGCACTTGTTCTGATTGCAAAGATAAGTGCCAGGAGGGAGATCAGTGGGGAGGGACGAATGGACAAAAGAGTTACGTAGGGAGCGATCCCTGCGGAAAGCAGAAAGTGGCGGGAGGGAAAGATGTGCTTGGTCGTGGGATCCGATTGGAGATGGTGGAAGTTGCAGAGAATTGTGGGCTAGATGCGGAAGTTGGTGGGGTGGTAGGTGAGGACAAGAGTAACCCTATCCCTGGCAGGATGAGGTGAGAGCAGTCATGTGTGAAATGAAAGACAGACCTGAATATTCGAGCCCACAGGGCACCTAACTATACTAAGGTGACAAATAAAGTGGTAAAATATACTAATTCTGAACTTATTAAACATTTTACAAAACAGAAAATAAAGATTGAGACGCAAGTATAAGACTAAAATAAAACTGAAATAAATTGAATTTTTAATTAATTGAATCAATAAGATTCCATACCCACAAAGTCAGTTTACTTTTAGGCCTCCTTGAGCCTTAAGTCGTCATTATCAATCAGATCATTATTAAAAACTAAATTAAAGATCACTTAATAAGAGTGGATGTCACTGTAGCATAGCAGTTAGAGTGATGATATTACAACTCAGAGTTCAGAGATATTACAGCTCAGTCACAGTTCAGAGTACAATCCTGGTGTTCTCTGAAAGGAGTCTGTACGTTTTCCCAGTGGGACACGTGGGTTTTTCCTCATGTACTCCAGTTTCCTCCCACTGTCGGGGTTGTTCTGTGGAATGTATTGGATTTTTCACAGTTAATGAATTTCTATGCTTAATAGTGAATTTATGCACTCCAGAAGCTGTTGTCAGATTCCACTTTTGAATATTGATATGCTCATTGCCATTCTCTTGAAAATTTTAGGTCATATATTCTGAATTGTAACTAGCAGAAGTTTGCACATAGGTACATCAGTAACAATAGATAGGGAACCAAAAAATATTTCTGCTCTGCATCATGCTTGTCCTTTAAACAACTCTGAGTGGTTGCATTAAGGCCGACACTCTTGAACAGCCCAATCCATCACAGGTAAAGCTCCCTTGCACCATTGAGCACATCTACAAGGAGTGCTGCCTCAGGAAAGCAGCATCTATGTTCTCTTCTCACTGCTGCCTTCAGGAAGGAGGTACAGCAGCTTTAGGTTTTGGGTCTTCCTTTGTGTGTAGTTTTTTTTTCATTGTTTCATTGTATCTACCTAATACAAAAAAATGAATCTCAGGGTAGTATATGGTGACATACATGTACTTCGATAATAAATTTGCTTTGAGCTTTGATCCAGACCAGACGAAGGATCTCAACCCAAAAAATTTCTCTAGATTCCAACATCAGCAGTTGCTAATTTCTTCATATTATATATATACATTCAAATGTATCCACATTTTCTGAAATAATCTTTGGAGTGATGCCATATCAAATGCCTTAAAAATAACTAAATTATGTATACTTGTTGTTCTTCACCTAGCTTTCTGGTTACATCATCAAGAAACTATTACATTTGGCCAATAATATCCCTATTATAAAATCATATAAACTCTGTCTAGTCCTAATACAATTTTCCTAGGTCCTATAACCAGTTTTTCAACTATGGGTTTCAGAATTTTTGCCAACTCACATCAGGATAACTACCTTATTGTTCCGTTTTCCCTTATCCTCCTTTCTGAAACAAAGTTGTAATATTTATTAACTTCTACATCTGCACCATTGCAGATTCTAGAGTATTGTGAAAGATCATATCCAATGTAACTACCTCTTTTAAATTACCAGAATATAGGCCATCAGCCTGAGGTACTTGTCAAGTCTCATTTCCATTAATTCTATTAGTAATTTATTTCTTTATTAATTATAATTTTTATACCTATTAACCATTTGGATTTCCTCTATTTCTATTATTTGATGTCTTCTACCATGAAGATTAATACAAATTATGATTTTGTTTGACATTTTCTGTCCCCAATATGTGTTTTCTTATGAGAGAACTATGTTTACTATTTTCTTCCCCCTTTTGTGAATGTTATCACTGTCTATTTTTGCCAGCATTCTTCCATATTCTATTTTGTCATTCTTTAATAATTCATGCATCATCCTTTGTTGGCCTCTTAAGTTCTTCCCCTGTAATTAATCTTACCAGTCTTTTTAGTAACAGTATACTTGAACAACAATATTGTCCTTAATCTTTTTTTGTTGGACATGCATAATAATTTTTTCAGCAGAGCCATTAAGTATTTCTTTAAATGCCAATGTTAATTAACCATTATCACTTATAATTTAGTCTTTCACACTGACATAATGAACCATGGAGGTTTAGTATCTAGTTTTGGACTTCGTTAATTGTGAACACAATTTAAAATTTTATTTTATATTATGGATATTATTCCCTATAGGATTCCTTCAAAGAAGATTCCAAATTATGTTATTATAAGTTATTGATTGCATGATAAGATGAGGGAAAATGTTGTTAGTGGTTTTGATCAATTTGTTTTGTAAATTGTTTTCTCAACTTGATTTGGCCAGCCCATATGAAGAATAAAGTCTTCAATAATTAGCTTCTTATAAGCAGCTCTTATTTATGATTCATTATATTTCAAAATAAAAAGTATTGTTATGGAGATCCAAACATTTTTCACTAATCCCTTTTACCTTAACTCCACTAATACCATTTCTATTCTCTTATCTTCCAACCCAAAATCTATTCTAACAACAATACTTCTATCAGTTTAAAACTCAAATGATTAAAAAGCTTCCCTTCCCATTCTCCATTTTGTGTTTACAAATCACCAAGGATATTAAATACGTAGTTTCCAACCTTGGTTATCATTTTCTTCTTTTTGTGTCAGTATTTTTCCTATCTATTTATGAAGAATGTGTTTTCATAATTTTCCTTTGTGCTACCTGAAAAAAGAATTTCAGGATGTTTATTGTATACATCCTGACATTAAATGTATCTATTGAACCTATTCAAGTGTGCTTTTTTTGATATTAAGCTCTGTCTCTTTCTTTGGCACTCTTATGTATCATTACCTATATCGCTACAGTGCCTTGTGACCTTGGATTTTCTCTTAATGTCTATAAATCTCCATTTTCTAAGTATCCACCAATCATGGTTTTTTCCTGTTTAAAGCACTATGCTTAATTCTAATCATTCAATACTTCAGAAAATTATGTAGATATGAGCAGGAAGTTATTAGGATTTTCAAACAGAGTAATTGATTGGACAAAATTATTGCAGATGGAATTCAAGCTAAATCAGAATAGTTTCCAAATTAAAAGAAAAACTATAGAGCAGTGAAGGCTTGGATGCTCATGTACAGAAATTACTAAAATCCATGGTCAGGTGCAAAGGGTAATCATGAAAGTCAATTAGATTTGGGATTTAAGGAAAGAACTGGTCTTTTATGAAGAAATTTGGACATTTGAAATATTGCTTTCAATTAAGTACTTTCATGTACTAAGTACTTAGCTCAAAGTGATGTAATAACCACATCATTGGTATCAAGCACTAAAAGTTTTAAATTACTATATTTCCTCACCAACTAGAAGGTCAAAGGAGGTGGGGCTTAAAGAAATTTAAGTATTGTGGAAACAAAAGATAGTCTATTTCAGGAACAACCCAGAACTTGGTGCATAATCCCATTGCAAGGTCACAATGGAATTAAGTTATGAAGAACTGTTTACTAAATGTAGGGCTGTGAAATATAAGAAACGCATATTCTGGAAGCACAGGTTTAAAAATTAAAATATATGTAGAAGATATACGTAGGAAGAATTTTGGGTTTTGCACGTTAAACGTTCATCTGCACGTTTTGGTATATACAAACTTCATAGTATTATATTTTTGTATTAAAGTTTTGTCAGGCAGTAGCTTTCAATGTTAAAGTACTCTTGCAGTCAATACATGTGATGCAATTGCTGTAATAAAAGTAAATAAAAAGCAATCTTTCATTTTTAATGATTTCAAGGAGACTAGAGTAAGTATACAATGGGTTAATGAAATGACCCAGAAACGTCGGCATATGAAACTAATGAAAATCAAAAGGTGTCAGTTTATCAAATCACAAACAAGAGAAATCCAATCACAAACAGAAGTCCTGCTGAAGGGTCTCAGCCCGAAATGTCGACTGTACTCTTGTCCATAGATGCTGCCTGGCCTGCTGAGTTCCTCTAGCATTTTGTGTGTGTTGCTCAGTTTATTAAGATTGTTTTTAGGGATGATTTCATAAACCTAAAGATCAACGCCATAATAGATGACTGGAACAGATGGTTTGTAAAGTATTAAGTATTAACTACTGGTACTTCCAACATTAAAGACAGTTCAGTACAGATGTCTATTCTTCAAATGACAATCCTACTTCAAAATAAAACAGTTTGCATCTCTAAGCTGTCCTCAGTGTTTATTTATTTCCAGCTAAAATAGCCGATATTAAACACACTCCCAGACTTCTAGACTTCTAACGTACAAGAAATACTGTAACTCTAGGACTGCTGACAGTCATACAATGTACATCATTTAGCATCACAAACATTGACAAAACAAAGCTTCTTCTTATATCCCTAAAATTTGGGATTAGTCAATTGTTATAACCAAGCTAAAACCAGTGAAGTTATTACACACACCTTTGAGATACAGATTCTTGCTCTGTTCTGCAAAATTAAGTTTCTGGAGAAGTTAATCCTTCTAAGAATCAGCCCCACGATCGACCATTCACTCTCCCAACAGGCAGGCTTCAGAAGCCAAAGGAGCAGGTGTGAACATTCTTGTTATTATCATGAGGGCTGGTGTTCACCATTAACTTAACATAGGCTATCTTTCAAGACCTTTCCTCAGCTGATCATATTGTTGGGTAAAATGAACTGATGCTGCTATTATGCATATTGGTGTGAGGTGCCAAACTTTTCCAGCTGCTCTGGATAATGTTGAACACCAGCAGGGAAAAGGCCAACATGCATGCCAAAAACAGAAGTTTTCAAAAGAGTAGTGTTCTTGCACTAGCACAGCTTTTGTTTAATAATCATGAATATCATTCCCACCACCATATCATTTGCTGAAATTTATCTATGACAATGATGCTGCCTTGAAATCAGAGCCAAGATCATTCCACAGAATTAAAGGTAAACTTACATCTGATATATATAAAAAATCATCACCCTGACACAGTGGTGTCAAGATAACAAACCTCTCACTCAATATCACAAAAAACAAAGAAGCTAGTTGTGGACTACAGGAGGAATGGAGACTGGCTAGCCTCTATTAACATCAATAGATCTGGGGCTGAGAGGGTGAACAGCTTTAAGTTCCTTGGCATAAACATCACTGACGATCTCACATGGTCTGTACATACCAGCTGTGTGGTAAAAAAAAGGCACAGCAGTGCCTCTTTCACCTCAGACTGTTGAAGAAGCTTGGTACAGGCTCCCAAATCCTAAGAACTTTCTACAGGGGCATGATTAAGAGCACCTGACTGGCTGCATCACTGCCTGGTATGGGAACTGTACTTCCCTCAATTGCAGGACTCTGCAGAGAGTGGTGCTGACAGTCCGGCACATCTGTAGATGTAAATTTCCCACTATTCAGGGCATTTACAAAGACAGGTGTGTAAAAAGGACCTGAAAGATCATGGGGACCTGAGTCACCCCAACCACAAACTTTTCCAGCTGCTACTGTCCAGGAAATGGTACCACAGCTTAAAGCCAGGACCAACAGGCTCTGGGACAGCTTCTTCCACCAGGCCATCAGATTGCTTAATTTATGCTGACACAACTGTATTTCTATGTTATATTGATAGTCCTATGTACATACTATTTATTATAAATTACTATAAATTGCACATTGCACATTTAGATGGAGATGTAACGTAAAGATTTTTACTCCTCATGTATGTGAAATATGTAAGAAATAAAGTCAATTCAATTCAAATAAAGAGTGCAAAAGGTGAAAAAAGGACTAAGATAGATTGATGGGTTCAATTTCCATTCAGAAATCTGATGGCAGAGGGGAGAAGCTGTTCTTAAAACACTTTGTGTGTACCTTCAGGCTCCTGTACCTCCTCCCTGATGGTAGCAACGAGAAGAGGGCATGTCCTGGGAATTGGGGGTCCTTAATGATGGACGCCCCCTTTTTGAGGCATTGCTCTTAAAGATGTCCTGGATACTGGGGAGGCTAGTGGCCAGGATGGAGCTGACTGAGTTTACAACTCTCTGCAGCTTTTTTGATCCTGTGCAGTGACCCCCCCCCCCACCAGACGGTGCTGCAGCCAGTTAGAATGCTCACCACAGTGACACGCAAAACCTCTTCAAACACCTAATGAAATATAGTCACTGTCATACCATCTTTGTAACTGTGCCAATATGTTGGGCCCTTTTCCACTTTTGATCCCTTTACTAGGACTGGTGTATGCTCCCTCGTCTTATCCTTTCTGAAGTCCACAATTAATTCTTTAGTCTTACTGATGCTGAGTGCAAGGTTTTTGCTGCGACACCACTCAACTAGCTGATATATCTCGTTCCAGTATGCCTTCTCATCACCATCTGAAATTCTGCCAACAATAGTGTCATCAGCAAATTTATAGATAGCATTTGAGTAGCCACACAATCATGGATGTAGAGAGAGTAAGAGCAGTGGGCTAAGTACACATCCCTGAGGTGCACCAGTGTTGATCATCAATGAGGTGGAGATGTTATTTCTGATCCACACAGACTGTGGCCTTCTGGTGAGGAAGTTGATGATCCAGTTTTAGAGGGAGGTACAGAGGCCCAAGTTTTGGAGCTTTTTGATCAGACCTGTAGGAATGATTATGTTAAACATTGAACTGTAGTCAATAATCCGCAGCCTAACATAAGTATTAGTATGGTCCAGATAATTCAAGGTCGCATGAACAGCCAATGGGATCACATCCGCTGTAGACCTATTGTGGTGATAGGCAAGTTGCAGTGGGTCCAGGTCCTTGATGATGCAGGAGTTAATTCTAGCCATAACCAACCTCTCAAAGCACTTTAGCACTGCAGATGTGAGTGCTACTGGGCGATAGTCATTAAGGCAGCTCACCCTGTTCTTCATGGGCACTGGTATGATTGTTGCCCTTTTGGAGCAGGTGGGAACTTCCAACTGTAGCAATGAGAGATTGAAAACCTACCATTTAATGACTAATGTTTACTGTCACCACCTTAAGACTGCCTCAAAACGGAGACACAATCAAACACTTGATGTTTCAGCTTGAGATCCTTCATCAGGACTAAAACGGAAGGGGGAAGAAGCCAGGATAAGGTGGGGGAGGGGAAGAAGTATAAGCTAGAAGGTGATAGGTGAAGCCAGGTGGGTGGAGGAGGGCAGCTGAAGTGAGCTGAAGTGAGCTGGAGGCAAAAGGGGGAGAAAGCAAAGGGTCAAAGAAGAGGGAATTGAAGGATTGATGGGGCCACTCTCGGGTTGGAGGAGAAACATCTCACATTCTGTCTGGGTAGCATCTAACCTGATGGCATGAATATTGATTTCTCCAACCTCTGGAAGCTTTTTACCTCTCCCTCTTCTTCCATTCCCCACTCTGGCTCCGTTCTTACCTCTTCTCTCTACTTGCCTACTGGCTCCCCATGCTGCCCCTCCTCATTCCCTTTCTCCCATGGTCTACTCTCCTCTCGGATTCCTTCAACTCTGTTTTTTCCGTGTATCGCCTCCCAGCATTTCACTTCAACCCGTCCTCCCCCAGCCCCGCCCCCACCATCCTCCTGGCTTCACCTATCATCTTCTAGTTTGTAATCCTTTCCCTCCCCCCACCTGCTTATTCTGGCTTCTCCCCTCTCATTTCCAGTCCTAATGAAGGGTTCCAACCTGAAACGTCGGCTGTTTACTCCCTTCCATAGATGCCATCTGATCTGCTAAGATTCTCCAGCATTTTGTATGTATTACTCTGGATTTCCAGATCTGCAAAATTTCTTGTGTTTGCGGCTTGCCAACTCAAACTGGTGTAAAAAAAATGTTATCTTCATAATCCTACCACAGTTATATTCTTCTGAGCAGCAGAATATCACAACTCCCTCTTGTTCTCATTGCATCATAACAAACTAACTGGTAGTGGAATTTTGAAATGATATCCAAGCCTTTCAAACATTACCTCTGCTTCCATTACATGGTATGCAGAAACTAATAGAGAAACAATGTGTACAAGCCTAGACCTTTCCATTACCAATGGATTCATGATCTCCTGAATCCTCTTTTGCAGATGAACCCAGCTCCTAGCCCTATAGCAGACCAAAGGACCAGAGAATAACTTTACAAAGCAAACATCTTGTATCTGACTCAACAACCGCACTTCAGATAGATGCAGTATATGAATAAGCCTAAATAGTGTAGGTACCTAGTCATAAACATAAGAGCTTCTGCAGATGCTGGAAATCCAGAGTAATACACACAAAATACTGGAGGAACTAAGCAGGTCAGGTAGCATCTATAGAAATGAATAAACAGTCGACAACTCAGGCAGAGACCCTTCGTGACTGGCACACAAACTTTGCCCAGCTGTAACTGTGGAAATCTTGATCAAACTATGGGGGGCAAAATATTCAGTATCAACAATTGCTTCTCAGTAATGCACAGAGTGAAGTTAGTGATTCCTCCTCCAAGAAGCAGCAGTGACATGATGGAAATTTTATGTCTCCAAAATAAAATAAAACAGGTTATACCCTGGAGTGAAGTGTAGTACCAGTATACTGCATTCCTTTCACATGGAAGTGCAGTCGGTGATTCCCTAAAGAAATGTCAGTTAAGAACACTGCACATTTCAAACTTCCATACCTGAGCATTGCAATGTTGAAGTCAGGAAAACACTGCATACAATATCCAGTAGATCTGAACTTCTCCTGGACTCAACACTACGTCCAGAGGAAGAACTTAATGATCCTGAACTGAAGAACTCCACAGCTTTATGCCAGAAAAATTAGTAGTTTTGTTTTAAATAATGCAGTATCATAAGTAATCCTGATGAAGGGTTTTGGGCTGAAAGGTCGACTGTTTATTTCGTTCTATACATGTGCTTAACTCGCTGAGTTCCTCTGGCATTTTGTGTATGTTGCTCAAGATTTCTAGCATCTGTAGAATGTAAACACAAGAGATTCTTGATACAGAGCAACATACACAAAATTCTGGAGGAACTCATACAGCAGGCCAGGCAGCATCTACAAGTTTACTGTCATCCCACTGTACACATTTATACTGCCAAATGTAACAACACTCCTCCGGAGACAAATAAGGTGCATTTATGACACAAGTTAAAAAGTAAACAGTATAATGCTACTGGTGCTTAATATACGATGAGACTTGAGTTTGTGGCAGGGAGTTCGGTAGTTTCATCGCCCGGGAAAGAAGCTGTTTCCCATCCTAACAGTCCTTGTCCTAATGCTATGGTACCTCTTGCTCGATGGTAGGGATCATTGACAATGCTAAGGGCCCTACATACTAAGGTTCCTGATAAATATGTCTGATGGGTGGATAAGAGACTCCAATGATCCTTTCAGCAGTCCTTGCAACCTTTTGTAGGGAATTGCGACCAGGGAAGCTGAAATTCCATTCCACAGAGTGATGCAGCTGGTCAGGACACACCCAATACTGCTCCTGCAAAAACTGGTTAGAATGTGAGGAACGGATCCTCCCTTGCCTGAACCTCCTCAGGAAGTGGAGATGCTGCTGTGCTTTCTTGACCAAAGACGTAGTGTTGAGGGACCAGGTGAGATCTTCCCTTATGTGCACTCCCAGAAACTTGGCGCTCCTAACTCTGTCCACGGAGGAGCTATTTATGTGCAGTGAGCAGTGGTCAGCCTGTACCTTCCTGAAGTCCACAATCATCTCTTTGGACTTGTCCACGCTGAGACTCAAATTGTTGTGCTTCATTATTCTACCAGCCTGACTACCTCCCCCCTGTACTCCATCTCATTGCTGTTGATGAGGCCATCAGTGAACTTGGTTTGAACTGGATCTAGCAGTGCAGTCATGCATTAGCAGCATAAAAGCAGCTGGCTGAGCATGCAGCTCTGGGGTTCGCCAGTGCTTAGCAATAGGTTTCAATAGGTACATTTAATGTCAGAGAAATGTATACAATATACATCCTGAAATTCATTTTCTTCACAAACATCCACGAAAAAAGAATGCCCCAAAGAATGAATTTTAATTAAAAGTTAGAACCCCAACTCCCCCCTCCCATTCATAAGCAGCAGCAAAGCAATGACCCCCTCTCCCCACCAGCAAAACTGTATTGGCACCTCCCACCGAGCACTCAAGCATGCAGCAAAGCATAAATAAGACACAGACTTGCAGTATCCCAAAGACTACTCATTCACCCAGTAATTCGACATAATAAGGGAAAAAGAGATGTCCCCATTTCACTGTGAGAGGGGAGACTTAACAAAACAAATTGCTGATTTATTGTGTTAAAAGACTGTTGCATCACTTTGTCCAAGCTCTGTGCCCAAAGAACTCGGGTCCTCCCTTGTTGCTGTCAGATTTTAGGCAGGACTGGTTTCAAGTTAGCATGGTTGAAGTCTCCAGCAACAATAAAGAATCCATTCAGGTGTCTGGTTTGCAAGCCACTGATTGTGCTCATGCAGCACTTCCTCAGCTTTAGCAGGGAGAGGGGGGAATTGTATACAGTCACAATTACAGAAACAGTGAACTACTTTGGCAAAAAGAAGGGACAGCACTTCATATTTAAAAACAATACTATAGGCAAACAGTGCATCATCACTACCAAAGCCAGTTCACACACCAGTTCTTATTAATGTAGTTACACAGACCTCCTCCAAGGGTCTTGCCAGAGATCGCAGGATTTCTGTCAACCTGAAAAGAGATGAAACCCTCTAGCTGGACGGCTGTTTCAGGGGTGGTATCCTGGAGCTATGTTTATGCCATGATGACCGTGCAACAGTCCTTCAAGCACAATTGTACCTCCCTAATGCACCTCCCTCTACAACTGGATCCTCGACTTTCTAACCAGAAGACCACAATCTGTGAGGATCGGATTATTTCCACCTCGCTGATGATCAACCCTAGTGCACCTCAGGGATGTGCTTAGCCCACTGTTCTACTTTCAGTACACCCATGACTGTGTGGCTAGGCACAGCTCAAATGCCATCTATAAATTTGCTACTGACACAACTATTGTTGGCAAAATTTCAGATGGTGACAAGAGGGCGTACAGAAGAGTAGATGAATGGTGTTACAGAAACAACCTTACACTCAATGCCAGTCAGACTTAAGAACTGAATGTGGACTTCAGAAAGGGTAAGATGACAGAACACACACCAGACCTCACAGAAGGATCAGAAGTGGAAAGAGTGAGCAATTTCAAGTTCCTAGGTGTCAGTATCTCTGAGGACCTAACCTGGACACAACATATCGATGCAGCTACAAAGGTGGCACAATAGCAGCCATATTTCATTAGGAGTTTGAGGAGATTTGGTATGTCACCAAAGACACTTGCAAATTTCTACAGATGTACAGTGGACAGCATTCTAACTGGCTGCATCACTGTCTGATATTGGAAGGGGGGGTTATTGCACAGGATCAAAGTAACCTGCAGAGAGTTGTAAATTTAGTTTGCTTCATCATGGGCACTAGCCTCCGTAGTATCCAAGACACCTTCAAGGAGAGATGCATAAAAAAGGCAGTATCCTTCATTAAGGATCCCTATCACCCAGGTTAGGCCTTGTTCTCATTGCTACCACCAGGAAGGAGATACAGAAGCCTGAAGGCACACACTCAATGATTAAGGAACAGCTTCTTCCCTTCTGCCATCTGATTTCTGAATGAACATTAAACCCATGAACACTACCTCACTACTTCATTATTTCTATTTTCGCACAACTTATTTAATTTAACTATTATATATATATATTCTTACTGTAGTTCAGTTTTTTTCTATTACTGTGTATTGCATTGTACTGCTGCCGCAAAGACAACAAATTTCATGACATACCGGTGATATTAAACTTGATCCTGATTGGCAGATTTTTAGTTTTCTGAAGAGCATCTCCTTTTCATTATCCAAGAGAGAACATAGGATAAATTAATGTTGTTCTATTTATTACAGGGAAACTTAAATATAACTGGAGTCCAGCTCAAAAATCACTGCTACTTTAAACATGCAAGCACTGCATTGTAAATAATGCAAGCTGAGATGAAAATATTAAATAAACATATATATTGCCTCAGCAACTCTATAGTAAAACAAGTTATTTAATCACCTGCCAGTTGCCATTGTTTGAAGTTCAGTTGGGTGTTAATTAGCTTTAAACAGGAATAAAAAGTAATCAAAGATCAACCATAGTTAGTTGCTGCTAATGATTATTTGGACATCAGTCAAAGCAAATAAGAAAACAAGATCAGCATTTAATTAATTAAAAGGCAAGCAAAAGAGAAAAAAATAAGATGAACAGACTGCAACCAGTCACCCAAATAAATATGATTAATAAAAAGGTACATTACATACCTGCATTTTTACTAAAAAGCTGTGGTGAAATAGTGGAAATACTAGGCATTTTGACCTCAGTTTGGTATCCTGCACTATTTACAATCATAACTTAGCTCCAAACGATAGGGTGGGAGATGGGTGAAATTGCACCAGCATACTTTTCCTTGTTGTGCTTACTGGCAGAGTAAAGCAAAAAAGTTCAAAGTGCATTTATTATCAAAGTATGTATACTATATACAACCTCGAGGTTTGACTCCTTACAGGCAGCCACAAAACAAGGGAACCCAATAGAACAAACACCCAAAATCATGAGCGTATACTTGGACTTAGTTTTCTATGGCAGAAAACATCAGCTGTTAGAATTTATGACCCAATTTACACAATGGCATTTTAATTTAATCTAGCTGGATAAATAGAAGCAGACAAGTAGCAAAGCCAAAAAACAGAGCAAACAAGGAAATAAAAGAAATAAACAATTTGCATTTTTAAGTTGCAGATTGGTTTAATTCTTTCTTTAAAATTTTAAATGCTCACTATCACTGAACAGGAGTTTTCACCACACTTTCCACTGTGAAATGAAGCAAACATTTTCATTTACACCAATACTCCTGCCTTTAATAAAACTCTAAGCATCAGGAATCTATTTATTAAAGATTACTGGAACCATTTACTTAATTTACATTAAATAAATTATCTGAAGTAAGCTGATAGATAAGCAATATTATTAATAGCACCACAGCTCGGAGCAAAAGTATCCAGTTCCAAATAAAGAAATGGGAATTATTTAACTATTTGCTCAGAACATTTTGCAGTTTCAAGTGAATGTTTGGAACTTACTTATTACATTTCCGATAAGCATGTTTTACTTACTTTCCCAAGCCCCACTTCAAAATTCTCCCTCCTGCCTTGTTTGAAGTATGAACTTAATATATTCAGGTCTATAATAACAGTAGTTCTCTAGCTAATTTTAAAATTGCTAGACAGCTTTTCACATGAGAGCATATGCGTGCATGAGTTAGTGGTTTAAGAGGGATGGGCTAACTGTGCCAAGGTTTGTTCATTCCAAATACCACGGAACACCAGGAATGAGTTTATCTCCCTCCCTGGCCTGGAAGTGCTTAAAACTAACTGTAGTATTCTAATAACTAAGCACTCTCCACATTTAGACTAGTTAATTTGGCACAGACCAAAGATTTGACCAGATGTCTTTTTTCCTGTGTGGGCCTGTACCAAAATATGTAATGGATTACCAACAGCAAAATTAACACTCAATTCTTCATTAAGTGGTCTACGAATGTGCCAGATTGTGTACATGAGAGGGATTTTGCAGCTCAGGAAACAGTGTGCTTAGGTCTTTAAATGACCTGCCAGATATTTCATTGTGCCAAGGTGTGATGAGATTAGATTCTTGTAATAGGAGTCTGAAATTTAAAATATAAGCCAGAGAACAGACTATACTAAATGGCAAATTAAGGCTGGGACTTCAGCGAGTTTCGAGTCTTAATTTATTTCAGATGTGTGAAATAGTGCTGCTGAATTAATTGAATTCAAGAGTTGGGTGAATGTACTTGACAGATGGCAACATTTGACAGAATATAACCTCAGAAAATCTAGGTAAAATTGAAGTCTATGGCATCATAAACAAAATACTCCAAGTCACAAAAAGGAAGGTGGCTTTTGTTGTTAATGGTCAAATCATTCCAGGGTATTTCAGGGCAGTGTCCTAGGCCTAACCATCTTCAGCTGCAACATCTTATATTCCACTGATGCTTGTAGAATATTTAGTTCCATTGTAACTCATTATGAAATAAAAAATTATATCTGCATGCAACACTGCCTAGAAAACATTCAGTAGCTGAAATATCTCGTTGACCATCATTAATGAGAGAGAGTCTAAACACAAACCCTTGACATTCAGTAGCATTACCACTGCAGAATCGCCAAACATCAAAACTCTGACCAGAAACCTAACTGCATTTCTCAGCCTACGATGAAGGTGAAGCATTTCAGGACCAAGAAAACATCATCACATCAATGCTTACCTCCCAGTTGCGTAACATCCTGATCTGGAAGTTCATCACCATTATTTCCTTCATCAGTGAGTCTAAATCCCAGAACTCCCTACAACTGTATTGTGGTTGCTCAAGGGTGGTAACCCACCACTGTATTTTTTTTTAGGGCCAGTTAGGTTAGGATGATAAATGCTAGCCTTTCAGCGACATTCTGATTCCAAAAGTGAATAAGTAAGGAAAGCAGAATCACTGTCAAGATTCTACATGCATGTTGAAATAGTCAGTTTCATCTCATTGCCACCAGTGACCAAGTGCTTTTGAACAAACACAAGACTTAAAAGAATCATGTTGTCCTCATGTTGATTAACAGTAAAGTAAAACTACTGATAAGACCTCTTTGGCTCTGAGCCTGATCACATCAATGCTCCCTCTGGCCAGCTAAGATGGAGTCAGATGTTTTGGAATATTAGTGGCCTATTAAATTGATCTCGACTATCACATCCACTTCATTACTATCACCCTTTGGACACCAACCCCAATCATTAGCTATTGTTGTTGAAATCCTATGTTCATCATGTTACATGGTCAAGGAGATCTGTTTTTTTTTAGTGAGAATGATGTAATGGTCTTTTGGAGGTCACCTGATGTGATTTTCCCGCCGATGTGAGGTCACGCGATGACATGTGCCCCTGTGACTATGTAAGGGTCGACTCAGGTGATGTAGTAGGGTTTTTAAGTTTGTAGATTTCTAGGTAGAACGTGCTGTGCCTCCGTTTCTGTTGCGTTTCTTTTTGTGACGCAGTTTCACTTTTAAAACGGTTGTGCGTTCTGTTGAAAGATTCCATATTATTTGGACTGGAAATTTGTGGCTGGATGTGCCAATTTACTCAATTCCAACAGTTGAAGGGAGAGTGAAGAATTTATCGAAGGATCGAGAGAAGTCGGCATCGTTTGGCAGTTTAATAAAGAATCGACCTTATTGAGTCTTCGTTGGAGGAGTACCTGCATTGAGATAACGCTTGCCAGAAAGAGCAAGGAGTTCATCCAAGAAGGTGCTCTCTTTCTCTCTAAAGGAATTTAAGGTCAGTTGATTTAAACTGTTTATTTTCGGCATTGTGAATCCTGTGGACAGAACCAGCGGTAAAGGTGCGTCCATGAAGAAATCCTTCTCCAGAGAAGTCTCCCCCAATTGAATGTGTAAAACTGTTGTACTTTCGACAGTTATCGCTTTAAGAACTATATCTGAGTGTATCGCTTTAAGAACTGTTTTCTCATTTAACACTTTAAGAACCAGAGCCGTTAACTTCCGGTTAAAGTTTTCCTTTGTTTTTTTTTCCCCTTATCATTTATACGTGTTTAATAAATGTTTGGTTGTTTTTATATAACCTGTCTCGATTGATATTCGTTGTTGCCATTTACGTAACATAATTTGTGGGGGCTCAGCCAGGAAATGTTCCGATTTTGAGTTTAATTGCCATTTTGATTTGGAAAAGGGAATTATCCAATTTTTTTTGGTTTGATTGGTGTGTGTGTTGTAATCGGCAACAATGGATATTGACGGGTTTTTGAAGACGCCTGACTCTGGATTTTTAGAGAATGCGAGAAAACCTGTGGTATTGGAGATTGCTAGGAAGTTGGATATTAAAGGAATTACGAGAAATTTCACCAAGGCTTTCATACAAAGGAAAATTGCTGAACATTATATAAATTTGGAATATTTTGATGAGGAGGTGTTAGAGAAGTTTCCAATGAGTAATCTGGAAATGCAGTTGCATCTTGAACAGTTAAAGTTTGAAAGATTTAAAGTGGAAATGAAAGAAAGAGAAGCTGAAAACCAGAGGAAACTTGAGCTAGAGATGGAGAAAATAAGGTCTGGGAATCAGTCTTCTGGTTCTACGAAACAATTTATTGCTAATCGTGAGGTTGTTTTAGCTCCTCCATTTAATGAAGCTGATGTGGACGCATATTTCCAACATTTCGAAATAGTTGCTCTGAGTTTAAAGTGGCCGAAGGACCAATGGCCAGTGATGTTACAAAGTGTAATTAAAGGCAAGGCACAACAAGTTTACACAGCTTTAAATGCTGAGCAAGCACTGGATTATGATATTGTTAAACAGCAAATATTAAAGGCATATGAGATGGTTCTGGAAGCATATAGAGAAAGATTTAGAAGTTTGAAGAAATATGTGGGAAAAACTTATGTGGAATTTGCCTGTGAGAAATCTGTGTGTTTTGAGAGATGGGTTTCCTCTAAAAATGTGAATGGGGAGTATAATAAATTAAAAGAGCTGATTTTGCAGGAGGAATTTAAAAGAAGCATTCCTGTTGAAGTGAGAACATACTTAAATGAACGGGACACTGCTACATTGCAGGAGATTGCTAAGTTGGCTGATGAGTATGTTTTAATTCACAAGAATAAATTTTCTCCAGGTACAATTTTTAAAAGGAAAACTAGCACAGAGAGTCAAGGTAAATCAGACATTAAATCTGAAGTTAGTGAGAAAAGTAAGGATGAAGGGAGACATGTGAAGGAAAGACATTTTGGTATTATTTGTAATTATTGTAAGAAACCTGGACATGTAGTGGCTAACTGCTTCCGATTGAAAGGGAAAGAGAAAGAAGTGGCCCCAGACGCTTGTGGCCAGCATACTGAAAAACCTGTAAAACCACAGGGTTTAGAAAATATTAATGAAGATGTGTCAGAGTCTGACCAAGTTAAGAAGGGATATGAAGCTTTTATAACAGAAGGATTTGTATCCTTGAAAGAAGGATCCAATGCAGTACCAATAAGGATACTTAGAGATACTGGAGCTTCACAATCACGAATATTAAACAGTGTGCTAAGGTTTAGTGATGAGTCTGACATTGGTGAGGTAAATTATATAAGAGGAGTAGAGAGTGCCCTTATGCCAGTACATTTGCATAGAGTAAATTTAAGGTCAGGATTAGTTACAGGGGTTGTTAAAGCAGGACTACGATCCAATTTACCTGTGAATGATGTTTCTCTTTTGTTAGGAATGATTTAGTAGGTGGACAAGTTTTTCCTGAACTGCATTTGACAATCAATTCAAATTCTGAGGAACCACAGAGGGATACTAACACAGATTCTTCCTGTGTTGTACCAAGAGCTATGGCTAAAAAGACTGGCGTAAAGGATGAGGTTGTTACCCATGACAGTTCAAATCAAGATACGAATTTTGAGAATGTATCAGAAACTTTCTTACCTACCTTATTTGATCAGGATTCTGGTGGTAAGTCTGATCAGGAAGATTTGTCTTTATCTCGGAAGGAGATGATAGCAGAGCAGGGTAGGGATCCTGAGATAGTTAAATTAAAAGAACAAGCTCTTCCAAATAGTGAAATTGGAAAAGTACCAGTTGGATATTATTTTGAGAAGGGGGTATTAATGAGAAAGTGGAGATCGCCTACCATTCCTGCTAGGAATCAGGTTGTTGTTCCTAAAATTTACCGAAATGAGATTTTGACTATGGCTCATAGTATTCCTTTGGGTGGTCATTTAGGTGTAAAGAAAACTATGAACAAAGTTTCTAAACATTTTTATTGGCCTAGTTTAAGACAAGATGTGGCGACATTTTGTAGAACGTGTCATACATGTCAAATTGTTGGTAAACCTAATCAGGTTACTCCAGTGGCCCCACTGCAACCAATTCCAGTATTCGGTGAGCCGTTCTCAAAAATCATTGTAGACTGTGTAAGTCCTCTGCCAAAAACTAAAACTGGACATCAATATTTATTAACTATTATGTGCATAGCGTCTAGGTTTCCAGAAGCAGAACCTCTTAGGAATATAACAGCCAAAACTGTGACAAAGGCTCTTATAAAATTCTTCACTTATTTTGGGTTGCCTAAGGAAATACAATCAGATCAAGGTAGTAATTTTATGTCTGGGTTGTTTCAGCAGACAGTTTATAAACTAGGAGCAAAGCAGATTATTTCCTCAGCCTATCATCCAGAATCCCAAGGAGCCTTGGAGAGATTTCATTCTACACTAAAAACTATGATTAGGACATATTGTGCAGAAAATGAAAAGGACTGGGATGAAGGTATGCATTTACTACCTTTTGCAGTAAGGGAGGCAGTACAGGAATCATTAGGTTTTAGTCCTTTTGAATTTGTGTTTGGACATAGAGTTCGAGGACCTTTGGCTTTGTTGAAGGAACAGTGGATTAATAAAGAAGTACACACTAGTTTGCTCGATTATGTTTTGCAATTTAAAGACAGATTGTACAAAGCTTGTAATTTGCCCAAGGAAAAATTAAAGTTAGCTCAAGAGAAGATGAAGACGTGGTATGATAAGGAAGCTAGGATGAGGTCATTTAAGCCTGGAGATAAGGTGTTGGTTCTCTTCCCAGTGCAAACAAACCCATTACAAGCCAAATTCCATGGTCCTTATGAGATTAAATCTAAGATAAATGAGGTGGATTATGTGGTAAAAACCCCAGATCGGAGGAAGACAACACAGCTGTGTCATATAAATATGATAAAACTGTATTATAAGAAAGAAGTTGCTAATATGACTGTTGTGATCAATAATGAGTCTGATCTTGATGAAAACTTACTGGAGGATTCATCTGAAACTCATTTTAAACCCAACATTATTTCAGCCAGGTTACCAAATTCAAAAATTCTGGAAAATATTGATGAAAACTTAGCTCATTTACAGCCACAGCAGAGAGAGCAGATGAAACAGTTAATTTTTAAATATAGAGATTTATTTCCAGACATCCCTAGAAGAACCACCGTAGCTAAGCATGATGTAGATGTGGGAGATGCAAAACCCATAAAACAACACCCGTATCGAATGAACAGGGAAAAATGTGAACTTGCTGGACAAGAAATTAAATATATGTTAGAGAATGATATTATTAGACATTCTAATTCGAATTGGAGTTCACCGTATGTTATGGTGCCTAAACCAGACAATAGTATTAGGTTTTGTACGGATTACAGAAAGGTGAATGCTCTGACAAAGACCGATGCATATCCAATCCCTAGAGTAGATGATTGTGTGGATAAAGTTGAACAGGCCAAATTCCTGACAAAAATTGATTTGTTAAAAGATTATTAGTGTGTTCCATTGACGGATAGAGGTAGAGAGATTTCAGCATTTGTAAGCCCATCTGGGTTATATGAATATAATGTTCTTCCATTTGGGATGAAGAATGCACCAAGTACTTTTCAGAGGATGATTAATAGCGTGATTCAGGGATTAAAAGATACAGATGCCTATATTGATGATCTGGTTACAGGAAATAATACGTGGAAAGCACATTTTGCGGCGGCGGAGAAATTATTTGAGAGACTTTCAAAAGCTAACTTAACTATTAACTCAGCTAAAAGTGAATTTGGGCATGCCACAATGACTTACCCTGGTTATGTTGTGGGTCAGGGGAAATTAACACCTGTTCAAGCAAAAGTTCAGGCAATTTTAGAAGTACCCACTCCCACTGGTAGAAAAACTCTCAGAAGGTTCTTGGGTATGGTAGGATATTACAGAAAATTTTGTAAGAATTTTGCAAACATTGCTCTTCCATTAACTAATCTCTTGAAGAAAAATGAGAAGTTTGTTTGGACAGAGTCTTGTTAGGAGGCATTTGATAAATTGAAAGCTATAATATGTAGTCAACCTGTACTTAAATCTCCTGACTTTGAAAAACCATTTTTGTTAGTTGTTGATGATAGTGATGAAGCTGCAGGAGCAGTGTTACTTCAAAAAGATGATGGTGATGAAGTTGATCATCCGGTAGCTTATTTTTCTAAGAAATGTAATGCCCATCAAAGAAGTTATTCAAAAATAGAAAAAGAATTGTTATCTCTTGTTTTAGCTTTGCAACATTTTGAAGTATATGGTGGTTCTACGCATAAACCACTCACAGTTTATACCGATCACAATCCATTAGTGTTTTTGAGTAAGATGAAAAACAAAAATAGAAGATTATTAAATTGGAATTTAATGTTACAGGAGTACAATATTTTGATCACTCATATTAAGGGTAAAGATAATGTGATTTCTGATTGTTTGTCTAGATGTTAAATGTATAATGAAAATTTGTTTTTTTTGGAGTGATATTTTAACATTTGTAACACTCCTGCTGTACACTAGTTTGTAAAGGGCTGAAAGATAAGATTGTATGTGTTGTGTATTTTGTAAATTTTATACCTTTGTATTTTTTTTTGTATAAATTATTAAAATTTTGATCTTCAAGAGACCAAATTTTTTTTGGAGGGAGGTGTTACATGCTCAAAGAGATCTGTTTTTTTTAAGTGAGAATGATGTAATGGTCTTTTGGAGGTCACCTGATGTGATTTTCCCGCCAATGTGAGGTCACGTGATGACATCTGCCCCGTGACTATATAAGGGTCGACTCAGGTGACGCAGTAGGGTTTTTAAGTTTGTAGATTTCCAGGTAGAACGTGCTGTGCCTCTGTTTCTGTTGCGTTTGTTTTTGTGACGCAGTTTCAGTTTTAAAACGGTTGTGCGTTCTGTTGAAAGATTCCATATTATTTGGACTGGAAATTTGTGGCTGGATGTGCCAATTTACTCAATTCCAACAGTTGAAGGGAGAGTGAAGAATTTATCGAAGGATCGAGAGAAGTCGGCATCGTTTGACAGTTTAATAAAGAATCAACCTTATTGAGTCTTTGTTGGAGGAGTACCTACATTGAGATAACTCTTGCCAGAAAGAGCAAGGAGTTCATCCAAAAAGGTGCTCTCTCTCTCTAAAGGAATTTAAGGTCAGTTGATTCAAACTATTTATTTTCGGCATTGTGAATCCTGTGGACAGAACCAGCAGTAAAGGTGCGTCTGTGAAGAAATCCTTTTCCAGAGAAGTCTCCCCCAATTGACTGTGTAAAACTGTTGGACTTTCGAAGTTATCGCTTTAAGAACTATATCTGAGTGTATCGCTTTAAGAACTGTTTTCACATTTAACGCTTTAAGAACCAGAGCCGAGTGGCGAGTTGGTGAACGGCTGTATATCTGTTAACTTTTGGTTAAAGTTTTCCTTTGTTTTTTCCCCTTATCGTTTATATGTGTTTAATAAATGTTTGGTTGTTTTTATATAACCTGTCTCGATTGATATTCATTGTTGCCGTTTACGCAACAATCATTTGACTTTTAATAAAGTATGATTTAGCTGCAACACCAGATACAATTTTTCCATTGAAATGTATCCACCTTGGGTTTCCACGTATTCCACTATATTATTCCATTTCTGTATATTACTGCTAACACTCTTTATTTCCTCCATTTAATTTTAGCAGTAGTTTTAGTCAATACATTGCTGACTGGAGATTTTTACAGAGCTCAATTACTCAGCAGTTTCCCTTCTCAATTTTTTTCTTAAAAGTCAGTTTATTTTTTGCCATTGGGACATTCTTCCTTTTAATAACCATGAAACATCTTTGAGAAGGAGGAGGACTATATAAAATGCAAGCTTCCCTTGGCCAGAGAGCAAAATTGTCTTGCCAACACAATATGAACAAATACATACGGCATTCATACACATGAATATAAATTAGATTTAACAATGGCTTCATATGAAAAGCCAAAGAGTGGTAGTAAGCAGTTGCCTCTGACTGGAAGCCTGTGACTAATGATGTGTCACAGGGACTGTTGCTGAGTCAGTTGTTGTCATCTATAATCAATGTTCTCGATGATAATGTGGTGGTGGGGATTCTCCAGGAGGCACTCACGGCGTGAGGTTAATTTTGGCTTCGCTCCATTACCATTACTTTTTTTAACCTATGATCACCCTTAATTAATTCATTTTTACCTACACTCAAAGATTTATACTACAGAATTATTCTTGAGCTTTGAAGAAATGAGCAAAGAAATAGGTACAAGATCTAAAGTGCGAGATCCTAAAAGCGGGAAAGATTCTGACAGTAATGGGGAAAAAAGGGGAACCTAAGCAAACTGAATTAACTTATGATACATTGTTGAATCTTTCAGTGAAAAATTTGAGGAACAACGTCAAAGTTTTAAAGAAGAGTTAAAGTCAATTAAGGATTCTTTAAAATCGCTTGATCCCGAAGTTAAGCAGCAACAAAGCAAAATCGCAGAATTGAATAAGGAAGCTTGGAAAAGCGAAGAAGTGATGAAGAAGTAACTGGCTTTCCAATCTCTGATGTCGGAATGTTATCAAAAAGGTCTCAGACCAGCTTTATTGTATCCTGTGCGTTTAAGAATTTCTCCTCCGAACAGCCCATGCCGTTTCTTTAATTCCACAAGTGTTGTTCAAAGTTTCCTGGATGAGCATTATTCAACTGCTATGGACTAATTAATGTATGGCTCTTGTATTACTGGCTTTGTTCTTACATGTTTTTTTAAAGCCTATAATTAACTTATGAAGATGGACCTTTATAAGTTCAAGATTTTCGTTTTTGGTTGGTAGTGTAGGTATTTTTCATATTTTAGTTAGTTTTTTTGTTGATAAATTTGCTTTTTTCCATTTTGTTAATTTCTAAATTTATGATTTTTGAAACTGACATTAATGGTTTGATGTTGAATTTTTATTTCACTTGGGGATTATCGTGTTTTTTTGCTTCGTACAACCAAGGTGGCGTTTTACCACCTTCTTCCCATAATACCTTTCGTCTGTTTTTACTGCGCCATTTTTTGGGTTCCTTTCCCCATAAGACCTTTCTTTTTCTTGAAGAGCCAATTAAATTAATTGCTTATGTTTACAAAAGACTAATCATATGTATTGTCGCTTACTTTTTTTTCTTATTCAGAAATTACAATATGAAGATGTTTTATTTTATTGTATGTTTCAAATTTTTGTGATTTTCTTTTGTTGTTATAGTGTAGTGTTTTTTTTTTGGGTGGTTCTCTTTTCAACATATATCTTTTAAGCTGCCTTCTGGAGAAATGGGGGTAGATTTAGCGTTAGCTTATTCTCTGGCCTTTTCTTTGCTTAGTTTTGGGTCTTTATGAATGGAGGGTGGGGGGATTTTTACTATTAGTTCTTTCAAATGGGCTGACTTAGAACTATAAAAATGTCTGCAGTGTCATGAGTTCCGGTTCCTTTCTAAATTTTTGTTCCTCTTCCGATTTCATGAGTTTACATTTTGGTTAACTCTTTACATATCAAAGGGTTGACTCCAGCAAAATATGGCTCAGATTATTAATTTTGTTTCTTGGAATACAAACGGTTAAAACCATCCGATTAAACGAAAAAAGATTTTTGAAGTATTCCAGAGACTGAATGCTCATATTATTTTTGCACAAGAAACTCATGTGAGGAAAGAGGATAATCAGCGTTTCTTTAGGTTTTGGAAGGAATATAGGTATCATTAGAACTCTCAGGCTAAAGTGAAAGGAGTTACAATTTTTATAGATTCCTCAATTGCATTTCAACATCAGGTTTTTTTTTTCATTTCCGAATGGTAGGTTTTTGTTAATTACTGGTTTACTGTTTAACAAAAACATTGTTATGGTCAATGTTTATGCAACAAATGTGGATTACCCTGTATTTTATAAGCATTTATTTACTTCCCTTCCTAATTTAAATGATTATATGCTGATAATGGGTGGTGATTTTAATTGTTGTTTAATTCCTTTGATGGATAGATCTATATCTAGTCAGGCATTACTGAATAAGTCGGCTACTCTTATCAACTCTTTTATAATTGATACTGGAATTTCAGAAATTTAGAGGTTTCTATACCTTAAGGATAAAGTGTTTTCATTCTTCTCACACGTATATCATACTTATTCTAGAATTGACTACTTTTTTATTGACTCTTGTTTAATTCCATCTGTGATTGACTGTAACTATGACATTATTGCCATTTCTGATCATGCACCATTGAAACTTTCTATCAAGTTAATGGATACATCTCCTAATACTAGACAGTGGCGGTTTAATTCCAATCTGCTTCAAGATTCGGGTTTTGTTAAATTTATCAAAGAACAGATTGATTTCTTCTCTTTAATTAATATTACGGAAGAAATTTCCAGTGGGATATTATGGGACACTTTTAAAGCATATACCCGTGGACAGATTATCTCCTATTCTGTTGGATTGAAAGAAACATATTAAGAATGAAATACTTGTGTTAATTGACAAGATTAAAGAAGTTGATAAGAAATACTCCATTGCTCCTAGTAAGGAGCTTTATAAACAGAGAGTTGAACTTCAAATGGAACTTCGTTTATTACTAACATCTTCGATTGAAAATCAACTAATGAAAACAAGAAGCAAGTTTTATATACATAGTGATAAATCTGGTAAATTATCAGCTAATCAATTAAAAACTGCTTCGGTTAAACATCAAATTATTAAGATTCGTAAACATGATGATACCTTGACAGTTGTTCATGATGAGATAAACAAATCTTTTCAAGAATTTTATACCTCTTTATATTACTCAGAATTTCCTCATGATCCCAAAGAAATGTATGACTTTTTAAGGAAACTGAACTTTCCGAAATCAACACCCGAAGAACGTTTAACATTAGAAACACCTAATAAAGGGTGCTATTTCTTCAATGAACTCTGGCAAAGCACCTGGTCTAGATGGCTATACAGTAGAATTCTTTAAGTTCTTTTCTTCTATTCTTTCTCCTTGGCTGTGTCGAGTTTTTAAAGATGCAATTAGAATAGGTAAATTACCACAATCATTTTATGGAGCTTCTGTTTCTCCAATTTTTAAAAAAAATAAAGATCCTATTGAATGTGCATCATATAGACCGATATCCCTGTTGAATGTAGATTCTAAGATTTTTTTCTAAAATATTAGCAACTAGGTTAGAGAAGATATTGCCTCAAATTATCTCTGTGGATCAAACTTGATCTATTAAAAATCATTATTCATCTTTTAATATTAGGAGATTAATGAATACTGTTTATACTCCTTCACTTAGAACTCCAGAATGTGTCATTTCATTAGATGCTGAGAAAGCATTTGACAGAGTTGAATGGCCATATTTATTCAGTACGTTTGAGAAGTTTAATTTCAGTCAGATATTTATATCTTGGATTAAATTGATATATCATAGCCCTGTAGCTTCAGTTTTTAACTAATAATTAAAGATCTCCCTTTTTTCAGTTATTTCATGGTACTAGGTAGGGTTATCCTCTTACTCCATTATTATTTGATATTGCTCTAGAACTTTTAGCAATTGCTATTCAAGATTCAACTAATATTCTTGGTATCACCCGTGGGAATGAGATACATGTTATCACTATATGCAAATGATTTATTATTATATATTTCCAATCCTGAGTTTTATCCGTGTTGGCTCAGTTTAGTAACTTTTCTGGTTATAAATTGAACCTTAATAAGAGTGAACTTTTTCTGTTAAATATGCAGTTTCCAATTTATGAATGTTTACCATTCAGATTGGTTACCAACTATTTTACTTATTTAGGGGTCAAAATTACTAAGAAGCACAAGAATTTATTTGAGGCTAATTTTTTACCTTTAATTGATCAGATTAAATATCTGTTTACTAAATGGTCACCAATATCTTTGTCATTGGTCGGATCAATGCTGACAAGATGATTATTTTACCTAAATTTTTATACTTATTTCAAGTGATGCCAATTTTTATTCCGAAATCCTTTTTCGATAATGTCGACTCTAAAATTTCTTCATATATATGGCAGAATAAGAATCCTAGATTAGGTAAAAGACACTTCCAGAAGTCTAAGAAGGAGGGTGGTCTGGCATTGCTGAACTTTAGATTTCAATATTGGGCAATTAATATTCGATATTTAAAATTTCGAACATGGAACTTGGATATAATTTCAAGTCCACATTGGGTAAATCTTGAATGTAAATCTGTACAAGGGTTTTCACTGGGTTCTATTTTAGGGACCTCACTTCCCTTTGCTCTTTCTAAATTGGATAAACAAATGGATAATCCAATAGTTAAATATACTCTACAAATATGGTTTCAATTTCGAAAATTTTTTGGGTGGAATCAATTTATTCTTGCAAGCCCTATTATATCTATTTTTTTTTCAACCCTCTATTATGGAGCAAGCCTATTTGGTTTGGAAAGCAAAAGGTATATTACGATTTTGTGATCTATTTTTGGATAATTGTTTCATGTCCTTTGAACAATTATCTAATAAATATAATTTACCTAGATCCCATTTCTTTAGATATTTCCAGATTAGAAACTTTTGAAATACTGTTCTTCCTACCTTTCCGAATTTATATCCAATGGTTATCATGGAAAATTTTAGATTTAAATACTTTTCAGAAAGGTTTAATAGCAACTATTTATAATATGATTATGAAAATACACCCAGACTTATCTAATAAAATTAAGAATGATTGGGAAAAAGGAACTTAAGCTTACTTTACCTATAGAGAAATGGGAAAAAGATTTTTCAATTAGTTCATTCTTCCTCTATATGTGCTAAACATGCACTGATACAGTTTAAAGTAGTACATAGGGCCCATATGCCTAAAGAAAAACTAGCTCGTTATTACTCTCATATAAATCCTGTATGTGACAGATGTCACTCTGAGATAGCTTCTTTAACTCACATGTTTTGGTCATGTCCTTTTTTGAAAAATATTAGAAAGATATCTTTGATATTATTTCAACTGTTCTGGATATTGATTTACAACCTCACCCCATTACTGCAATTTTTGGTTTACCAATGATAGAACAAAGTCATTTGACCTCTTTAGCTCTTCGGATAATTGCATTTGTTACATTAATGGCTAGAAGATCCATATTATTGAATTGGAAAGAGATTAATGCTCCCACTACATTTCAATGGTTCTCTCAAATTATGTTGTGTTTAAATTTAGAAAAAATTAGAAGTGTCATTTATGATACTTCTATTAAATTTGAAAATATTTGAAGGCCATTTATTCAACACTTCCATATGATGTAATTTGACCCTCTCCAATCCTATTCTATTACTTTTAAATATATGGAGAGAGGAGCAGAGTCAATGACACTAATGGTCCTATCTGACGTAACACAACAGCCCATGTCTTTTTCTTTAGTTTAGTTGATTAGTATTGTTTAGATTAGTGCTTTTTTTTTCAAATTGGGGTATTTTATATTTTTTTCTTTTCTTTTTTCATGATATTTTTGCATCTTTTTTTTCTTATATTTGTATTCTGTAAGATTTTGGGAGGTTTAATATCTGTGTGTTAACTGTCTTTATATTTATATATGCTAATTGTTAACAACGTAATCCCAAAAGCTCTGTATTAATATTCTGTTATGTTAAATATTTTGATATTAATAAAAAGATTGAAAGAGTGGATGATAATATGGTAAACTACTTTGCGAATGACACCAAGATTGGGAGTAATGCACAGCGATGAAAGTTAACAAAGCCCTCAGCATGATCAGGATGAGTTGGTAAAATGGGTTCAAAACTGGCAGATGAAATTTAAAGCACATGTGTGAGGAATTGCACTTTTGGAGGACAAACCAAGGTAGGACTTACACAGTGCATGGTAGGGCACTGAGGAATGTGGAAGAACAGAAGAATCTGGGAATACAGATCCAAAATTTCTTATAAGTAGTGTCACGGGTAGATAGGGTTATAAAGAGAACTTTAGGTATTCATAAATTAATGTATTAAGTACAGGAGTCGGGATATTATGTTGAAGTTATATAAAACATTGAGGTCATATATGGAGTATTGTGTGCAATTCCGGTCACCTATACAAAGGAAAATTATCAATACGGTTGAAAGAACAGAAAATTTACAATAACATTGCCAGAATTTGAAGATCTGAGTTATAGAGAAAAGTTGAATAGGTTAGAACTTCATTCTCTTGAGCATAGAATGAGTGGAAATTTGATGAAGGTATACAAAATTATGAAGAGTATAGATAGGGTTAACGCAAGCAGGCTTTTTCCACTGAGGTTAGATAAAACTAGAACTAGAGGTCAAAGGGTGAGGGTGAAAGGTGAAATTATTTACAGGGACCCTGAGGAGGAATTTCTTCACTCAGAGGATGGTGTAAATATGGAATGAGCTGCCAGAGGAAGTCGTGGATGTGGAATCAATTTCAATATTTACGAGAAGCTTGGATACGTACTGTACGTGGGCAGAAAGGATGTGGAGGGCTATGGTCCAAGTGCAGGTTGATAGGATTAGGCAGAATAGCATTTCAGCATGGATTAGATGGGCCAAAGGGCCTGTTTCTGTGCTGTAGTTTTCTATGACTCCATGATTATAAGGTTATCACCTGATATATAGAAGAGCAATCTGAAAATAATATCATTTTAAAATATATTAAGTATGAGAACTAAGGCATTTTTCACATCATGAAAATAATGCAGTGTTGAACACACAGTATATACAGGTTGACCTTCACTAATCCGAGTACCTGTAATCCAGTTCCTTCGATAACCTGGCACTGATTATGCTTAAAGTGATCCTTCTGTAATTCGGCATTTTCACTAATCCGGCACTCCTCAGGTCCCAGTGGTGCCAGGATTAGTGAAGGTCGACCTGTACTTTGTTTTTTCCAGATAAATAGACTTGTTGGTTCCTGCTGAATCGATACTATTTCATCCAGATTCAACCCAGATTGAGATTTATAACTACTGTTCAAAATAAGTAACAAGTTAGTGCAGCATGGATGGCATACTGAATTGTCAGAAGTATTGATTTTCAAATGAAAATGTTACCAGCTAGATCACAGATATTAAAGGTCCCACAACAGTGTTCAAAGAAGTCAATATTTTTTTACGATGCAAACAACAGGAATACTGCAGATGCTGGAAATTCAAGCAACATACATCAAAGTTGCTGGTGAACGCAGCAGGCCAAGCAGCATCTATAGGAAGAGGCGTAGTCAACGTTTCAGGCCGAGACCCTTCGTCAGGACTAACTGAAGGAAGAGTGAGTAAGGGATTTGAAAGCTGGAGGGGGAGGGGGAGATGCAAAACGATAGGAGAAGACAGGAGGGGGAGGGATAGAGCCGAGAGCTGGACAGGTGATAGGCAAAAGGGGATACGAGAGGATCATGGGACAGGAGGTCCGGGAAGAAAGACAAGGGGGGGGGTGACCCAGAGGATGGGCAAGAGGTATATTCAGAGGGACAGAGGGAGAAAAAGGAG
The DNA here is from genome assembly GCF_963921235.1 of Mobula hypostoma. Taxonomy (NCBI): domain Eukaryota; kingdom Metazoa; phylum Chordata; class Chondrichthyes; order Myliobatiformes; family Myliobatidae; genus Mobula; species Mobula hypostoma. Next base: position 96,419,188 of record NC_086097.1, read on the forward strand.
AGTGAGAGAAAGAATGTGTGCATAAAAATGAGTAACAGATGGGGTACGAGGGGGAGGTGGGGCCTTAGCGGAAGTTAGAGAAGTCGATGTTCATGCCATCAGGTTGGAGGCTACCCAGACGGAATATAAGGTGTTGTTCCTCCAACCTGAGTGTGGCTTCATCTTTACAGTAGAGGAGGCCGTGGATAGACATGTCAGAATGGGAATGGGATGTGGAATTAAAATGTGTGGCCACTGGGAGATCCTGCTTTCTCTGGCGGACAGAGCATAGATGTTCAGCAAAGCGGTCTCCCAGTCTGCGTCGGGTCTCACCAATATATAAAAGGCCACATCGGGAGCACCGGACGCAGTATATCACCCCAGTCGACTCACAGGTGAAGTGATGCCTCACCTGGAAGGACTGTTTGGGGCCCTGAATGGTGGTAAGGGAGGAAGTGTAAGGGCATGTGTGGCACTTGTTCCGCTTACACGGATAAGTGCCAGGAGGGAGATCAGTGGGGAGGGATGGGGGGGACGAATGGACAAGGGAGTTGTGTAGGGAGCGATCCCTGCGGAATGCAGAGAGGGGGGGAGGGAAAGATGTGCTTAGTGGTGGGATCCTGTTGGAGGTGGCGGAAGTTACGGAGAATAATATGTTGGACCCGGAGGCTGGTGGGGTGGTAGGTGAGGACCAGGGGAACCCTATTCCTAGTGGGGTGGTGGGAGGATGGAGTGAGAGCAGATGTACGTGAAATGGGGGAGATGCGTTTAAGAGCAGAGTTGATAGTGGAGGAAGGGAAGCCCCTTTCTTTAAAAAATGAAGACATCTCCCTCGTCCTAGAATGAAAAGCCTCATCCTGAGAGCAGATGCGGCGCAGGCCCCACCTCCCCCTCGTACCCCATCTGTTACTCATTTTTATGCACACATTCTTTCTCTCACTCTCCTTTTTCTCCCTCTGTCCCTCTGAATATACCTCTTGCCCATCCTCTGGGTCACCCCCCCCCTTGTCTTTCTTCCCAGACCTCCTGTCCCATGATCCTCTCGTATCCCCTTTTGTCTATCACCTGTCCAGCTCTCGGCTCTATCCCTCCCCCTCCTGTCTTCTCCTATCATTTTGGATCTCCCCCTCCCCCTCCAACTTTCAAATCCCTTACTCACTCTTCCTTCAGTTAGTCCTGACGAAGGGTCTCGGCCTGAAACGTCGACTGCGCCTCTTCCTATAGATGCTGCTTGGCCTGCTGCGTTCACAGCAACTTTGATGTATGTTGCTTTTTTTAGAAAATCATAGAAACATAGATGAATTATCACAGTCATTATCCCAATGTAGCAGGGTCTAAAACTAGAGGATACAAGTTGAAGTGAGAGGAGACCACAATTTAAAGGGAAAGTGAGAGACAACTTTTTCCATACAGAGAAAGGTGGGTGCAGTATATGGAATGAGCTGCTAAAGAATGTGATAGAGATCAGAATCGGGTTCATTATCACCGGCATGCGTCATGAAATTCATTAACTTAGTAGCAGCAGTAGAATGCAATACATGATAATATAAAAAGAAAAAATAAGTAGATCAATTACAGTAAGTATATATTCAGTGCCTATAAAAATACATCACCTTGGAAGTTTTCATATTTTGTTTTACAACATTAAATCACAGTGGATCTAATTTGGCTTTTTTGACACTGATCAACAGAAAAAGACTTTCCTGTCAAAGTGAAGACATATCTCTACAAAGTGATCTAAATTAATTACAAATATAAAACAAAATAATTGATTACACAAGTATTTGCCCCCTTCAAGTCAGTAGATGCACCTTTGGTAGCAGTTACAACCTTGAGACTGTGTGGATAGGTCTCTATCAGCTTTGCATATCTGGACACTGCAATTTTCCCCCCATTCTTCTTTATAAAACTGCTCTAGCTCTGTTGACTGCATGGGGATTGTGAGTGAACAGTCCTTTTCAAGTCCAGCCACAAATTCTCAATTGCATTGAGGTCAGGATTCTAAATTTGGCCACTCCAGGACATTAACTTTGTTTTATTTTAAGCCATTCCTGTGTAACTTTGGCGTTATGCTTGGGGTCATTGTCTTGCTGGAAAAAGAAATCTTCTGCCAGGTTGCAGTTCTCTTGCAGACTGCATTAGGCTTTCCTCCAGGATTTCCCCGTATTTGCTGCATTTATTTTACCCTCTACCTTCACAAGGTTTCCAGGGCCTGCTGCAGTGAAGCATCCCCACAGCATGATGCAGCCACCACCATGCTTCATGGTAGGGATAGTGTGTTTTTGATGATGTACAGTGTTTAGTCCGATGGCCAAAAAGCTCAATTTTGGTTTCATCAGACCATAGCACTTTCTTCCAGCTGACTTCAGAGTCTCCTACATGCCTTCTGGCAAACACTAACTGAGATTTCATGAGTTTTTTTTTACAGTGGCTTTCTCTTTGCCATTCTCCCATAAAGCTGCGACTCGTGAAGCACCTGGGCAACAGTTGTAGGATGCGCAGTCTCTCTCATCTCAGCAACTGAAGCTTGTAACTCCTTCAGAGTTGTCATAGGTGTCTTAGTGGCTTCCCCTCACTAGTCCCCTTCTTTCACGGTCACTAAGTTTTTGAGGACTACCTACTCTAGTCAGATTTACAGCTGTGCCATATTCTTTCCATTTCTTGATAATTGACTGTACTCCAAGGGATGTACAGTGCCTTGGAAATTTTCTGGTATCCATCCTCTGACTTGTGCTTTTCAATAACCTTTTCGCCAAGTTGTTGGATTTTAAAAGCTTCCAAATCACCTAACTTCCCACTCACTTTTGCTACCTGAAAGGCCCTTTCCTCGCTTTTACGCATTCCTTAATTTCCCTTGTCAGCCACAGTTGCCTAGCCCTGCCATTTGAGAACTACTTCTTCTGTGGGACATATCTATCCTGCGCCTAGTGAACATTCCCAGAAACTTCAGCCACCTCTGTTCTGCCTTCATCCCTGCCAATATCCCTCTAATCCATCTGGGCAAGCTCCTCTCTCAGGCCCTTATAATTCCCTTTATTCCATTCCGATACTTATACATCTGACTTGGGCGTCTGCCTCTGAAATTGCAGTAAGAATTCAATCATATTATGAACACTACCTTCTAAGGATTCCCTTATGTTAAGCTAATAGTTGGATGATTCAGTTATTACACAACACCCAATCTAAGATGGCCTTTCCCCTAGTAGGCTCAAGCACATGCCACTCTAAAAAGATATCTTGTAAGCATTCACAAATTCTCTCTTTTGCAATTCAACACCAACCTGATTTTCCCAATCCCCTTACATGTTGAGGTCCCCCATTACAATTGTGATATTACCCTGATTACACACCCTTTCCAACTCCCTTTGCAATCTCAAACCCACACCTTGGCTACTTTTTGGGGCCTATATATGATTCCCATAATGATCCTTTACCCTTGCAGTCTCTTAACTCCACCCACAAAGATTCTACATTCTCTGACTCTATGTTACCTCTTTCTAAAGACTCAATTCCACCTCTTACCAATAAAGTCACACCACTGCCTATGCCTTCCTGCCTGTCCTTTCAATATAAAGTATATCCTTTGATGTTAAACTCCCAGCTATGATCTTCTTTCAGCCACAACTGTGGTGCCCACAACGTCATACTGACCAATTTAATTGCACCATGAGTTCATCCACCTTATTCTGAATGCTATGGGCATTTAAATACAGCATCTTTGGTCCTGCATTCTGTGCCCTTATGAATTTTGCCTCTGTGGTACAACTCTGCTCTGTATGCAGTTGTACCCAATCATTGGGATGTCCTTCCTTGCATTCATATTACATATTACATCATCTATCTGTAAACCTGCTGGCTCACCTTCAGCTCTATTATACTGATTCCCATCCACCTGCCATATTAGTTTAAACCAGCGGTCCCCAACCACCGGGCCATGGACCGGTACCGGGCCGCAAAGCATGTGCTACCGGGCCGCGAGGAAATGATATGATTTGGCGATATGAGTCAGCTGCACCTTTCCTCATTTCCTATCATGCCCACTGTTGAGCTTGAACACACACGAGCTCATTACCCACGCGTCATCCATGTCAGCGCGGGAAGGAGATCAACTCCTCGAGCTTGCAAATGACGGTGGGCTGAAAAGTATATTTGACATAACAGCTCTGCTGGCATTCTGGATCAAAGTCAAGGCTAAATATCCTGAGATAGCCACGAAAGCACTGAAAACGTTGCTTCCATTTCCAACATATCTCTGCAATGAATGCAACGAAAACTAAATTGCGGAATAGACTGGACATAAGGAACCCCTTTCTAGTACCGCTATCTCCCACCAGCCCTCGATGGGATCGTCTTGTTGCAGGGAAACAAGTATTCAGCACAGAGCTCCCACTGATTCAGCGATATTGGTACGTTGCAATGATTTTATATGTTCATACAGGGAAAATATGCGCTGTGTGTTTAATATCCAAACGTTACTTAAAATGTTATGATGCTATTGACTTATAAGTGACTGATATAACCATATAACAATTACAGCACAGAAACAGGCCATCTCTGCCTTTCTAGTCCGTACCCAATGTTACTCACACCTAGTCCCACCGACCTGCAGTCAGCCCATAACCCTCCATTCCTTTCCTGTCCATATACCTATCCAATTTTTCTTTAAATGATAATATCGAACCTGCCTCTACCACTTCTACTGGAGGTTCGTTCAACACTTACTTCAAGCTCCCCTGTCCTCCCCTGTTAATTCACTTATCACTATATTCATGCGAAGAAAATATGCGCTGTGTGTTTAATATTAAATTCGTTAGATAAACCCTTTTAGAAACTAAATTGAGTCTATTAGCCATTTATCACCTATATTCTGGTCGTGATTAACACCCTCCCCCCCAACCCCGAACAGAATCACCAAAATCAATTTGCAGAAAAGAAATCGGCACGTGCACGCATGTGCACACAGGTGCCCGCGCAAGGCTTCATGGTCATTGTAGTCTTTCTCGGGGTAAGCACAACGTATTTGACTTCTACTCTTGTCTGTTGGCAACCCTACCCCACCCCCCTCCAGTCAGCCAGTCCGCAAGAATATTGTCAATATGAAACCGGTCCGCAGTGCAAAAAAGTTTGGGGACCCCTGGTTTAAACCACTCCTAACAGCTCCAGCAAACCTGTTCGCAAGGATATTGGTCCCCCTCAGATTCGAGGCAACTAGTCCCTTGTGTACAGGTCACACCTGCCCCAGAAGAGGTCCCAATGATCCTGAAATCTGAATCCCTACTCCCTGCTCTAATTCTTCAGCCATGCATTTATCCACCACCTCACTCTATTCCTATCCTCACTGTTGCGTGGCACAGGCAGCAATCCCAAGCTTACTACCCTTGAGGTCCTGCTTCTCATCTTCCTTCCTAATTCCCTATATTCTGTTTACAGGACCTCCTCCCTTTTTCTGCCTATGTCATTGGTACCAATATATACCACAACCTCTGGATGCTCACTCTCCCTTTCCAGAATATTGTGGACATGTTCAAAAACATCACGGACCCTGGCATCTGGGAGGCAAACTATGATGTGTTTCCTTTTCATGTCCACAGAATCGCTCACCTGTCCCCCTAAGGAGGGCGGACAAGATGGTGGCGCGACACAGCACGTGCGGCCGTTCCGAATGATATCGATTATGTGTTAACTAGGGGGCCGTGAACAATCCGGATTTGATGGAGACAGCTGTGAGAAGCACGGAGGAACACCTGGAGTAACTCCTGAAATGCCTGCTTCACTGTCGCTGCTACTGTGCGATCGAGAATCTCTGGAGACGAAGGCCCCAAATCCTCGGTTTTGCCTATTGCCCGTTGCCGGGGCTGGGGTCAAAGCGCTCGGCAGATATGTTGCTCGGTGCTCAGTGTCGGAGAGCTGGTCAGAGGCTCATAGTTTTTGGATTGACTCAGATTCAAACTCTGGTTGGATGCTTCCAGGATGCTGCATCGGCAAGTTGGCGGCGCTGTTGGTTTACTGTCTGCGTGAGATGATGGGACTTTCGAGAGACTTTGAGACTTTTACCGTGCCATGGTCTGTTATCATCAAATTACGGTATTGCTTTGCACTATTGTAACTATATGTTATAATTACGTGGTTTTTGTTAGTTTTTAAGTCGGTTTGTCATGTGTTTTCGTGATATCATTCTGGAAAAACATTATATCATTTCTTAATGCATGCACTACTAAACGACAATAAAAGAGGACTACCTGTCCTCATAATCTAGTCTAATCTAATCTAACTACAGAGTCCCCAAATACTGCTGCCATCCTCTTCAGTTTCCTGCCCTTGAGCCACAGGGCCGGACTCAGTACAGAGACATGACCACTGCTGCTTACCCCAGGTAGGTCATGACCTTGGAAGCAGTTATGATTTTTCAGCTGTATCAGGCTGAAAGGGGAATATTTAATTGTATCCATTAAACTTCACTGCACGTGATTGCCTTCAAGGAAGTAGATCCAGAAAATGGGTACAATTAGAACATTTCAAAGAAATTTTAAATGGGAAAGGTTTAGATGGATGTGGGCAAAATAGAAGTACAGTAAAATGGAACTAGCTCAGGAAGACCTATTGATTGGTATGGGCTGAAGGATCTGTTTCCTTGTTGTATAACTGATTCTAGAACTCTATTCATCTGGCATACTCTGAACTTTGGTTGTGCCAGACCAGCATATTATTCAAACCCTGATATATTTATTTTATTAGTAATCCAATAGACTTTTTGTTCATTTTTTAAAAAAGATTTTACATGGTAACATTTCAGTAAACCTAGTAATTTTTAAGGGAGCCCCAGAAACAGCATCAGGAAAGTTTCAAGTGAAGACAACTAACAGAACAGAGTGAGTTTTTTTTTTAAGTAAGCACTGGAACTGGTACCCTGGCAAGTGAACAGGGAATAGGGAAACTGGGGCCCTGTGTTTGTAGATGCAAATCAAAAACTGGGGAGCAGAAGCTGGACCATTAAGATTTCCAAATGGTGGATAGCAGATTACTGCAATTTTACTTAAGCCCTCAATTGTCACAAATAGAACAGTAGCTTAGATACGATTTATCACATTGCTGTTTGTAAGTCCTTAACGTGTAAACATTATTGGTGATAGTTTTTCTACTAAATAATCAGATATTTTTCAGCTTTAGGAGGTAAGGAGGTGAAATTTTCTACATCAACACAAACATGTGGAATTAAGTACGAGTTACAACAAAACCGCTAACAGAAACCAGCTGTATCTTGTGGAGCAAAGGAAATTGTCCTCCCACAATACATTTTGGATAATTTAAAGGCATGAACTGTTAAGACCTTTGATATGCATTAAGCTGACTTGTAGCATTTGGCTGATTTCATTTTTAAAGTATTTTTTGTGTAAATTATTTTATATTAAGGGAAAAACCTCATTTACTTTTTTTAAAAGCTTGACCAAAACGCCAAAAAATTCTGCTCAATTTTCTCACTGATTGTCATGAGCATTCACTGCAACGGAATTTACAATGAAATATAGGAAATTACTCTATTATAAAATGATACAGAAATTTCAATTTTAACTGGAGAGATTAACAAAAGAAAGGATCTGTTTCCTCCTTCAGGACTCAAAATATGCAGACTCTGATGGGAAGCATGAAAATACTGACCTCAGCATAGCAGTCATGTAAGCTGCATTTCAGATGTTAAATATTAATTGTGCACACACTAAAATACAGAATTTAATGAAGTTTCTTCATACGTATTGCATAGTTACTAGAAAACTCATTTGTCCTCAAATCTCTACTTGTGCCTGCCTTGAATGAAAGCCGATGGGTGAGGTAAATGCCTGAAAAGAATTACCCCTTAAATTACATGGTCAACAGAGGAGGTAGTTACTTCATCTCCCCACCCCCCCCCCCACCACTTCTTGGCACTACAAAACCCTTGGGTACACTCCATCAATTATCAGGCCTTTATTACCCAAGGTATGTTAAATGACCATTCTAGTCAATGAAACTATTAACATGAAAATATATGCGTATACCATCACAAACAAGAGAAAATCTGCAGATGCTGGAAATCCAAGCAACACACACAATTTGTGAGAGAAACTGAGCAGGCCAGGTAGCATCTACAGAAAGAGTACAGTCGACGTTTTGGACCAAGACCCTTCAGCATGACTAGAGAAAAAAAGATGAGGAGTAGAGTTAAAAGGTGGGGGAGGGGAGGGAGAAACACAAGGTGATAGCTGAAACCGGGAGGGGAGGGATGAAGTAAAGAGCTGGGAAGTTGTTGGTGAAAGAGATACAGAGCTGGAGAAGGGGGGAATCCAACAGGACAGAACAGAAGGTCACGGAACAAAGAAAAGGAGTAGAAGCACCAGAGGAAAGTGATGGGCAGGCAAGGAGCAAGGAGATAAGGTGAGAGAGGGTGGGGGGGGGTGGGCATTACTGGAAGTTTGAGAAATTGATGTTCATGCCATCAGCTTGGAGGCTACCCAGATGGAATACAAGGTGTTGCTCCTCCAACTCGAGTGTGACCTCATCGCGACAGTAGAGGAGGCCATGGATGGACATGTCGAAATAAGAATAGGAAGTGGAGTTAAAGTGTGTGGCCACTGAGAGATCTCACTTTTTCTGGTGGATAGAGTGCAGGTGCTTGGCGAAGCGGTCTCCCAATCTACGTCATGTTTCATCGATATACGAGAGACCACACCGGGAGCACTGGACACAGTATATGACCCCAACAGTCTCACAGGTGGAGTGTTGCCTCACCTGGAAGGACTCTTTGAGGCCCTGAATGGTAGTGAGGGAGGATGTATAGGGGTAGGTGTAGCACTTGCTCCTCTTTCTTTACAGAAAAGCGCTTCCCTTCCTTCACCAACAACGCTGTCCTCAACTGCATCTATTCCTTTTCACACACGTCTGCTCTTACTCAATCCTCCTGCCACCCTACCAGGGATAGGGTTCCTCTTGTCTTCACCTACCACCCCACCAGCCTCCACGTCCTGTACGTAGTTCTCTGCAACTTCCACCATCTCCAACAGGATCCCACCACCAAGCACATCTTTCCCTCACCCCCACTTTCTGCAGGGATCGCTCCCTACGCAACTTCCTTGTCCATTCATCCCTCCCCACTGATCTCACTCCTGGCACTTATCCTCGCAAACGGAACAAATGGTACACCTGTCCCTACACCTCCTCTGTCACTACCATTCATGGCCCCAAACAGTTCTTCCAGGTGTGGCAACGCTTCACCTGTAAGACAGTTGGGGTCATATACTGTGTCCAGTGCTCCCGGTGTGGTCTCTTGTATTATCAGTGAGACCCAATGTAGATTGGGAGACTGCTTCAGCAAACGCCTGCACACCGTCCACCAGAATAAGCAGGATCTCCTAGTGGCCACCCTTTACTGTTGTGATGAGGCCACATTCAGGTTGGAGGAGCAACACCTTATATTCTGCCTGGGTAGCCTCCAGCCTGACAACATAAACATCAATTTTTTGAACTTCTGGTAATGCCCCCCTCCTTCACCATTCCCCATCCCCTTTTCCCTCTCTCACCTTATCTTCTTGCTTGCCCACCACCTCCCTTTGGCGCTCCTCCCTCTTTTCTTTCTTCCACGGCTTTCTGTCCTCTCCTATTAAATTTCCCCCTTTTCCAGCCCTGTACTCTTTCACCAATTAACTTCCCACCTCCTTACTTCACCCCTCCCTCTCCCAGTTTCACCTATCACCTTGTGTATCTCCCTCCTCTCCCTCCCACCTTTTAACTCTACTCCTCATTTTTTTTCTTCTCAGTCCTGCTGAAGGATCTCGGCCCAAAACGTCAACTTTTCCAAAGATGCTGCCTGGACTGCTGAGTTCCTCTAGAATTTTTGTGTTGCATACACCATCCTTGGACATATTCTGTTGGATTCAGTTATGACAAGTCATAGATCGTCATGTTGCCTGTTGCATGCATCACTCAGTACATATTTGCTTCTGTTTTGCAGCTTTGCCAGGCTACCATCTTAGGTTTAGGTATGGCTGGCATTAATCTTTGTTTGGCCTTTGACATTGCTTATTGAACTAGAACTGACGTCCTTGGTTGATGGTAAAAGTATTGCAAGGTCTTTTATTGTTTGGGTAGCAAGTTAAGACCATGTGTATCATGGATTGTCAGTTTTCAGCTCCTAGATATGTAATGAATCTACCCTATTTAGCATGATTGTTATACCACAAACATAATGAAAAGTGTTCCCAATGTGACAATGGAGCTTTGTCTCTCAAGAAACTGACTGATGTTGATTTTGACTAGTACTACCATACACTGATTCACCTGCAACAGGTAGAAAGGAAAGGGCATGGTCAAATGGGAATCTTTCTCACATTAGTTCACTCATAATTTGTTGCAAATTCTTTGGAGGCGTTGTCTTTCTGGACTTGACTGTCTTTGCTGAGTGGCCTAAGATTTCTTCTAAATATTGTTCAACATAGAGTTACTAATCCTTTTGCTGAGGAAGGATGGTAGGAGATAACCATCAGGAAATTCCTTTGACCATGATTGACCTGACTCTAAGCAACTTCATGTGTGCCAAACTACATATAGCCAATGCAATATGTAGTGGATAAGTTTGTCTTTTGGGACAGAATATACATGTGTATTGAATGATACAATCTAGGATCTTGTTGTGCTTTCAGAATCATATGTTGCAACTAATATCAAGCCACACTAGTCTGTGAAAGCTCTCCAGATTTAGGCATTATTTCCCAGATGATTGTGAGCTGGGTGGAATGGCTAGTTTTATTCTTTAATGCACTATTTTTGAAACAGCAAATGGCTTTTTAGGCAACTTGAGAGGGTCATCATCATCAGGTGCCATGCCCAGTTTGAGCTTTGACTGCCATGGCCCACACACTCCTGTTTCGGGTCAAGTGGATCAGTTTATTGGTATTCATTTCCAGTTCTCTGGCTGCTGTCTCCATCACCATTTGTCTTTGTCTTCCTCTTGCTTTCTTCCCTTCAATCTTTCCCATAATTACCGTGCATTCTAACTCCTCTTTCCTAATCACATGTCCAATGAAGTTACGTTGCCTTTTCATGATCTCATACATTATTTCTCTTTTTGTGTTTGCTCTGTTCATGACATCCTCGTTAGATATTTATTTCGTCCATGATATTCTTTGCATCCTCCTCAAAAACCACATCTCTGCTGCTACAATTCGTTTCCTCATGTTACTAGGTATTGTCCAACATTCTGAGCCATATAACATAACTGGATAAACTTAACATTTCAGTACTCTGAGGCTGGTTGTCATGCCTAGTTTAGTATTGGTCAGTAGACTCTTCATTCTCATAAAGGTGTTTTTCGCCATCCCTATTCTTCTTTTGATGTCCATGTCACACCTGCCATCTGATGTCACCCAGCTTCCTAAGTAGCAAAAGTTCTGTAATTGTTTTATGTCTTCCCCGTTTATTCCCAACTCTGAGGCGGGTTGTCATGCCTAGTTTAGTATTGGTCAGTATACTCTTCTTTCTCGTGAAGGTGTCTTTTGGCTCAACAGGCGTCGGCATAAACAGGCAGAGGCGAGGGTAGGTTCCGAATTTCAGTCCTGGGTATGACTCCAAACTGCAACCAGTGATGAGGCTCTGACTGGGGACTTAGAGAGCTTTGGGGAAAGTGGAGTTATCTCTTAGTCATTCATTGCTCCCAGGGCCGCTCTGACCCGGAACGGTAGCACCTGCAAGGGTTCCTGCTGAGAGGGTAGACAGGATTTTGTCCAGTGAAATCCCTGTGGCCCTACTACATCTTGACATGAAAAATGTCAAAAAGTTAAAAAGCTGATAAATTCTTGGAACTGCCTCATGCCTCTGCATTACCAAAGCTTAGGACCACAAAAGTCAATGTTAAAGAATTTGCGGTATCTTCAGTCAGCAGTGCCAACTGGATGATTCATTCTGACTTCCTCCTGAAGCCCACCCATTACAAAAACTAGTACCATAGATTCAGGTTAATTGGGACACATTTTGGCCCAATTGAGCAGCTGCCCCGATTAGCCGAAGTTTCATGGAAATAGTATAAAAAAATGACAAACTGTTTATCCAAGTACCAAATTATGTATTTAAATGAAATACAAAACAAATTAGAACACTATTAATACTATTACAGTACTATAAGACTGTATTAGTTCCTAATAGTTACCCTTGTGGAATCTAAATCAGTGTAGGCCTCTGTGTTCTATTGATTGACTGTAAATGAACAAAACCAGTGAAGACACCTAGTGCAGATGACTGCCTTCATACAATACTTTTGATGATTGCGTCCTCAAAATCTTCTTTTTCATTGTAACATTCAAGATGATTGTCAATACCTTCAAATTCTTTGTGGTTCCTAACTTGAAGTTGTGAAATTGTTTCACTTTCACTTCCAGTCATTTCTGGTATCTCCAAGCCTGGATGTTTGAAACCACAGTGAACAAAACAATTCTGAATTGCATTACTGCTTATTTCTTGCCAACTATCAGTGACAAAAATCACTGCTTTTTGAACACAAACGCACACAACTAACATTACTTAAAAACTGTTCTCTTTAAGCACAGTATAATGTCTAACAGCTACACAAGGGCATGTGACTGATATTAGTTAGAAACTGTTCGGCAACAGTCTCCTATCCCAATTAAGAGGTATAGTGTCCCAAATAAATGAAAAGGAATCACAGCTATTTTCTTGATTAGTTTTTATTCTTTAAGAGTTGTCTCAAAAAAGCTGCTGCCCTGATTAAATAATGGCCAACTAAACTGGGATCCACAGTGTTCATACAATTTACCGCATTCTACATAACATGAAGAAAAATCTCACAGCAGTAGATACAGGAAAGATGATTGTATCCCTGAGGACTTGTACTCCAGAACCAGTTGCAACCCTATGCACTTGCATCTACTGTCCCTGCTTTGATAAAAGGAGAATCAAGATACAATATCAACTAAGTGACACAGGTTTAAAGACTATGTAAATACAGAGGAATATGGGTATACATCTGTACAAATACTCAAGGCGCAGTATAGATTGCAAGAGTATTTGGTAAAAGCACATTGTGTCCTGAGATTCATAAACAGAAGCACACAGCATAAAGTTAAATCTGTCCAAAATACAATTAGAATATTGAGTTCAACTCTTGGGTCTATTGCTTAGGAATAATATAAAAGTCAGAAATGGAAGGGACAGCTGAAAAGATTTACTAGCATGATTCTGAGGATAAGAAAATTGATCCAAGAAGCTTAAATAAGGAGTACAAGACAAAGAGACTGGTTTAGATAGAGTAAAGGGAAGCTCATCCTATCAGTGGATAGTTCAGGGAACCAAAGATATGGGTTTAAAATTATACTGTAGATAAAATGTTTATGTGGGATGTATAGAGAAACTATGCTTGTAACCTGGATTTAAATGCCTGTAACATTAGTGAACTGTCAGAGTTTCACTGCAAAATTTGATTGTGACTAGCACTGATGAATCTGTGGAACAATTTGTACATTAGTTTCCTGCTGCTTATAAGTGCCATCAAAGAAGAATTGCAGAAAATAATTTGCAAGGTAGCATAGACTCAAAGAGCTGAAAAGACCTCCTTCCATACAGCAACAATTCCATACTTCCATGTAGAAAATGGTACAAATATACCTGCCCAAAAGAGGCAAGGCAGTTTCCAGTCAAGCAGTTAAATCTTAACCATTAGCAAAGTGATGGAAGGTGATGGACATTATCATCATCAGGTAGCACTTACCCATTGACAATAATCAGTTTAGAATTCACCACAGCAGGACTAGATCAATCCATCTCTTGTCACTGCTGTACCATTCAAATAAGACTGAATTTTATGTATATTCATTTCTCATTCTTCTAAACTTGAGAGCATAAGTCCACCCTACTTCATCTTTCCCATACAACAGACCTGCCATCTTAGAAATTAATCTGGTGAATTTGGCTAAACTCTACCATAATACATCCTTTCTAGGGTAGTGAGACCAGTTCTTTGCACAATTTTCCAGAAGTGGTCTCGTGAGAGAGTGATATACTTACAGTAAAACATTTGTACTCAAACCCTCTTACAAAAAAGGTTAACAAACCAGTTTCCTTCCTAAATGTTGTGGCGGCATGTTAAATTACAGGAGTTAGAAAAAATATTCAGCTACCACTTTTCAATCTCTCATTTAAATAAATAACATTACTAGTTGATGATGTCACATTCCTCTACATTATATTTCATCAGCCACATTCTCACCCACTCACTGAGCCTTTATAAACCCAGCTACCCCTGCCCCAGATCTTCACCACAATTTTCTCACAACCCAATTTGCCATCCAATTTTTAGCTAATTCAACAGCAGATTTGGATATACTGTACAGTGGATTCCGGTTAATTGGGACACATTGGAACCGGTACATTTTGGCCCAATTAAATGGCTGTCCCAATTAGCCAAAGTTTCATGGAAATAGTTAAAAAGGTATAAAAGGGTAACACAACAAATTATTTAAATGAAATACAGAACAAACTAGAACACTACAAATACGACTACAGTGCTATAAAACTGTCTATTAGTTCCTAATAGTTATCAAGCGAAGAATTAACACGCTGTGGTGTTCTTTTGATTGACTGCAACACAGAACAAAATCAGCGCTTATACCAAGTGCCTTCATACAATGCTTTTGATGACTGCATCCTCAAAGTCTTCATTTTGATTGTAACATTCAAGGTGAGTACAAATATCTTCAAATTCTTTGTAGTTCCTAACTTGAAGTAGTAAAATCATTTCATTTTCACTCCCGACCATTTCTGCCATCTCCAAGCCTGAATGCTCGAAACTGCAATGAGCAAAACAGTTCTGAATTGTCTTACTGCTTATTTCTCACCAACTATCAGTGCCAAAAATCACTGCTTTTTGAAGACAAACACACACAGTTGACGCTATTTAAAAACCATTCGCTCTAAGCACAGTGTAATGTCTAACAGCCACACAAGTGCACATGACTGATGCTAGTTAGAAACTGTTTGGAAACAGTCACTTGTCCCAATGAAATGGCATAATGACCCAAAAAAGGGAATCCCAGCTATTTTCTCAATTAGTAGTTGTTCTTTAGGAGTTGTTCCAATAGGCAGTTGCCCCGATTAACGAATAACCCAGTTAACTGGAATCTACTGCACTTACACATGGTCCCCTCATCCAAATCACTGGCATAGATGCTGACCAACTCAAGCTAAAAAGCTCTTATGTGTTACCTCATTGAACAACTTTTGAAGGTCCATTTATCTCTTTCTATTCTTATTAAGTATCCTGTTGTCATTTCTTTAATAATAGATTATTGTATTTTCCCTACCATTGAAATCAAGCAAATAGGTCTGGTGTTCCTTGTTTTCTCTTTATCTCCTTTATAATATATTTTCTGTCTACCAATCTTTGGAACCATTCTAAAATCTGCGGAATTTTAGATGTACTGATTGCCAACTTCTATCTCCATTACCACATCTTTGTATGCAAGTCATTGGTCCTGACAATTAATTGGCACCAGTCACACTAATTTACCCCAAATTTATTTTTTATAAACTGAAGCCAATTTCAGTCAACTTTTCATTCACTCTAGGCCTAATGTTATCTAGAAAATTTTCTGCCTCTTTCTATAAAGTGAGACATAAAAATATTTCTCAGCCATTCTTTCACTTGCAAATATGCTTTCACCACATCTGCAATTTGTAAGGGACTCAGAGCAACTTTTACTCATCCTTCCTCTTTAGATAACAGAAGAAGCCTTTTACACATTCCAGTCCTATTACTACTTTGGCCAACACACAGATGAAAGAGCAAAAGTCTAGACAATAATTTAAACAGATATAAATGATAAACAAGGAGAAAATTCACCATTGGCTGGAGTCATATCCCATACATAGAAAGAAAAGTTGTGCTTGCTGGATTTCAATCTGAGCCATGGACAAGAGATCCCCAAAGTAATGTCCTTGATCCAAACATGATCAGATGTGTCATCATCTCTGCCACAATTATTCTAAACATGGTGGGTGACGCACCTGGTGGACTATTCTTCTCCCTATATATTCACAACTGTGTGGCCAGATTCTGCTCTAACTCCATCTACAAGTTCGCCAATGATGCCAACACAGTGGGCTGCATTTCAAATAATGATGATTTGTTGTGCAGTAAGGATATAGACAATTTAGTAACATGGTGTCATGACAACAACCTTTCTCTCAATATCAGAAACAGAATAGACTCGGGTCATTAACTTCAGGAAGAGAGCGGTGTATATGCTCCCGTTTACATCATTGATGCTGAGGTTGAGAGGATTGAGAGCTTCAAGTTCCTATGAGTGATAATTACTAGTAGCGTGTACTAGTCTAACTATATAGACGCCAAGGTCAAGAAAGCTTCTATGTCAGGAGGCTGAAGAAATTCGGCATATTCCAACCAAACCTTACCAGTTTTGCATCGCAGAAAACATCCTTTCAGGATACGTAACAGCTTGGTCTGGCAACTGCACTGTACGTGACCACAAGAAACCACAAGGAGTTGTAGAGACAGCTCATGGACTCTGAAAAACAGCCAGCATAATCAAAGATCCCACACACTGGACACTCTCCTCCCATTTTCATGAGCAGAAGATACAAAAACCTGAAAACACATACTACCAGGCTCAAGGACAGCTGCTTCTCTGCTGTTATAAGACTACTGAATAGTTCCCTAGTACAATCAGATGGACTCTTGACTACAAATTGACTCGTTGTTAACGTTGTTAACAACGGATGGTGCAATCCTGGTCATATTACGATCAAGGAACGTGTTTGTAGACTGGATATTGAACTTTTTGCTGTTGGATTCTGGCCATATTCCACCGAGATACAACACTGGGCGTCACGGGAGGTTGTTCCTGCCTGTGGCCATCGAACTTTGCAGCTCCTCCCGTGGAGGGTCACACACCCTGAGTCAGTAGGCTGGTCCTGGACTTATTTCCATCTGGCATAGTTTGCATATTGTTGTTTGATTGTTTGTGGTTTTTGTATTACTATATTTATGCTCTATTCTTAGTTGGTGCGGCTGTAACGAAACCCAATTTCCCTCGGGATCAATAAAGTATATCTATCTATCTATCTATAATCAACCTCATTATGATCTTGCACCTTATTGTTTACCTGCACTTTCTCTATAGATGTTACACTTCATTTTGCCTTCTGTTACTGTTATACCTTGTTCTATCCCAATACATTATGTAATGATTTGATCTGTATGAATAGTATGCAAGACAAGCTTTTCATTGTATATCAGCACATGTGACAATAATAAACTGATTACAAATCATCATTAACCACCTTTCCATTGCAAGGTCAGATATGGAAATGCCAAATGACAAATCCATTCACAGCTTCTCAAATACTAGCTGCCTCATCTGCATGTATAACAATCGGGAATAATGAGATAGAGTTTATGCAGTTTATGACAGAAGGGAAAAAGCTGTTCCTGTGGACTGTAAACACTGCACTTTCCAGTGACGCTCTCTTCTTTGAAATAACAAGACAGGTAGATTATGTATGGATTTTTAAAATACCTTTGATCAGGATGTAAAAGTCATGAATGAAGTCAGAAAACATGGTCAATAAGATGTTATACATACTTTAGATGTGCAAAGGTCTGTGTTTACCACTCACAGGAACAATTTAGATTCAACTGAAAC
The DNA here is from genome assembly GCF_963921235.1 of Mobula hypostoma. Classification (NCBI taxonomy): domain Eukaryota; kingdom Metazoa; phylum Chordata; class Chondrichthyes; order Myliobatiformes; family Myliobatidae; genus Mobula; species Mobula hypostoma. The sequence goes on from NC_086097.1 coordinate 96,436,866, forward strand.
AATTGGATCAAACTACATCAGTGCAGTGTGTCTGCACAAAGTGGAGTCGGAGAGTAGTACAGCATGAAAACAGGCCCTTTGGTCCAACTGGCCCATGCGAACCACAGCATCTAGACTGCTAGTCCCAGTTGCCCACATTTGGCCCATAACCTTCCAAGCCCTCTCCCTCAAAGTAGCTACACAAATGCCAGAAGGTGAAACCTAACACCATGAATGGCTGTGATGCTTTAATACCAGATGAGCTCAACACCTTTTGTGCATACATTGAAAGGAAGAATAAAACTACATCTCTGCAGAATCTGGTGTCCCTGTGATCTCTGTCTTGGAGCTGGCGTCAGAACATCTTTCAAGGGGATGAACCCTTGCAAAGCATCAGGCCCTGGTAGGCACTGAAAAACTGTGCCAACCAACTGGCAGGAGTGTTCAAGGACATCTTCAATCTCTCACTACTGCAGTCAGAGGTTTCCACCTGCTTCAAAAGGGCAATAATCATATCAGTGCCCAAGAAGAGCACAGTGAGCGGCTTCAATGACTATCACCTAGTTGCACTCAAATCTACCGTGATGAAGTGTTTTCAGATGCTGGCCATGGCCAAAATCAACTCTTGCCTAAGCAAGGGCCTGGATCCACTGCAATTTGACTATCACCACAACAGGTCTACAGGGATACAATCATACCGGTCTTCTACTCGTTCTTGGATCACCCAGACAACATCAATATCTATGTCAGGCAGCTGTTTATTAATTACAGTTCAGCATTCAACACCATCATACTCTCAGTACTAAATCAACAAACTCCAAAATCTGGGTCTCTGTACCCCCTCTGCAACTGGGTCTTGGACTTCCTCATTAGGAAAATTGGAAATAATATCTCCTCCTCGCTGACAATCAATACTGGCACACCTCAAAGATGCGTGCCGAGCCCACTAGTCTACTCTCTCTATACCCACAATTGTGTTACTAGACACAGGTCAGATGCTCTATAAATTTGCTGAGGACACAACTATTGTTGGGGAATTTCAGATAGTGATGAAGAAGCATATAGCATTGAGATAGCGCAGCTTTTTAAGTGGTGTCACAACAACAACCCTGCACTCAACATCAGTAAAGACCAAGGAATTCATTGTGGACTTCAGGAAGGGGAAGTCGAGGGAATGCACACTAGTCATCAAGGAATCAGAACTGGAAAGGGTGAGCAGTTTCATATCCTTGGTGGGGGTAACATCTCTGAAGATCCATCCTGGGCCCGACATATTGAGGCAATTACAAAGAAAGCACAACAGCACCTGTATTTCATTTCAAGTCTGAGGAGATTTAGTATGTTACCAAAATCTATCTCAAATTTCTGCAGATGTATCGTGGAGAGCATTCCAACTGGTTGTATCACTGTCTGGAGAGGCCACTGCACAGGATAGGAAAAAGCTGCAGAAAGATACAAACTCATCTTCACAAGGCAAACACAAAATAATCTGCAGATGCTGGGGTCAAAGCAACAGTCACAACACGCTAGAGGAACTCAGCAGGTCGGGCATCATCTGTGGAAAAGATCGGTCGATGTTTCGGGCTGGAACCCTTCATCAGGACTGAAGAGGGAAGGGGCAGAGGCCCTATAAAGAAGGTGGGGGGAGGGTGGGAAGGTTCCAGGTGAAAAACCAGTAAGGGGAAAGATAATAGGGTGGGGGAGGGGAGGCAGGGAGGTGATAGGCAGGAAAGGTGAAGAAAGAATAGGGGAAAACACAATGGGTAGTAGAAGGAGGCAGAACCATGAGGGAGGTGATAGGCAGCTGGGGGAGGGGGCAGAATGAAATAGGGATAGGGGAAGGGAGGGGGAGGGAATTACCGGAAGTTGGAGAATTCTATGTTCATACCAAGGGGCTGGAGACTACCTAGACGGTATATGAGGTGTTGCTCCTCCGACCTGGGTTTAGCCTCATCATGGCAGTAGAGGAGGCCATGTATGGACATATCTGAATGGGAGTGGGAAGCAGAGTTGAGGTGGGTGGCTACTGGGAGATCCTGTCTGTTTTGGCGGACGGAGTGGAGGTGCTTGACGAAGCGGTCCCCCAATCTGCATCAGGTTTCACTGATGTAGAGGAGGCTGCACCGGGAGCACCGGATGCAATAGATGACCCCAACAGACTCACGAGTGAAGTGTTGCCTCACTTGGGAGGACTGTTTGGGACCCTGAATGGTGGACAAACTTCCACTCAGCCCTCAAATTCACTTGGGTCTACCTCGGACACTTCGCTCCCTTTCTCGATCTCTCAGTCTCCATCTCTGGAGACAGACTGTCCACTGATATCTTCTACAAGCCCACTAATTCTCATAACTACCTCAACTATACCTCTTCCCACCCTGCCACATGCAAAAATGCCATTCCCTATTCCCAGTTCCTCCGTCTCCGCTGCATCTGCTCCGAGGATGAGGTTTTCTGTTCCAGGACATCTCAAATGTCCTCTTTCTTTAAGGATCATGGTTTCCCTTCTGCTGTCATCAATGATGTCCTCACACGCATCTCCTCCATTTCCCGCACTTCGGCTCTCACCCCATCCTCCCGCCACAACAGGGACAGAGTTCCCCTTGTCCTCACCTACCGCCCCACCAGCCTCCGGATCCAGCACATTATCCTCCGCAACTTCCGCCACCTTCAACAGGACCCCACCACTAAGCACATCTTTCCCTCTCCACCCCTCTCCGCCTTCTGCAGGGATCGGTCCCTCCGTGACTCCCTGGTCCACACGTCCCTCCCCACGGATCTCCCACCTGGCACTTATCCCTGTAAGCACAAGTGCTGCACCTCCTCTCTTGCCACCATTCAGGGCCCCAAATAGTCTTTCCAAGTGAGGCAACACTTCACTTGTGAGTCTGTTAGGGTCATCTATTGCATCCGGTGCTCCCGGTGCAGCCTCCTCTACATCGGTGAGACCCGACGCAGATTGGGGGACCGCTTCGTTGTGCACCTCCGCTCCGTCCGCCAAAACAGACAGGATCTCCCAGTAGCCACCCACTTCAACTCTGCTCCCCTCTCCCATTCAGATATGTCCATACCTGGCCTCCTCTACTGCCATGATGAGGCTAAACTCAGGTTGGAGCAGCAACACCTCATATACCGTCTAGGTAGTCTCCAGCCCCTTGGTATGAACATAGAATTCTCCAACTTCTGGTAATTCCCTTCCCCTCCCTTCCCCTATCCCTATGTCACTTTGCCCCCCTCCCCCAGCTGCCTATCACCTCCCTCATGGTTCCGCCTCCTTCTACTACCCATTGTGTTTCTCCTATTCTTTCTTCACCTTTCCTGCCTATCACCTCCCTGCCTCCCCTCCCCCACCCCTTTGCCTTTCCCTTTACTGGTTTTTCACCTGGAACCTACCAGCCTTCTCCTTCCCACCCTCCCCCCACCTTCTTTATAGGGCCTCTGCCCCTTCCCTCTTCAGTCCTGACGAAGGGTTCCGGTCCGAAATGTCGACCGATCTTTTCCACGGATGCTGCCTGACCTGCTGAGTTCCTCCAGCATGTTGTGAGTGTCATCTTCATAAGGCCACGCCTCAGAAAGGCGGCATCCATCATTAAGACTCCCAGCACCCAAGACATGCCCTCTTCCCATTGCTACTATCAGGGAGGTAGTACAAGAGCCTAAACACTCAATGTTTTAGGAATAGATTCTTCCCATCTGCTATCAGATTCCTGAATGGATAGTGAATGCGTGTCCACTACCTCACTACTTTGTTCATTTTTCTTGTTCTTTTTGTCACTATATATTTACACACACACACACACACACACACGATTCCAAACAAGTGGTTTCTATGTCTGCTTACCATTATCAAACCAGTCTAGTAGTTTTCCGAAAGGTATTGCCAGAGCTTCTACAAAATAATATTTCTTTAAAATACTATTCTAATATACCATCAGATAAAGCAATTTATATTGGATCTTTGATTTAACCAGATTGACTGACTTCACTGAAAAAATTAGAGAACCCCCCCTAAAAAGGACCCGAAATCCTTCTTTTAGATCACATCTAACCATCAAAGATGAAAATCTGCTTCTTCATCTCAAAGTCAAACTGATTGTCATATGACAAATACATTATTGCACAGGTGCAACAAAAAAAAACTTGCAGCAGCATTATGGTACCATAGCATCATATAAGCAGTATTTACAAGAAAAAACATGAATTATACACTTCTTTTTTTACAAGAACAAAGTCCATTTTAGTGCAAAGTGATCAAAATCCTCAATATTGTATTCTATCATCAGAACATTACTTGAAATAAAGGGTTACCCAAAACCACAGACAGTTGAGAACCGGATGAATTAACAGCCTCCAGCTTGTTGAATTCACATTCTAAAATGGGAGACGTCAAAACATCAGTGGTAGTTTAAAACTGTTCCATTAATTCAGACATAACAGGTCTCCTCCAGCGAAAAATTATCGAAGACAGTTTATGTTCATTTGACCCAGCTGAAACAGTGCTTTTAATTTAGTTTACATATGTGACCTTCCACAACATTCAAATATTTAAATTTCAGATTTTGGTAATGGTCTTGGAAAGGATTCAGTGTTTATTTTCAATTATATTTCTTCTTTCACTGAATAAACTAATTTGCTTAGCACCAAAAGCAGATAAACATAACATGTAACCTGTTACAGGTTAATGCAACATAACATGCAGCTGCTGTGTACCTTTTACTCATTAAGACTACAAGATATAAGAGCAGAAACAAGAGAAAATCTGCAGATTCTGTAAATCAAAGCTACACATAAAAAATGCCAAAGGAACTCAGCAGGCCAGGCAGCATCAATGGAAAAGTGTAAACAGTCAAGGTTTCAGGTTAAGTCCCTTCACGGGAGCAGAATTAGGTCATTTGGCCCATAGTGTCTGCTCCGCCATTTCATCATGGCTGCCTTATCTCCTGCCTTTTCCCAGTATCCCTTTTTTTATAGGCATCCGTTAGTCTCCATGAGACCATGGATTTGCGCCTTGGAAGGTTTCCAGGGCGCAGGCCTGGGCAAGATCGTATGGAAGACCGGCAGTTGCACATGCTGCAAGTCTCCCCTCTCCACACCACCAATGTTGTCCAAGGGAAGGGCACTAGGGCCGATACAGCTTGGCACCGGTGTCATCGCAGAGCAATATGTGGTTAAGTGCCTTGCTCGAGGACACAACACGCTGCCTCAGCTGAGGCTCCAACTAGCAACCTTCAGATCACTAGACTGACGCCTTAACCACTTGGCCACGCGCCAACACTTTATGCCCGGCTTAATCAAGAATCTATCAACCTCTGCCTTAGATGTACCCAATGGCCTCCATAGCCGCCTGTGGCAACGAATTCCACAGATTCACCACTCACTGCCTAAAGAAATTCCTCCTCATCTCTGTTTTAAAGGACATCCCTGAGGCTCTGTCCTAAGTCTTAGACTTCCACTCCCCCCACCCCCATAGGAAACATCCTCTCCACATCTACTCTACTAAGGCTATTCAACATTTGATAGGTTTCAATAAGGTCACTCCTCATTCTTCTAAATTCCAGTGAGTTGAGGCCCAGAGGCATCTAACACTCCTCATATGTCACCCCTTAAAACACAGAGTCATTTTCATGAACCTCCTTTGAACCCTCTCCAGAGTCAGCAGATCCTTTTTTAGACAAGGGGTCCAAAACTGCTCACAATACTCCAAGTGAAGCCTCACCATGCTTCATACAGCCTCAACATTACATCCTTGCTTTTATATTCTAGTCCTCTCGAAATGAATGCTAACATCGCATTTGTCTTCCTCACCAGCGACTCAACCTGCATATCAACCTTTAGGGAATCCTGCACAAAGACTCCCAAATCTCTTTATACCTCAGATTTTTAAATTTTATTTCCATTTATAAAATAGTCTACACTTTTATTTCTTCGACTAAAGGCACGGATGTCACGGACCGATTGCAGGGCATCCTCAAGAGTGAAGGTGAACAGCCAGAAGTGGTAGTGCATGCCGACACAAATGATGTCAGGAAGAGGAGGAAAGAAATTCTGCAGCGTGACTTCAGAGAACTCGGAAGAAAGCTGAAAAGCAGAACCTCCAGGGTGGTTATCTCCGGTTTGCTTCCAGTTCCTCGTGCTGGTGAGGGCAGGAACAGAGAGATAGGGGATCTGAATGTGTGGCTGAGGAGCTGGTGCGGGAAGCAGGGATTTACATTCTTAGACCACTGGGATCTGTTTTGGGGCAAGGATGAATTGTACAGAAGGGATGGATTGCACCTTAACAGGCGGGGGACCAGCATTCTAGCAGGCAGATTTGCCACTGCTACACGGGTATGTTTAGATTAAGTAGTGGGGGGGGGGGCGGAGGAGAGGATATATAAGGATGGAGTTAAAGGAAAAGAGAGAATAAGGAAAGTTAAGAAAAACAACAGAATTAACGGGGCAGAAAGCTCAGGAAGGGATCGGAGAGTATGGCAAAGTGCAATAGGAATCAATGTGAAAGGTGAGGGGAGTAATGGATTAAAAGTATTATATATGAATGCACGAAGTATAAGAAATAAAGTGGATGAGCTTGAGGCTCAGTTGGAAATTAGCAAGTATGATGTTGTAGGAATAACAGAAACATGGCTGCAAGAGGACCAGGGCTGGGAAATGAATATTCAAGGTATACATCCTATCGAAAGGACAGACAGGTGGGCAGAGGGGGTGGGGTGGTTCTGTTGGTGAGGAATGAAATTCAGTTCCTTGCGAGGGGCGACATAGAATGAGGAGATGTAGAGTCAGTATGGATGGAACTGAGAAATTGCAAGGGCAAAAAGACCCTAATGGGAGTTACCTACAGGCCCCCAAACAGTAGCCTGGATATAGGGTGCAAGTTGAATCAAGAGTTAAAATTGGCATGTCACAAAGGTAATGCTACGGTTGTTATGGGGGATTTCAACATGCAGGTAGACTGGGAAAATCAGATTGGTACTGGACCCCAAGAAGGGGATTTTGTGGAATGTCTCCGAGATGGATTCTTAGAGCAGCTTGTACTGGAACCTACCAGGGAGAAGGTAATTCTGGATTTAGTGTTGTATGATGAACCGGATTTGATAAGGGAACTCGAGGTAAAGGAGCCATTAGGAGGTAGTGACCATAATATGATAAGTTTTAAACTACAATTTGAGAAGGAGAAGGGAAAATCGGAAGTGTCAGTATTGCAGTTGAACAAAGGGGACAATGGAGCCATGAGGGAGGAGCTGGCTAAAGTTGACTGGAAAGATACCCTAGCAGGGATGACAGTGGAACAACAATAGCAGGTATTTCTGGGAATAATACAGAAGGTGCAGGATCAGTTCATTCCAAAGAGGAAGAAAGATTCTAAGGGGAGTAAGGGGCAACCATGGCTGACAAGGGAAGTCAAGGATAGTATAAAAATAAAAGAGAAGAAGTATAACATAGCAAAGATGAGCAGGAAGCCAGAGGATTGGGAAACTTTTGAAGAGCAACAGAGGATAACTAAAAAGGCAATATGGAGAGAAAAGATGAGATACAAAGGCAAGCTAGCCAAGAATATAAAAGCTTCTTTAGGTATGTGAAGAGGAAAAAATTAGTTAAGACCAAAGTTGGGCCCTTGAAGACAGAAATGGGTGAATTTATTACGGGGAACAAGGAAATGGCAGACAAGTTGAACAGGTACTTTGGATCTGTCTTCACTAGGGAAGATACAAACAATCTCCCAGATGTAATAGTGGCCGGAGGACCTAGGGTAACGGAGGAACTGAAGGAATTTCACATTAGGCAGAAAATGGTGTTGGATAGACTGATGGAACTGAAGGCTGATAAATCCCCAGGGTACTTAAGGAGGTGGCTCTAGAAATCGTGGACGCATTGGTAATTATTTTCCAATGTTCTATAGATTCTGGATCAGTTACTGAGGACTGGAGGGTAGCTAATGTTATCCCACTTTTTCAGAAAGGAGGGAGAGAGAAAACAGGCTATTATAGACCAGTTAGCCTGACATCAGTGGTGGGGAAGATGCTGGAATCAATTATAAAGGATGAAATAGCGGCATATTTTCGATAGCAGTAGCAGGATAGGTCCGAGTCAGCATGGATTTACGAAGGGGAAACCATGCTTGACTAATCTTCTGGAATTTTTTGAGGATGTAACTATGAAAATGGACAAGGGAGAGCCAGTGGATGTAGTGTACCTGGACTTTCAGAAAGCCTTTGATAAGGTCCCACATGGGAAATTAGTGGGCAAAATTAGAGCACATGGCATTGAGGGTAGGGTACTGACATGGATCATAAATTGGTTGGCAGACAGGAAACAAAGAGTAGGGATTAACGGGTCCCTTTCAGAATGGCAGGCGGTGACTAATGGGGTACTGCAAGGCTTGGAGCCGGGACCGCAGCTCTTTACAATAGACATTAATGATTTAGATGAAGCGACTAAAAGTAACATTAGCAAATTTGCAGATGACACAAAGCTGGGTGGCAGTGTGAAATGTGCGGAAGATGTTGAGATAATGCAGGATGACTTGGACAGGTTGGGTGAGTGGGCAGAAGCATGGCAGATGCAGTTTAATGTGGATAAATGTGAGGTTATCCACTTTGGTGGCAAGAACAGGAAGGCAGATTACTACTTGAATGGTGTCAAATTAGGAAAAGAGAAAGTACAACGAGATCTTGATGTCCTTGTTCATCAGTCACTGAGAGTAAGCATGCAGGTACAGCAGGCAATGAAGAAGGCTAATGGCATGTTGGCCTTCATAACAAGGGGAGTTGAGTATAGGAGCAAAGAGGTCCTTCTGCAGTTGTACAGGGCCCTGGTGAGACCACACCTGGAGTATTGTGTACAGTTTTGGTCTCCAAATTTGAGGAAGGACATTCTTGCTATTGAGGGAGTGCAGCGGAGGTTCACGAGGTTAATTCCCAGGATGATGGGACTGTCATATGTTGAAAGATTGGAGCGTCTGGGCTTGTATACACTGGAATTTAGAAGGATGAGAGGGGATCTGACTGAAACATGTAAGATTATTAAGGGATTGGACACGCTAGAGGCAGGAAACATGTTCCCGATGTTGGGGGAGTCCAGAACCAGAGGCCACAGTTTGAGAATTGTGAACTCCATTTAGAATGGAGTTGAGGAAAAACTTTTTCACCCAGAGAGTTGTGGATCTATGGAATGCTCTGCCTCAAAAGGCAGTGGAGGCCAATTCTCTGGATACTTTCAAGAAAGAGTTAGATAGAGCTCTTAATGATAGTGGAGTCAAGGGATATGGGGAGAAGGCAGGTATGGGGTACTGATTGTGGATGATCAGCCATGATCACAGTGAATGGCCTACTCCTGCACCTATTGTCTATTGTCTAAAGTGCATGACCATACACTTCCTGATAATGTATTCCATCTGGCACTTCTTTGCCCATTCTCCTAATCTGTCTAAGTCCTTCTGTAACCTGTCTGCTTCCTCAAAACTACCTATCCCTCCAGCCTTCTTTGTATCATCCGCAAACTTGGCCACAAGACCACTGATTCAGTCAACCTAGTCACTGACATGTAACGTAAAAAGAAACAGTCGCAACACAGACTCCCTGTGGAACTCCACTGGTCACTGGCAGCCAACCAGAAAAGGGTGCCTGTTTTCCCCCCATTCTTTGCCTTCTGCCAATTTACCAATGCTCTATTTAAATGCAGCCTTGTTACTCAAAGTAGTTTAATGCATATCCATTGTGACGATATCCTGAGTTATTCATTATGGACTGTGCTTTTAAAGAGAGAGAGCGTGCAGCTGTACAGCACAAACAACTTGTTATGTGCGTGTGTGTGTGCATATGTATGTATATATATATATATATATATATATATATATAGAGAGAGAGAGAGAGAGAGAGAGAGAGAGAGAGAGAGGGGGGAGGGCGGGGAGAGAGGGAGGTGGGAGGGGCGAAGACTGCTCACAGTTTGTTTGGGATTTCTGCAAGGACACTGCCAGCTTCTGAGTTCCTACAGAGAGAGAAGAGAGGAGCTACTTGATGGACAGCTGGTGTTCAGCACAACAGTACTTAAACTAGTGTAATTGCTTGATTCACAGGACACTCAGATGCACTAAGGTGTGGTGAAGTTACTGCTATTCTGTTCAGGTGCCCATGAGTGTGGGACTGAGGATCGATTGTGAGGGATCCATCTGTGATTATTAGTGCGTGAAAGAGCAACCCTGTGGAGTCTATCCGTGTGTCTAACCTTTGCCTGGGTTGGTAGACTATCGCTTGAAGACGGTGCTCTTAAGTTGGTCAAGTTTGGCTAACTTGGAAGTTTCAGAGGACAATGGGAAGAATCAACGGCATTGGCTTACTCAGACAACCTCAACACCTCTCCCTCTCCATCACTACTCAACTCAATACCACAAACTGAACTGAATTTTACCCATCATCGTAAGACTGTATCCATTTACCCCTAGGCTTGAAGAAGCTTGGTTTTTATATTTCCACACTTACATATAATCATTGCTAACCTGTTTGATATATCTGATTTTTTGTTACTGTATTGCGTGGTTACTAATAAATACCATTAGTTAACAGCAATACCAGACTCCAAGGTGTTTTCCATTTCTGCTGGTTCTTTAACCCATTACAGGGTACGTAATACCATTAAGAGAATGATTAAAGAAACAGAAAAATAATCCAGAGGCTCTTGACATCAGAATTGATTCCAAACTGGAACATAACTAGAGGTATGAGGACATATGGCATATCAATATAATTCGATATGTTGCAGGCAGAGAGTGTAAATCTCCTCTGTAAACCAAGTAAATAACTTTGTTCAGTGGAAATCTCCAGTAACTAGAGGGGACCTTTACAGCACGTTCACACTAGGCACATTTTGTGTATCTGAGATCAAAAACGGAACTAATCAATTAAAATATATGTGGTTAATAATCTTGAAAAGATCTGCAGATGCTGGAAATCCAAAGCAACACGCAGAAAGTGTTGGAGGAACTCAGCAGGTCGGGCAGCATCTATGGGAGAGAGTAAATAGTTGACACTTCGGGCCATCAGGACTCTGTAGTTTATGTTCCTTTTGTATTAGGAAAGTGAAAATAATTTACTGTATACACTATGTGCATCAATTCTTATTCATTCCATTAGACTTTACAGTACAGATATATATTACCAAAATTATGTTAAAGGAATGCAGGACCTCAGTTGTATAGACTACAGGGGTGCAGGGCTTAGATTGGTTTCCTTAAAAAGGGAAGGCTAAGAGAATATTTAACAAAGGTGTTCAAAATTAAGTGCTTTGATAGAGTAAATTATATGCCCTAATGACAGAACTGGTGGTAATTAGAAGCAAATTTGAGATAACTGACAAAGGAGATCAGAAAGTACTTTATAAAATTAGAACTCATTGTATGGTTTTTGAGAAGGTGGAAGTGAGCAAAACAATAATTTACTAAAGGAATTAGAATTATATAAATACATGAAACAGAAAGTTTTGAGGTTTGAGGAAAGATCAGAGAGTAAAGGCTAATACTACTTTGGGAGGAAATGCAAAGCAAGAAGATACTATTCAAAGATTCCATACAAATGAAAGTATATCAGAAAAGATCACCAAAATCAATTACTGTTCTGATTTAATAGAACAAGTAGTAATCGCTACTTAACAAAGTAAGAAATCATACATCAAAAACAGCAACAATGTCTGAACATCTTATACATTTCCTAAATGTCTCCAGCATTCTCTATTTTTGCCTCAGATATAATGATTCATTGCATTCAGAAGGCAGTTCCTATGTCAGAATTAGACCTTCCATTATGAGAACTTCAGACTTGATGTCAACACTGAGTACTTACAAGGAGTTTTCGTCCCACTAGTATACCAGTGTACTGTCGCCTTTGCTAATATCCCCTACCTATGAAACAAGATGTATGCAGATACTAAGATGGAGAACTCTGGGACATCAATCACAAGCTATGATTAGCTGCTTGACCAAAACATAGAATACAAAAATGCAGTGTAAAGATGCTTGTGAGGAAGGCCTTGCAAGATTTACAAGTCCAGAAGCGATTTTGCTCTATCTGAAACTAAAAGACTGCAGAATTTAGTATAATTGAATTGCATGGTAAGCATTTCCGTAGAGAGTTGATGGTAGTTACATTCAAACAAAGTAGAGTAGTAACAAGGACATTAATGAATTAGACAGGTTTCAATGACAATCTTGTAACTTTATGGTTACCATTATTAGTGAATTCTGCTTGCTCTAAATAATAATGGAAAAGTATCTAATGGAAGCAAGGAGATGGAAGAAAGCAAATCCTATGGAATAAAGAAGTTAAAAGCTTATGTCAAAAAGCCAAAGAAGAATGGTTAAACCAGGAATGTGAGCAAATAGAAAGAATCCTTATTACTGATCCAAAAATGTTACATCAACAAAGGTTACATCGAGAATATCACTGGTAAAAAGCTCCTCTGTTCTTCAGGTGGATGTTTAGAAGCAAAGGATGGTACCATTATCATGGAAAAAATTGAGATTATGAACAGATGGACTGAGTATATTCAGGAATTGTTTGAAGATGATCAAGGTGAAAAACCAGAAATTAAGAAAAACATTGAAGGTCCAAGTATTTTGAAATCTGAAGTTCGTAATGCAATAAATAAGATGAAGAAAGGAAAGGCAGCAGGTCCTGATGAATTAGTAGTAGAACAAATTATCGCCCTTGAAGATTATGGAATTGAAAAACTTACTGATTTACACATATGAGACTGGAATAATACCAGAAGAGACGAAAAAAATCAGTACTTATCACTCTTCCTAAGAAACCTGGAGCAATAGAATGTGAATTACATAGCACCATAAGTTTAATTTGTCATATCACCAAGATACTTCTAAGAATTTTGATTATAAGAGCTAAAAGTAAGATACAAGCTGAAATAGGTAAAGAACAATGTGGTTTTGTGAAAGACAAAGGTACAAGAAACGCAATACTGATGTTAAGGATACTATCAGGACGAGCTATTCAAGTGCAAAAAGATTTGTTTGTTTTATCGACTAACAAAAGCACTTGATAAAGTGAAGCACAATAAGTTATTTGAAATAATATAGGAAACTCTAGATCTAGATTCGAAAGACCTCTGCCTAATCAGAAATCTGTACTGGGAACAAACTGCCGCTGTAAGAATAGGTAGAGAAGTGAGTCACTTTACGAAAATCAAGAGAGGTGTAAGACAAGATTGTGTTTTCTCCTTTGATTTATTTAATATATACAGTGAAACAATATTAGAAAAAATAAGGACATTTTGGGATTCAAAGTTGGCGGTAAAAACACCAATAATTTCAGATATGCGGGTGACACTGTCTTAATTGCAAGTACGGAGGAAGAACTACAAAACTTAATTGATATAGTTGTTGAAGAAAGTGCAAAAATGGGTCTATCAATTGCAAAAAGACAGAATGTATGGTGATATCCAAAAAGAAGCAGAATCCTATCTGCAGGCAGAGAATAAACGGGGAAGACATAAAACAATTACAGAACTTTTGCTACTTAGGAAGCTGGGTGACATCAGATGGCAGGTGCGACATGGACATCGAAAGAAGAATAGGGATGGCGAAAGACACCTTTACGAGAATGAAGAGTATACTGACCAATACTAAACTAGGCATGACAACCAGCCTCAGAGTACTGAAATATTACATTTATCCAGTTACGTTATATGGCTCAGAATGTTGGACAATATCTAGTAATATGAGGAAATGAATTGAAGCAGCAGAGATGTGGTTTTTGAGGAGGATGCAAAGAATATCATGGATCATGGACAAAATAAATATCTAACAAGGATGTCATGAACAGAGCAAACACAAAAAAAGAAATAATGTATGAGATCATGAAAAGGCAATGTAACTTCATTGGACATGTGATTAGGAAAGAGGAGTTAGAATGCACGGTAATTTTGGGAAAGATTGAAGGGAAGAAAGCAAGAGGAAGACAAAGACAAATGATAATGGAGACAGCAGCCAGACTACTGGAAATGAATACCAATGAACTGATTGACTTGACCCGAAACAGGAGTGTGTGGGCCATGGCAGTCAAAGCTCAAACTAGGCATGGCACCCGATGATGATGATGATGATGATGATCAAAGCGCTGCTCTTATAAATTAAGTGGTAGGTCTCCAAGCTAAAACAATAATATACACTTAGTGGGCACATGACTAGAATCAGGAGTGGAATGCAGTATGGTTTTCTGCTGTGTAGCCTACCACTTCAAGGTTAAACGTGCTGTACATTCAGAGATGCTCTTCCACACATCATTGTAATGTGTGGTTATTTGAGCTACTGTGGCCTTCCCGTCAGCTTGAAGCAGTCTTGCCATTCTCATCTGACATTCTCATTAACAAGGTGTTTTTGCCTACTGAACTGCTGCTCAATGGATTTTTTTCTTTTTCACACCACTCTCTGTAAACTCTGGAGACTGTTGTGTGTGAAAATCCTAAGAGATCAACAGCTTCTGGGATTCTGAGATCTGATACCAACAATCACTCCATGGTCAAAGTCGCTTGGATCACAGTTCTTCCCTATTCTGATTTTTGGTCTGAACAACAACTGAACTGTAAGTACATATTCGGCATAGCATTGTGGCCGAAGGGCTTGTACTGTGCTGTGGGTTTTCTAAGTTTCTATGTAACTGCTTGACTATATTTTGCATGCTCTTATGCATTGAAATTTGACCAAGTATAACAAGCTTAGTTAGCAAGTTAAAGGATTAAAGACATGGTAAGAGTAGTAGATTGAAAGTAATGGAAAGAGGGATACAAGCAAGAAGTCCAAGGATTGAATTCTGGACTTAGAGATCTGGTATTGATATTAATGGAAGAACCATTAATGTCCAGGATAATTAAAATTCCAGAATTGGAGTGTCTTATGGCTAAATAAGTTTTCAGGCATAAACATAGAAAGACATTGGAGGAATGCAAAAACAAAGATGGGAAGATGATTCGCCAGGGATCAATGTCGGTCAACAAACACAAAGTGTGATTGGTAGTAGACATATTGTGGCCAGTAAAACCTGAAAGGTCCAAAGTTTAAGGGAAATACAGGAACTGTCAAGAACCAAAGCAGCAAGGTCTGAGAACAGAAAACAAACTGAGGTATTATACATTTAAATTAATGCCAATTACTTGACTGAAAAAGCACTATATAAAAACAGGTCACATTTACACCAGTGGTAATCTAGGAACAGCAATCAAGTTGTATGATATAGTTCCAAGACTACAAAAATGTTATTGGAAAAAAGCAGAAGAAATTTATTACGAACAGGTGTAAAGAACTCTAAAAATCAAACACGTGCAGCATAATTAATCTCTAAATACTGTAGTTTTGCACTAGCCTGGGAAATCTGTACATAGAAAAATGCTAATCATAATTCAGTAATTAATAATTTAAACTAAATGTATTGATATAGAATCAAAATAGTACAATAAAAAATTGTGCAGTAATTGTTGTGGAAACAAAGCAGTTTACAAATATTTCCTTTATCCTTTAAATTTTCATTCACTTGCAGCTCCTCTGTCCTATTGTTGAAGTAACAGCTATCTGAAAGAAAATAAGAGAGCTTGCAAAAACTACTATCTGACAGCTTAATACATCAATTACAGAAAAGATAACATACAATTTACAAAACAGACTTCTTGTTCATGATAAAATAGAAAGCAAATTGCTCTTCATATAGCTTAGGATTCATGTATAGCAATATGCAGTACTATGCCTGGTTTAGATAATCAATACACAAGACATACATGCTAGTACAAACAGATGCAAAAGAACAGAAGAGTTGCAAGAAAGACTAGATCAACTCAAACTTTCAGTAATCAAAATGAATAAACAAGAATAGATGAAGAATGCACTGAAGGTATGATGTCTGAAATCATTTAAGCAGAAATATAATGAAACATGAAGGGACCTTAAATATGTTTTTTTTCCAATTACTCTTGCTCATCTATTCTGTAATCAACTGTCCCTTCCAACTTTTTATGAATGGTTACAAATTAATATTACATATTCTCAAATTGCACCATTGAAAGGAGCTTCAATATGTCTGCCTTTTGAGGGTATAGATGGTTTTCAGCCATTTTTCTAAATGAGATGTATCAGCCAGGAAAAATGCCAACATCTTGTACTCCTTGCAAAGTTAGCATTA
This sequence comes from Mobula hypostoma, assembly GCF_963921235.1. Taxonomy (NCBI): domain Eukaryota; kingdom Metazoa; phylum Chordata; class Chondrichthyes; order Myliobatiformes; family Myliobatidae; genus Mobula; species Mobula hypostoma. The sequence continues at coordinate 96,453,014 of NC_086097.1, forward strand.
GCGTAGAACATCCTGTGATATATACTGTACTGTATATTCTCTTGCAAATTAAAGAAAATAATTTCATGATAACAAGATAGATAAAAATGAACAAGCACTTTCAGTTTAAATTAGCTCATCTAAGAAGAGACATCACTCCATCACTGCAGTCAAATGCTTTCTAAGTGATTAAAGGCATCCCAGTAGCCAGTGGGAGATGGAAAAACAGATTTATAGATGGATTATGGAAAGATGTAAAAGCAACAGTATTTTGTCAATGCATTCAAGAGAGTTTCTCAAAACAGTACAAGGATAGTCCAATGAAAGTATGGACCGTACTGTATCTTATTTTGGGATATGACCCTGGCTGGAAGATTGGCCTTACAGTGTGAGAGAATTTTGGAAACAGTGATCACAACAAAATTTTAAGATAGTTATGAATAAGGATAAGACTGGATCTTCTGGCAGGAAAAACTAAAATTGGTGAATGGCAATTTATGGCATTTATAGACAGGAGCTGGGAGCAGTGGTTATCAGACTAGTCCAAATTGACCTGTGGGAGTTGTTTAAAGTCTAGAATTCAGGATCAGCATGTTTCAGTAAGGAGAAAGGACAATGAAATCTGGGATAATTAGAGTGAATGTGAATTTAGTCAAAAAAAAAACATATAAAAAGTTGAGAAAGCTCTAATCAGGGTCCTTGAGGAACATAAAGGTAGCAGTAAAGAACCCAAGCAGAAGAATGGAATGCCAAAAGGAGACATGAACCATTATTAGCAAGCAGAATTAAAGAAAATCCCAAGGCATTTTATACTTACATTAAAAGCAATATTATAATGAGGGAGAGTAAAGAACCACTGAAGGATAATTGAGGACATACGATATTAGATAAAAGATCTTTCAGATATACAGTATGTATAAAAAGTAAGAGAGGCAAAAGTAGACATAGGACTACTGGAAAATGGTACTCGAAAAGTGGTAATGAGGAACAAAGAAATAACAGATGCACTGAGTAAATATTTGTATCAATCTTCACTCCAGAGGACATTAGCAGCATGCCAGATATTTAAGAGAGTCAGTTATGAGTGTAGTTGCTATTATTTGGGAGAGGGTGCTTGTGAAGCCAAAAGGTCTAAAAGACACTTAAGTCACTTAGACCAGACAGAGTATATCCTATGGTTCAGAAAGATGTAGCTGAAGACCGTGGAGGCATTGGTAGTGATATTTCAAGAATCATTAGAGTCAGGAATGGATTTTAGAGGACTGAAAAATTACAAAAGGCTCTCCACTTTTTAAGAAGGGAGGGAGACAAAAGAAATGAAATTATAAATCTGGCTAACCAGCCTCAGTGGTTGGTGAGATTTTAGAGTCCATTAATAAGTTTGAGGTTTCGGAGTACTAAGAAGGATATAATGAGATGGGCCCAAGTCAACATGACTACACCTGACGAATCTGTTGGAATTCTATGGAAGTAACAAGCAGATGAAACAAAGGAGACTCAGTGGTTGTTGTCTACAAGGATTTTCAAGCAGTTTTTAACAAGATGTTTCACACAAGTCTGCTGAACAAGATAGAAGCCCATTGAATTACAGGAAAGGTACTAGCATGGATAGAAGTTTGGCTGATCAGCAGAGGCAAGGAGTGGGAATAAAGGGAAACTTCTCTGGTTGGCTGTCTGTGACTTTTAGTGTTCCATAGTGGTTGGTGTTGAATCCACTATTTTTCATATTCTGTGTTAATGATCTAGATGACGGAACTGATGGCTTTGTGGTCAAGTTTACAGATGATACAAAGATAGGTGGCGAGGAAGAGACTGCTGAGAAAGCAAGGAGTCTGCAGAAGGGCTTGGACGGGTAGGGAGAATGGCAAAGTGGTGGCAGATAAAATAGGGAAGTGGATAGTCATGAACTTTAAAATAAGGTTTAAAGGCTTAGACAATATTCTAAATGGGGAGAGAATTCAGAAATCAGAGATGCAAAGTGACTTGGGAATCCTGGTGTATGACTCCCTTAAGGTTAACTTGCAAGTTGAATTGGTAGTAAAGATAGAAGGCAAATACATTCCATAAAATATTAGCATTCATTTTGTGAGGACTTGTTGCACTGGGGCGTAGGGAGTGGACCCAAGTGCAGGACACAGGCACGGAGAGCGGGTTAGGAAACATCTGAAATTTGACAGAATTTCCGAAGCACACAATGTGACTGATGAATTGCCTAAGAGCCAGACATCCAAAAGGGCAGATGCAATAAGCTGTATTGCAGGTATAACACGCAGGTGTCTTCCTCTAGATGAACACATGCTGGCCGAGCGCAGACTTGAACGTTGACTTGGACTCAGGGCCTGGACTTGGACTTGACTGGGACTCGGAGCCTGGACTTGGACTTGACTTGGACACCGAGCCTGGACTTGGACTTGACTTGGACACCGAGCCTGGACTTGGACTTGGCTGGGACTCAGGGCCTGGACTTGGACTTGACTGGGACTCGGAGCCTGGACTTGGACTTGACTTGGACACCGAGCCTGGACTTGGACTTGGCTGGGACTCGGAGCCTGGACTTGGACTTGACTTGGACACCGAGCCTGGACTTGGACTTGGACTTGGCCACCGAGCGACCAAACCAAAGGACAGACAATTCATATCGCGGCTCAGAGCAGCGGCAAACGGCCTGCAGTACTCAGCCAGACACAAGATGACAAAAACAAACAACAGACAATTCGTATCGCGGCTCGGAGCAGCGGCAAACAGCCAGCAATACTCAGCCGGACACAATTCGACAAAAACAAACAACGACAGACAATTCATATCGCAGCTTGGAGCAGCGGCAAACGCCTGCAATACTCAGCTGGACACAAGATGACAAAAACAAACAATAACAGACAATTCATATCGCGACTCCGGGTAGCACATGAAGCGGCAAACGACCGGCAAAACTCAGCTGGATGGCAGGCTCTCAACTTGACCCAGGAACTGCGGACAGCAGGCTCTCGACTCAACCCAGGAACTGCGGACGGCAGGCTCTTGACTGGACTTATTCTCCAGGAACTGCGGACAGCAGGCTCTCGACTGGACTCATTCTCCAGGAACTGCGGACGCCAGGCTCTCGACTGGACTCATTCTCGGTGGCCCAGAACAAGCATAGCCGCACTGCTGAGGTGACGAACCAGCAACGAGTAGATGTAAGCTGGAGTTTTTATACTGCCAGTTCCAATGAGGATCAGGTGCCCTAATCAAGGAGCCCAGTGGAACACGGGGAAAAGGAAATTAGCTGAAATGAGGAGTCAACGGACCGGACCATGACAGGACTAGATTATAACAGGAAATATCTAATGCTGAAATTTCATAAGGGATTGGTCAGACCATATCTAGAGTAATGTGAACTGTTTTGGGCTCATATCTACAAGGATGTCCTGGCATTGGAGAGGGTCTAGAGGAGGTTTGTGAGAATGATCATGGGAATGAAAAAGTTAACATATGAGAAGTTTTTAACACTTCTGGGTCAAAGTTTTGAAGGATGAAGGGGCATCATTTTGAAACCTTCTGAATAATGAAAGACCTGAAGTGGACATTGAGAGGATGTTTCCAGTAGCGGGACAGCCTAGGACAAGAGAACACAGCCTCTAAATATAAGGACATCAGTTTAGAACAATGATGAGGAAGAATTTCTTTAGCTAGTGGAGGTGAATCTGTGGAACTCATTGCCATAGATGGCTGTGAAGGCCAAATTATTGGGTATATTTAAATTGGAGGTTGATAGATACTTGATTAGTAACAGCATCAAAGATTAGGTGATGGAGGCACAAAAGTGGGCTTGAGAGGGAAAATAAATCAGCCATGGTTGAATAGAAGAGGAGAATCAATGAGTTGTATGGTCTAGTTCTATTCCTATGTCTCATGGTCTTATGCTTGGATTCAGAGCATATGGGCGAAGTACTTCATGTTAATGTTCAACAAGGAGAAAGAAATAGAGGATAATCAGATTAGTGTCGGTATGCTAAATGTGCTAGGGCATTCAAATCAAGAAGGAGGTGGTGCTGAGTGTTTTGAAGAGCAGCAAGACGTAAAAGTCCTTGAGGCCTCATGGTATACATTCCAGTACATTGAAAAAGGCAAGAGAAGAGACTGCTCGGGCTTTGATGAAGATCGTTGCATCTTCACTAGAGTGGGCAATGGGTTTTTTTGTTGTTCAAGGAGAGTAAAAAGGATGATCCAGTAAATTGTAGGGAGACTAGTCTTACACCAATGGCAGAGAAGCTATTGGAGAGGATTCTCAGGGATAGAATTTATGTGCATTTGGGGGGGAGAAAGGCCTGATTAGAGACAGTCAGCATTGTTTTGTGCCAAACAGGTCACACCTTACAAACCTGATTATTTTGATGTAACAACGGTGAATGATGAGGATAAGGCAGTGGACGTTGTCTCTTGAATTTTAGTAAGGCACTTGACAGGGTTCCTCATGGTAGGCTGATCCAGAAAGTTAAAATACATGGAATCCAAGGTGACTTGGTAGCTTGCCCATTGAACACAGAAGGTAGTGGCAGAAATGTATTATTTTCACTCCAAGTTCATTACCAGTGATGTTCTGTGGGAATCTGTGGGAATCAGTGTTGCGACCTCTGTTGTTTGTGATTATATGACTGGGGGAGCAGCGGAGAGTATAGAGGGATATAACAGAATATAGCTCACTTACAAATATGGACAGAAAGTATACAATTAATGATAGGGCCCTTAAGTGTGCGTGTCACCAAAGTAAAAATGAAATGAACACGTTTTCCCAGGCTCCCGTGTTTTTCTTTTGACTAGTTTTAGAGTTTGAAAACATAACAGTGTTGATGAGACAAGTGTTGAAATGAACCCAAGACAACTAAAGCACTGAAGCACAGCGAGGTGGTAATTTAAAAAAAGCACAGCTCCTGTTTTTTTTGGAAGGAGAGAAAAACATTCAAATTTTTAAATAAGGTAGAAAATGAACAAAATTCATGGGTTCATAAACAGTGTGCAGCGGGTGATAATAATCAAATAAAGTAACAAAACAGAAATGGCCAACTACATTGGAAAGACAGATGCATTTGGTTGCACAATAGATAACTGGATCATGTATACTGAATGAATTGAGCAATATTTTGAAACAAATGAAATAGCCAATGGAAAGTGAGTGCCAATTTTGTTGAGCACAATTAGTGGAAGAGCAAACAACAGGAATTCTGCAGATGCTGGAAATTCAAGCCACACACATAAAAGTTGCTGGTGAACGCAGCAGGCCAAGCAGCATCTATAGGAAGAGGCGCAGTCGACGTTTCAGGCCGAGACCCTTCGTCAGGACTAACTGAAGGAAGAGTGAGTAAGGGATTTGAAAGCTGGAGGGGGAGGGGGAGATGCAAAATGATAGGAGAAGACAGGAGGGGGAAGGATAGAGCCGAGAGCTGGACAGGTGATAGGCAAAAGGGGATACGAGAGGATCATGGGGCAGGAGGTCCGGGAAGAAAGACAAGGGGGGGGGTGACCCAGAGGATGGGCAAGAGGTATATTCAGAGGGACAGAGGGAGAAAAAGGAGAGTGAGAGAAAGAATGTGTGCATAAAAATGAGTAACAGATGAGGTACGAGGGGGAGGTGGGGCCTTAGCGGAAGTTAGAGAAGTCGATGTTCATGCCATCAGGTTGGAGGCTACCCAGACGGAATATAAGGTGTTGTTCCTCCAACCTGAGTATGGCTTCATCTTTACAGTAGAGGAGGCCGTGGATAGACATGTCAGAATGGGAATGGGATGTGGAATTAAAATGTGTGGCCACTGGGAGATCCTGCTTTCTCTGGCGGACAGAGCGTAGATGTTCAGCAAAGCGGTCTCCCAGTCTGCGTCGGGTCTCACCAATATATAAAAGGCCACATCGGGAGCACCGGACGCAGTATATCACCCCAGTCGACTCACAGGTGAAGTGATGCCTCACCTGGAAGGACTGTTTGGGGCCCTGAATGGTGGTAAGGGAGGAAGTGTAAGGGCATGTGTAGCACTTGTTCCGCTTACACGGATAAGTGCCAGGAGGGAGATCAGTGGGGAGGGATGGGGGGGACGAATGGACAAGGGAGTTGTGTAGGGAGCGATCCCTGCGGAATGCAGAGAGAGGGGGGGAGGGAAAGATGTGCTTAGTGGTGGGATCCCGTTGGAGGTGGCGGAAGTTACGGAGAATAATATGTTGGACCCGGAGGCTGGTGGGGTGGTAGGTGAGGACCAGGGGAACCCTATTCCTAGTGGGGTGGTGGGAGGATGGAGTGAGAGCAGATGTACGTGAAATGGGGGAGATGCGTTTAAGAGCAGAGTTGATAGTGGAGGAAGGGAAGCCCCTTTCTTTAAAAAATGAAGACATCTCCCTCGTCCTAGAATGAAAAGCCTCATCCTGAGAGCAGATGCGGCGGAGACGGAGGAATTGCGAGAAGGGGATGGCGTTTTTGCAAGAGACAGGGTGAGAAGAGGAATAGTCCAGATAGCTGTGAAAGTCAGTAGGCTTATAGTAGACATCAGTGGATAAGCTGTCTCCAGAGACAGAGACAGAAAGATCTAGAAAGGGGAGGGAGGTGTCGGAAATGGACCAGGTAAACTTGAGGGCAGGGTGAAAGTTGGAGGCAAAGTTAATAAAGTCAACGAGTTCTGCATGCGTGCAGGAAGCAGCGCCAATGCAGTCGTCGATGTAGCGAAGGTAGTGGAAGAGCATACAGTTTGATTGCTCCAACCAAACCAGCTGAAATGAGCTTTGCTGATATCATGAGTGTAATGCAGCAAAATTTATAACTTAAACTATTGTTGATTGTAGAACGCTTTAGGTTTCATAAGCGGAATCAAAAGGCGGGGGAGTCCATTTCAGTTTACATGGCTGAATTGAAGAAATAGTCTGAGCATTGCCAGTTCAGTGACGGCCTTAATAACACACTGAGAGATTGTTTAGTTTGTGGAATCTTATAAGAAGGCATTCAAAAATGGCTCCTAAATGAAGCACAACTTATATTGAAAAGAGCAGTTGAAGTTGCTGTAGCAATGGAAACATCAGTCAGAGATACAAGTGGATTGCAGTCAGGAACAAAATTGGATGTGAACAAAATTGCAAAGTCTAAACAGAAACCTGCCTGGCCAAACAAATTGCGTTACCATCATGGCAGGGGTTCACATACATCAGACCAATGCAGGTTTAAAAGGCAAAACTTGCAGAAAATGCAAAAAAGTAGGTTACATACTAAGATCATGTTGGGCAGACAAAATAAATTGATTGCACAGGGAAGAGCAAAAGATAAAAAAATCAAGTTGCAGTATCAAAAAGAACACTAATTTGCATGCTGTTGATGAACAATCTGACAATGATGAGAATGACACAGGACTGACTAGTCTTGAGATTTACAATGTGAAAACTAACAAATAAGCAATATCACTTAAACCAGGAGTGAACTGCAAATTAATTAAAATGGAATTGGACACTGGCTCGGCTGTTTTTATTATTCCACAAAATGAGCTTGAATGGCATTTCAAAGCCTACAGATGTCCATTAAGAACTTATAGTGGAGAAAAGACAAGTCCTGTGGGAATGGCATTTGTAACAGTGAAGTACAACAACCAACAAGCCACATTCGGTGTGTATGCTGTAAAAAAAAGATGGCCAGCATTGTGGGGTCATGATTGACTGAGGCAACTACAACTTGACTGGAGATCCACCCACCATTTGTATGCCACATCCCCTGCAACAGAGTCAACTGAAGGTGAATTAAGAAAAGTACGGGATGCTGACACATCAGTGCTTAAGGATGGAATTGGAAAACTCAGATGTATCAAGGGTAAAGTAGTCTTAAAGGAAAATACCACAATCAAGTTTTACAAAGCCTGTCTGGTTCCTTATACCTTCTGTGATAAAGTAGTCAGTGAGCTAGATCACATGGAAGCTGAAGTAATTCTTTCCAAGGTTGAGTGGTGCAACCAAGAAGGATGGGTCTGTCAGGATGTGTGGTTATTCTAAGGTCACCATCAACCCAGTACTGAAAGTAGATTAATACTTCCTGCTCAGTCTAGAGGATATCTTTGCAAACCTTTCTGGAGAAAAACACTTCAGCAAAGTGGACTTAGCTGTGGCCCACCTACAGACAAAGATGGAAGAAGGGCCAAAGTGCTTCTCACCATAAATACTCACAAAAAGTTTTATCACTAAAATAGGCTTATTTTTGGAGAAGCATTTCCACCTGCACTCTGACAGAAAGCAGTGGACAAGGTGCTTGTGCAAAGCTGCCCATGCACTCAGTGTAACCTGGGTGACATATTGTGAGGATGACAAGGAACATCTCCAAAATCTCAAGACAGCGTTAAAAAGATTTGAAGATTATGGGCTCACAGCATGACACAACAAGTATGAATTCTTTAAACTGAGCATCATTTACTGTGGTCACACTATTGATGCACAAGAATTACACAAGAGTGCTGAGAAAATTCAAGTAGTGGTGAATGCCAAAGGACATGTCACAGTTGGGGTCCTTTTTATGATTTGTCAATTACTATAACATGTTTCTGCCAAAACTGGCTACTGTGCTCTACCCCTTGAACTCATTACTACCAATCGGGAAGAAATGGCAATGGACAAAACAGTGTGAAGTAGCTTTCCAAAGGACAAAGGAAATGGCAAAATCAGGCACTGTACTCACACATTATGATACACATTGATCAGTGAAGCTTGCCTGTGATGTCTTGCATTTATGGTATAGGTGCAGTCATGTCACATGCTGAGTGATGAAAGTGAATGCACCACAGCCTTTGTATCACATTCACTTACTGCTGCACAGAAAAATTGCACACAGTTTGACAAAGAGGCCTTGAATCTGGTTTGGAGTCTGAAACACAAACAACAGGAATTCTGCAGATGCTGGAAATTCAAGCAACACATATCAAAGTTGCTGGTGAACGCAGCAGGCCAGGCAGCATCTCTAGGAAGAGGTACAGTCGACGTTTCAGGCCGAGACCCTTCGTCAGGACTAACTGAAGGAAGAGTTAGTAAGAGATTGGTAACTGAAGGAAGAATTAGTAAGAGATCTCTTACTAACTCTTCCTTCAGTTAGTCCTGACGAAGGGTCTCGGCCTGAAATGTCGACTGTACCTCTTCCTAGAGATGCTGCCTGGCCTGCTGCGTTCACCAGCAACTTTGATGTGTGTTGCTTGGGGTCTAACACATTTCAACTTGTACTTGTACGGGAGAGAGTTTACCCTCATTACTGATCATCAACTATTAATGTCCATTTTCAATCCACAGAAGGGTGGTCCATTTAAAAGCAGCAGCACGATTGCAGACAACACACATCAAAGTTGCTGGTGAACGCAGCAGGCCCGGCAGCATCTATAGGAAGAGGTACAGTCGACGTTTCGGGCTGAATGGGCTCTGTTTCTTGGTGGACACAATTACAAGGTCGAATTCATGAGGATGATGACTCGTGGAAATGCCGATGAATTGTCCTATACATCCTTGCAAACAGAAGTACCTGAAAATTTTACAAGAAAAGGACATTCCTCTCAATGTATTCTCCCTAATGCAAATCAGAAGTCTTCCTATTATGGCAGAGATGATCCAAAGTAAAACCTGAAAAGACTCCATACTGTCTCAGGTCCACATGACCACCCAAAGGGCTGAAATGTGCAGCAGAAATACCAGTTCCACCATTTTTGCCAGCACCAGGATGAACTTTCTCTTGATGGAGGTTGCCTCATGTGGGGATTGAGAGTTGTTGTACCATCCCTGCTGAGAGCTGAAGTGTTGGAGGAGCTACATGCCAGTCATCTAGGCATGGCTAAAAACTTTGTCCGATGGCCTGGGATAGATCAGCAGGAACAGCTTCCCATGAAGTGTTTGGATGCCAACACTTGCAGAAGATGCCACGAGCAGCTCAACTCCATCTGTGGGAATGGCCTGCATTGCCCTGGCAAGGATTCATGTGAATCTTGCCAGACCATTCACGGGCATGAATTTCTTGATAGTAGTGGATTCAGCTACGGTCAGAAGTATTTTCACTACAGCCTCGCAGAATGTTGATATGTTGAGAAGCCTCATCTCAAGGACTGGTGTTCCAGAACACTTAGTCAGTGACAATGGACTAAAGTTTGTTGCGGAATATCTTCAGTCATTCCTGAATGGAGTAAGACATATCACATCTGCACTGTACCACCCAGCTATAAATGGTGTGGCAGAAAGGTTTCTCCAGAGTCTAAAGAACACACGCCACGGCGAGCAATGTCAGATGAACATGCTATATTGACACTGAATCAGAAAATCGCCAATTTCTTCCTTACATATCGCAATGCTCCACACTCTATATCCAAAAACTCACCAGCTATGCTGTTCCTGGGATGTCCTTTGCACTCACGTTTGGATCTCCTCAAACCCAATCTCAGAAGTATGCAGGACAAACAGCTGAGACAAACTGAAGACTGCTCAAAAAAGCGGATTCGATGTTTCACTCCTGGACAAGAATTCCTGATGAGGGACTACAGAGGTAATCAAAAGTGGGTACTTGGAAAGATTAAGGGACAGAACTGGACCACTTTCCTACACAGTGGAGATTGTGTCTGAGGTCATCTGGAGACAACATATTGATCAGTGAGGAAAGCAGAATCAATTGTTAGAGAATAAAGGTGTCCAGAGCTTTCAGAACCACTTCCAGTAGTCCCAGAGTCAACTCCTACAACCTCCATTGGGGCGGTCCCAGAACCTGAGATTGTTTCACAGCCATGTCTCAGCTGCTAAGCAAAGTGACACCCACTGGTCAGAAAAGACATTATCCAATAAGAGTAAGAAATCCTTCAGAGCTATTATATCTTTAGGCCTGAATGGGACAATTTAAAATTTACTATGCTGTGGATGTATATATGACTAGAGAACAATACACTTCATATTTGAGTTGAGATGCATTTTCTATTGAGTTGGCGTTTATAGCTAAGCAGAGAGGTGTATTGTGTATTTAATATTTCATATTTGAGTAATATTGGAAATATATTGCTTGATTGATCATTCTTTTACTTAAATCATTACAGATAGTATGTAAAAGTATGTGAATAAGATATGTCATTATGCCACCATGTCATAAGTGCATGCGTCAGTAAAGTAAAAACAAAGTAGACCTGTTTTCCTAGCCTCCCATATTTTTCTTTCGATCAATTTTCGAGTTATAAAACATAACAGTCAGAATCTTTTTCCTATTATAGAAAGATCAAGTACTAGAAGACAAGCATTTAAGCTGAGGTGGGTAAGTTTAAAGGAGATGTTAGGGACATTTTTAAAAAAATATACAGTAGTGGTTGCTTGGTATGGGCTACCAGGGTAGTGCAAGCAGATCAAACAGCAGCATTTGAGACTGTTAGATAAACATGTGAATCTGCAGGGAATGGAGGGGTATGGATCACGTTTAAACATAAGCGATTTGGTATACTTCATGTTTGGTGCAGAAATTGTAGGCCAAAGGGCCTGTTCCTATGCTCTGCTGTTCTATTCTGCAGTCTGACATTCACTCACACTCTACGTAGAAATTAGTTCTCTGTTATGGATTTCACAATCTGCCAGTCTGGTTTCAATCTGCTATCACTAAAACCTGATAGATTGTAGACAGGGCGAAATCTGTATCATGTGGCAGCTCGCCCACGCAGCAAGCGAACCGGCTCCAGCAGTCGCTGGCGAGCCTGCAACCAGTGGCAACTGAAAGGGCTCTGAGAACAAGGCAGACCTCAGCCCGGAAGCCGACGTCACTTCCGCCCCGCAAAGGGCGGGGGTTGCTGGGAGCGGGTTACTTAAGCGCGCACCGATTCAAACAGTAAACAGTTCAACCAGACCCTGCTCGACTCAGTGTGTTGCTTTCGCTTGTCATGTATCAGCGCGACTACATTGGTGACCCCGACGGTCCAACGGCATTTGGATCCAACATAAACGACTCGGCTCTGCAGAATGCAGTTTCCCTTAAACTGCCAACCTTCTGGACCACTCAACTCCTGGTCTGGTTTGAGCAAGTGGAGGCACAGTTCCAGGTCAGGCAAATTGTCTCAGACGCCACCAGGTATTACTATGTGGTGGGTGCCCTCGACCAAGAGACAGCAGGCCGCATTATTGACTTTCTGCATCAGCCCCTGGCAACAGACAGGTACGAGGCACTCAAGGCCCTGTTAATCCGCACATTTGGCCTCTCCCGCTGCAAACGGCCGCGTGGTTACTGCATATGGACCAGCCTGGGCAGCCACGTGCCATCAGCCCTGATGAGCGACGTGCTAGCACTGGCAGATGGCCATAAACCTTGCCTGCTGTTTCTTTTCTTTCATTTGCAATCTTTTTATTAATTTCAGCATCATAAACATTACAGAAAATACAAAGGTAGATACAGAGCAATTGGGATTACATTATTGATAATTAGTTTATACAAGTATAAACTATGGGAGCCCAAGCACGGGAGAATGAACTCTGGGCGCCCTCCCAAGTCTATGGTCAACACGTTCCTAGAAGGCAGCGGCGCGGCTAATGGAGATGAACTGAACACACTGATGAGGGAGAGGGAAAAGTGGAGAGTCCGTCATCGTACCCGACAATGGCCTCTAGGCCTGAGTCGACGTAGTAGTAGTAGTAGTAGTAGTATAAACTGAATTGACACATCATTAATGAGCTTCCCAAAATCTCAAAAAGTATAAATATAATACAGAAAAATATAAAGAGAAAATATAAAAAATCATGAAAAAAGAAACAAAAATATATACCCCAAAAGAAATAAAAGTCTAAACCAACTAGAAAAAAAACTAAAGGGGAAAAAAAAGAAAAAGAATGGGCTATTATGATACCTTAGATAAGAGCATTAGTGTCGTTAACTCTGCTCCTCTCCTCTTGTATTGAAGTAACAAAATAGAATTGGAACTGGCACAACTCCTCAGAATCCAGCTCCACCGAACGACTGCTTGCCACCCGCAGTCAACGGCCTGGTGGAATGTTTCCACAGGCACTTGAAGTCAACCCTGATGGCATGCCTCCGAGCGCCAGACTGGGTGGATGAACTCCCCTGGGTGCTGCTTGGCATCCACACGGCACCCAAGGACCTGGCCGCATCTTTGGCCGAACTTGTTCACAGTGCTCCGCTGACAGCTCCTGGTGAGCTTGTGCCAGCATCCCGTAGCCAGGAGGACACACCTGCTAGGGTCCTAACTAAACTCCAGGAGCGGCTTGGAACACTTGCTCCAGTTCTGACGTCCCACCACAGAACAACACCCTCTTTTGTGCCCAGGGACCTACAACAGAACGAGTATGTTTTCATTCGTCGAGGCGCGCACAGACCACCCCTGCAGTGACCATACGAGGGACCCTACAAGGTGGTGTACCATAATGGAGCGACCTGCGTTCTCAACATCGGTGGTAATGAAGAGACTTTTACCATTGACCGTCTCAAACCGGCGCATCTAGACCTTGAATGCCCAGTTGTGGTACCACCCCCATGATGTTAAGGCTGGCCACCTAAAAGAACTGAGAGTGTGCAGGCTGTGGACTCTGCACCTCCTATCGCCGGTTCTGCGGGGGGGGGGGGTCATGTGGCGGCTCGCTCAAGCAGCAAGCGAACCGGCTCCAGCAGTCGCCGGCGAGCCCGCAGCCAACGGCAACCGAGAGGGCTTTGAGAACAGGGCAGACCTCGGCCTGGAAGCCGACGTCGCTTCCGCCCCGCAAAGGGCAGGGGTTGCTGGGAGCAGGTTATTTAAGCGCACACTGATTCAAACAGTAAACGGTTCAACCAGACCCTGCTCGACAGCGTGTTGCCTTCGCTCATCATGCATCAGCGCAACTACAATATGACAAAATCCAACTGTTTGGGTCTTTGTGACATCCAGAATATGACAATTGAGTAGAAAGACACAAAGTCACAAATTGTAAATGGATGCCTGCTGGCCAAGCTCAGAACTGGAAAAAGAGTTTCAAAAGGCCAAAGATTCAATTGTATCACATGACTTATTTCCATGACTAGCCAACTGTATCCAAATTCAAAAAGCATCAACAATATTTCTCTTAATACATACAAGAAGCAGTCTTCCAAATACTATATCATTCAGATCCTCTGATTCTGGTGTTCTATGCATTTTAATTCCTACATCCCCATTACCATTCTGAGATATCAGTCCACGGCCTCCTCTTCAGCCACACAGGCTGGAGTAGCAGCAGCTCATATTCCAATGACAGAGTACAGCTTTACTGTTACCATTGAAATGGTTGTATTATCTATCTCAAAGCCTCATCTATCTTGTCAATATTTCCATGTATTCTTCACTTTTTGAAGAGCTTTCAGAAACAGTCAAAAATGTTTTTTAAAAGTTTAAACCTACTATCATTGGTTAATTTGGTATAACATCTCAATTAGTATTTTGCATTTCTTATAGACCATTCCTTGATTGCGTCAACGACAGATGCAATCTCAATGGCTCGCCACATGGCTTTAGACCACCTGGACAACACAAGCACCTATGTCAGGATGTGTTCATCAACTATAGCTCAGCATTTAATACTATCATTCCCACAATCCTGATTGAGAAGTTGCAGAACTTGGGCCTCTGTACCTCCCTCTGCAATTGGATCCTTGACTTCCTAACTGGAAGACCACAATCTGTGTGGTGATAACATATCCTCCTCGCTGACGATTAACACTTCACCTCAGGGATGTGTGTTTAGCCCACTGCTCTACTCTCTCTACACATGACTGTGTGGCTAGGCATAGCTTAAATACCATCTATAAATTTGCTGACGATACAACCATTGTTGGTAGAATCTCAGGTGGTGATAAGAGGGCGTACAGGAGTGAGATATGCCAACTAGTGGAGTGGTGCCGCAGCAACAACCTGGCACTCAACATCAGTAAGACGAAAGAGCTGATTGTGGACTTCAGAAAGGGTAAGACGAAGGAACGCATACCAATCCTCATAGAGGGATCAGAAGTGGAGAGAGTGAGCAGTTTCAAGTTCTGGGTGTCGAGATCTCTGAGGATCTAACCTGGTCCCAACATATCGATGCAGTTATAAAGTAGGCAAGACAGTAACCTCATTAGGAGTTTGAAGAGATTTGGCATGTCAACAAATACACTCAAAAACTTCTATAGATGTACTGTGGAGAGCATTCTGACAGGCTCCATCACTGTCTGGTATGCTGGGGGGGCGGGGGGGGGGGGTTGCTACTGCACAGGACCAAAAGAAGATGCAGAAGGTTGTAAATCTAGTCAGCTTCATGTTGTGTACTGGCCTACAAAGTACCCAGCACATCTTCAGGGAGCAGTGTCTCAGAAAGGCAGTGTCCATTAATAAGGACCTCCAGCGCCCAGGGCATGCCCTTTCCCCACTATTACCATCAGGTAGGAGGTACAGAAGCCTGAAGGCAGACACTCAGCGATTCAGGAACAGCTTTTTCCCCTCTGCCATCAGATTCCTAAATGGACATTAAAACCCTTGGACACTACCTCACTTTTTTTAATGTACAGTATTTCTGTTTTTGCACGAATTTTAATCTATTCAATATACGTATACTGCAATTGACTTATCTATTTATTTATTTATTCTTCTATATTATGCATTGTATTGAACTGCTGCTGCTAAGTTAACAAATTTCACGTCACATGCTGGTGATAATAAACCTGATTCTGATTCTGATGTTCCATTATCAGACAGGACAGCAATTTTTCCCCAGCTTTCACTCTCTGCCTTCAACTATATTGGTTATATTTAAATTTTTCCTCCAAGGTTTACAATTCATCTCTAACAATACATATTATGTTAAATGATGTCAAGTGCACAGCAAAAGAGAGACTACACTCAGTCAAGAATGCAATAGAGAGTTCAAGAATTGCAAATGACTGCCAAGCCATGACCTCCCCTCTTTCAACTTCCCCAACACCCAATTTATGGACAGCTCTGTATATGAATAAAACATAAAAATCCATCTTTTTTCCACTGAATTTGTTCCAGTGAACGGTAGAATTGGTTTCCCCTCCCCCTCCCCCCTTTGCTTTTGATGCCATTCATTACAAATTGTGGCAGTATAATTTGCATCTATTTTCTGACTTATGAACAAAACCAGCTTAAGAAAATCTGTAAAAACTGAACCCATTCATTACCCATGTACACATTTTCCTATGATAAATTATTAAATCAAGCAGTGTGGGAAAAAAATGTGCGGTTGCGGCAGTAAAGGAAGCTCTGACTGGAAGAATAAAAAAATAGCTGTGAAAATGACAGGAATTAAATGTTTGGAACACGCAAGAAAGCAATTATTCTTCTGCTGGGATCTGCTGATACAACTGCCAGATTATTCAATTTCCATTTTTTGAAGGGGGATGGGATAAAAGGTTTTCATCAAGGAGACTTTATTTCCTCTCCTTTGACCACAGAAGACATTGTTGAAAACTTTCCTTTGCTGGAAAATAAATACTTGTAGGGTTAAAACCTTACACAGCATTACATTATGTCGGAGTATCCATTATAAAAATTTGAAAGTAAAAGGCAGTCAGGATTGTTCTGGCAGTCACAGCTTTAGTTCTTGGGATGAATGAATCCAGTAAAACTGACAGTTTGTTTCAGTGAGATTATTTGAAGGACATTAGAATTCCAGTCATGAAATCACTTGTTTTTATTGCTCAACTTCATTTCCCTGAATGTTTCTCAACTTTTTTTTATTCCGCCACTTACTATACCATACACTCAGTTAACAGGGATGCAGGGTTGACTTAATTTCAATATATTAAAGTAATGCATTTGGTTGCATAAAGTACCCCATGGGATATTCGAATCTCGTAAAGAGAACTTTGTACAGGAATTGCTTCATCATTGGAGAAGAACTTTCAGGATAACTGCAATATGGCAATGCAGCACACCTCGTCATCATCGTGGCTATCCCTCGAGGTCGAGGATGATGGTCTTCGTTCTGAAGAAGTGGCCTACAGAGTGAAGACGACTGTGCGTGTACTTGTTTAACATGTACTTAATCTTGCACTCCAAGAAGTACACGATACTTCACAAATCAATCAACTGATTCCAATGGCATGGAAACCACGACGACTGGAGCTGATGGATTTGTTGCAGCCTTCATCCGCCTTCACAGCCATTGAGTTCGAAGTAACTTCATCCGCCTGTTCCACCATTGAGGTCTTGGTTGGATTGTTCTTTGTCAGGGACCTCACCTTCGACCTTACCGCCATGGGTGACCCTACCAGGAGCATAGCTCCAGACATATTCTGTAGATGCTGGAAATCCAGAGCAACATACACAAAATGTTGGAGAAACTGAGCAAGCTAGGCAGCATCTATTTCAGATTGTGATCCTTCATCAGGACCTGATCAGCACAAATCTGCAGGCAGCAAATTTGTGAAAACGGGCGAAAAGACAAGGGAATCATGGAGGGAGTTATCCCTGCAGATAGTGGAGAGTGTGGGGTAAGTGAAGATGTGTTTGGTAGTAGGATCTCGTTGAAGGTGGTGGAAGTTGTGAAGAATGATGTGTTGGATGTGGAGGCTCATGGGCTAGTAGGCGAGGACTAGAAGAACTCTATTCCTGTTAAGATGGCAGGAAGGAATGAACATAGAGATCTGAGAAATAGAGGAGATGCAGGTGAGGGCAACATCAATAGTGGAGGAAGGAGGACATGTCTGATCTGGAAAGGAAATCCTCGTCCTGGGAACAGGTGATTAAGGGACAGAATAAAGGGAATAGCAATTTTAGAGGAGACGGTGGTAAGAGGTACAGTCAAGATAGTCATGGGAATCTCTTGGTTTATGAAAGATGTTGGTAGACAGTTTGTCTCCAGAGATGGAGATAGATTAAGAAAGGGGAGTGGAGGGTCAGAAATGGACCAAGTGAATTCAAAGGAACGGTGGAAGTTGAAGGAAAAAATGATTAAATTGATGAGCTCAGCATGGGTGCATGAAGCAGCATCATTGCAGTTGTCAATGTAGTGCAGAAAGAGTTGGGGAGCAGTAGCATGGAAGGCTTGGACATGAACTGTTCCACATAGCCAATGAAAAGGCAGGCATAAATGAGGCCCATAGCTACCTCTCAAGTCTAGAAAAAATGGGAGGAGCTGAATGAGAAATTGTTGAGGGTGAGGACCAGTTCTGCCAGACGGTGAAGAGTGTTGGAGCAGGGGAACTGGCTCAGTCTTTTTTTGAGAATGAAGCAGAGAGCTTTAAGCCTTCTTGATGAGGTATAGAGGTGTATAGGGAGTGGATATCATCCATGATGAAAATGATGTGGTCAGAGCAGGGATTGAGCACGTTTGAAGTGTTGTGGATGCAGGTGGGAAAGGACTGAACCAAGGGGGATAGAATGGAGTCAAGGTACGTGAACATGAATTCAGTGGGGCAGGAGAAGGCAGACACTGTAAGCCTACCTGGACAGTTACGTTTGTGATTCTTGGGCAGGAAGTAGAAATGAGCCCAGCGGGGTAAGGTAACTGAGCTTGATGGCAGTGGATGGGAGATCTCCAGATTCAGTGAGGTTAGTGATGGTGCAGGAGACAGCAGCATGATGGTTCGGAGACTGCCTGTTCAATTTAAACAGGAGTGAATGTTACTCAAATAAACATGGTGCTTGTTAACTTATTGGTGTCTCAACTTCAATGTATTGCATAGATATCCTTTCCTAACTGTACTTGTGTCCTGTATGTTAGTTAGTGTTAATTGTTTTTTTTTAACTTACATTTTTAAGTCAGAAATATCTGGGTTATCCAAATGATAAAATTCCATGATGTTGGAATGTAATTTTTGAGTGACTTTAACTGCTGAAATAATGCTAATAATTTTGTGCCTGTTATACAATTTAAACAGGAGTTGAATGCTATTCAACTAAACAAATTGTTTGTTAACTTATGAGTGCCTCAACTTAAGACCTTAAGACATAGGAGCAGGATTAGGCCATTCAGCCCAAAGAGTCCGGTCTTCTATTTCATCATGGCTGATCCCGAATCCCATTCTATCCTATACACCTGCCCTCTCACCATATCCCTTGATGCCCTGACCAATCAGGAATCTATCAACTTCCACTTTAAACATATCCATGTACTTGGCCTCCACCACAGTCTATGGCAGAGCATTCCACAGATTCACTTCTCATTGGCTTAAAAAATTCCTCCTTACTTCTGTTCTAAAAGGTCGCCCCTCAATTTTGAGGCCGTGCCCTCAAGTTCTCGATGCCCCCAACAGAGGGAACATCCTCTCCACATCCATCTTGTCTAATACTTTCAACATCCGGTAGGTTTCAATGAGATTCCTCCTCCCCCCGCCCCACCAGCATTCTACTAAATTCCAGTGCATACAGGCCCGAAGCTGCCAAATGCTCCTCATATGTTGCCCCCTTCATTCCTGGAATCATCCTCGTGAACCTCCTCTAGGTTCTCTCCAATGACAATGCATCCTTTCAGAGATAAGGGGCCCAAAACTGTTGGCAATACTCCATGCGGCCTGACTAGTGTCTTATAAAGCTTCATCATTATCTCCTTGTTTTTAATGTGCTATTCCCCTTGAAATAAAAGCCAACATTGCATTTGCCTTCTTTACCTGAGACTCAACCTGTGAATTAACCTTCTGGGAATCTTGCAAGGCGACTCCCAAGTCCCTTTGCACCTCTGATGTTTGAATTTTCTGTCCATTTAGATGATAGCATGCACTATTGTCCCTTTTACCAAAGTGCATTATCATACGTTTCCCAACACTGTATTCCATCTGCCACCTTTTTGCCCATTCTTCCAATTTGTTTAGTACCTGCTACAATTGCATTGCTTCCTCAGCACTACCTACCCATCCACAAACTTTGCCATAAAGCCATCAATTCCACTATCTAAATCATTGACAAACAATGTGAAAAGTGGCTGTCCCAATGCTGACCCCTGAGGAACACCACTAGTCACTGGCCCCCTTTATGCTCACTCACTGCCTTCTGCCTGTCAGCCATTCCTCTATCCATGCCAGTATCTTTCCTGTAACACCATAGGATTTTATCTTGTTAAGCAGCCTCATATGAGGCACTTTATCAAATGCCTTTTGAGAATCTAAGTAAATGACATCCATTGCCTCTCCTTTGTCCATCCTCTTGTTACTTCCTCAAAGAATTCTGATAGATTCCTCAGGCAAGATTTCCCCTTACAGAAACCATGCTGACTTTGACTTACTTTATCATTGGTCTTCAGAAATCCTAAAACCTCATTCTTAATAATAGATTCCAACACTTTCCTAACCACTGAGGTTAGGCTGGCTGTCCTATAATATGCTCTTTTGTTTTCCTCCCTTCTCAAAGAATGGAGTGACTTTTGCAAATTTTCAGTACACTGGGACCATGCCAGAATCAAGTGATTCTTGAAAGATCATGACCAATGCATCTGTTATCTCTTCAGCAACCTCTTTCAGGACTCTGGGATCTAGTCCATCTGGTCCAGGTGTCTTATCCACCTTAAGACCTTTCAGTTTGCCTAACGCTTTTCCCTTTGTAATAGCAATGGCACTCACTCCTACTCCCTGACACTCATGGACCTCTGGCATACTACTAGTGTCTTCCACAGTGAAGACTGAAACAAAGTACTTATTATGTTCATCTGCCATTTCTTTGACCCCTCTACTTCACCGGCATCATTTTCCAGTGGTTCAATATCAACATTCACCTCTGTTTTATTCTTTATATAACTGAAAAAACTTTTAGTGTCCTGCTTTATATTATCGGCTAGCTTGCTCTCATATTTCATCTTTGCCCTCATAACTTTTTTTTAGTTGCCTTTTGTTAGATTTTAAAAGTTTTTCAATCATCCAACTTCCCACTCACGAAGGGTCTCGGCCCGAAACGTCGACGGTACTTCTTCCTAGAGATGCTGCCTGGCCTGCTGCGTTCACCAGCAACTTTGATGTGTGTCGCTTGAATTTCCAGCATCTGCAGAATTCCTCGTATTTACATCTACAGAATATCTTGTGCTTAGAATAGAGCAAAGTTTATGCAACCATTATAAAAAGGCTGCTTGTAAAGGTAGTCTGCATTATGGTACACAGCTTAAATTCTTGGCAGGAATAAATCCAGTAAAATCTGCCGTTTGTTTCGGTGAGGTTACCTGAAGGGCATGAGAATTTCAGGCATGAAATCACTATTTTATTACTCATCTTTATTTCCCTGAATGTTTCTTAACTATTCTTTATTTTTTAGTTTACTGTATCCAACTGTGATTTATGTTTTTTCTCATTTCTCCTTTTAAGCCCCTGTTCTGATGGCAGTTTCAAAACTTAGGCCTCTGTACCTCCCTCTGCAGCTGGATCCTCAACTTTCTTATTGGGACACCACAGTTAGTGCAAATTAGTAACATCTTCTTGCTGACAATCACTAAAGTTACACATCAAAGATGCACACTTAGCCCACTGCTCTATTCTCGCTACATTACTACAGCTGAAATGCCAACTATAAATTTGCAAATGACACTACTGCTGCTGCCAGAATCTCAGATGGTGATGAGCTGGCATACAGGAGTAAGACAGATCAGCTGTTTGAGTGGTGTTGCAACAATCTCCAACTCAACATGAGTAAGATCAAGAAGCAGGTTTTGGACAGGATCTATCTTGGGCCTAACATATTGATGCAACCATCAAGAAGGTACACCAGTGGCTCTACTTCATTAGGAGCCTGAGGAGATTTGATGTGTCACCAAAGACTTGTACAAATTCCTACACATGTATGAAAGACAGCATTCTAACTGGTTGCTTCACTGCCTTGTATGGAAGCTCCAACATGCAAGATTAAAAAAAAAGGTGGCAGAGGATTGCAAACTTGTCAACTATCATGGGTACAACCCTCCCCACCATTGATGAAAAAACAGTGCCTCAAGAAGACAACATTGGTCATTTGGGACATGCCCTCCTCTCGTTACATCCATTGGGGAATAGTACAGGAGATTTAGGACCCACATTCAGCATTTTAGAAATATTTCCTCCACCATCATGCTTCTGAACTAGCCATGAACCACTGAACACCATTGCATTATTCATTTATTTTACTATACATTCATTTTTGTAAGTTATAGGACTTGTGTCTTGCATTCTACAGCTGTTGCAAAACAAATCTCATGACATATGTCTATGAAAATAAATCTGATTCTGATTCTGCAGCAGGTGTACGGATACAGCACAGCTTCCCAGATGTAGTTATCCAGGATTCTAGTTCAACTTCCAATAAAAGTTAGCACATTATTTAACCCAAACAGCCAGTACATCATACACTCAAGTTAATGTCAACATAACTTCTCCTAAACATTTTCTCCATAACCCTTTTGGATACTCATTCATCAGAGTTCATTCTTTCTTAGAAACAACACATTGTTCAACATTTTATTTTCAGAGAAAGTATTTCTTCAGACCTGCAAAAAAAAATGATACTTTTCTTTCACCTGTTTAAATTATACCTTTTCCAGAGTCCACATTCACAACAATGTGCTGCAGATCACTCTATTCATGCACAACTGAATCACCAAATGTGATGAGGAGAGGAGAAGATGGCGACGCGACACAGCACGCAGCGGCCACTCCAGTGATGAATATCTGTTATTTATCAAGTAGGATGCCATGCACAATCCTGATTTGATGGAGGCAGATGTGAGAAGCACGGAGGAACATCTGGTGAAACTTCTGAAATGCCTGTTTCTTTGCTGCTGCTTCTGTGCGATCCAGAGTCTCCGAAGGAGAAGGCCCCAAGTCCTCGGCTTTGCTTGTTGCTCGGCGGCCAGGGAGGGGTCAAAGCGCTCGGCAGGGATGGTGCTCGATGTCAGAGGGCTGGTCGGAGGCTCCGAGTTTTTGGACAGACTCAGAGTCGGCTGTGGTCGGATGCTTCCAGGATGCTGCATCGGCAAGGTTTGTGGCGCTGGAGGTGCATGGCAGGGAGAGTTTCTCCCTTCTACTGTCTGCATGAGATGATGGGGCTATCGGGACTTTGAGACTTTTTTTTACCATGCTCATGGTCTGCTCTTTATCAAATTATGGTATTGCTTTGCACTGTTGTAACTATATGTCATAATTATGTGGTTTTTGTCAGTTTTAGTCTTGGTCTGGATCGTGTTTCTGTGATATCATACTGGAGAAACATTGTATCATTTCTTAATGCATGCATTTCTAAATGACAATAAATGAGGACTGAGCGTCCTCATAATCTAAAAAAATCATACTTATATCTGTTACATTGGGTGCAGAAGTAAATAGTGCAGATGTGTTACATATTTTAATACTGTGAATCAATAATTTGCTCCTGAGGTGTACACACATTTTCCCTTGTAATTAACAATATTATGGAGTCCAGAGCAAGATGGTGCTAGTGAATGACAACGTTCATTGCGATGTTCTGCAGGCTATGTACAATACTTCTAAATATACCTCTCTTGAATTAGTCTCACAGCATGTAATTTCCCTTTAAGCAACACACTTTTTAATCAACTTAATCATCTACAGATTTCACAACCTCAGAGGACCAAGCAGGTACAGCACCTTTAATCAGACGAAGCTTCATTGCCATGGCCGGAAACGAGTCATGGGGTAGGGGTGGGGGTCCTCCAGGCTGAAATACAGAGGGATGAAGCCCCCTCTGTGCAGCATCTTGAATATGAAGTCACTGGAGAACAAAATTGAGGGCCTGAGGGCAAGTTTGCTGTATCGAGGGAAATGAGAGATTGTTGTGTTCTATGTCTGAGCGAGATGTAGCTTTCACGTGGCATGCCAGATACAGCTGTCTGATTTCTCAATTTATTGTATGGACTGAACTGCTGATTCAGAAAAAAGCAAAAATTGGAGCTATGTGTTTTATTATAAATTCTTGGTGGTGCTCCAATGTGGCGACTTTGTTCAACTCGTGTTCCCTCGACCTTCTACACCCAACAGTCAAATGCCATCTTGTTTTATTTAGCTCGTGAGTGCTCCTCCATAATCCTGACCACGGTTTACATACCACCTGCAGCAGACTATAATGAAGTGCTTGAAATACTGCATGATGCCATCTCCAAACAACCGTCCATCTCAATGCATTTCAAATCACAGTCAGAGATGTCAACCAGGCTTGTTTGAAGAGAATCTTGCCCAATTACCATCAACATATAACCTGCAGCACCAGGGGTCCCAACACGCTAGACCACCAGTATACTCAGATAAGGGATGCCTCCTGTTCCACGCCAGAATATATTTCTGCAAATTGGATAAATTGGTCGTTCTTCTCCTATCTGCATACAGGCAGAGGCTAAAGCACAAAGCTCCAGAGATTAATATATCAGGAGTGGTTGCAGGAGGCAGAGGAGTGGCTATGGGATTGCTTTGAGTCAATGGACTAGTCCGTGTTCAAGGACTCATCTGTGGATCTGAATGAATACACCATGATTGTCACAAACTATAGTGAAACAGTTGTAGATGAGTGTGTCCCCTCAGAAACATTCAGAGTCTTCAAGAAACAGAAGCCCTTGATGAACCATGAGATCCGCAATCTGCTGAGAGCCATATCAGAAGCATTCAAGTCTGGTGACTAAGAAAGTTACAAGAGATCCAGGTACGATTTCTAGAAAGCCATCTCACAGGTGAATTGGCAATTCCATTCTAAACTTGAATCAATGAAGGGTACATGACAGTTCTGGAAAGGCTTGAATACCATCACCTCTTATAAAGTTATATCAAGTGACGCAAGTGACAACAGGACTTCACTTCTGCCACTGAGATCTTTAGCTTCTTGCTTCAGCAGTTTGAGGTACCCACCAGCTTCAAGCAGGTTTCAATTATACCGGTGCCTCAATGATCATCATCCAGTAGCATGTATATCCACAGTGATGAAGTGTTTTGAGAGACTGGTGATTAAACATGTCAGCTCCTGTTGTAGGAAGTGACTTGGATCCACTCTAATTTGCCCACTGGAGCAACAGGTCCACAGCAGATGTCTTATCATAGGCTCTTCACTCACCACTGTCACATCTGGACAGCAAGGATACATACATTAACATGCTCATTATTGACTATAGCTCAGCATTCAATACCATCATTCCCTCAAAACTAATCAATAAATTCCAAACCCTTGGCCTTAACTCCTCCTTATGCAATTGGATCCTTGGTGTCCTCACTTATAGATCTCAGTCAGTTCAGATTGGCTACACCAACTTCACTACGAGCTCCATCAGCACAGGTGCACTACAAGACTGTGTATTTAGCCCCCTGCTCTACTTGCTTTATGTTTGAGTGGCTATGCACAGTTCCAATACCATATTCAAGTTATCTGAAGTCGTCACTGTGGTTGGCCAAATCAAAGGTGGTGATGAATCAGCATACAGGAGGGACATTGAGTAAGAGATTGTTATGGCACCACTCAGCCAGATTTTCAATGTCAGCAAGACCAAGGATCTGATTATTGACTTCAGGATAAGGAAATCACGTGTCTATGTGCCAATCCTCATCGGAAGCTCAGAGGTGGAGATGGTCAGCAGTTTTAAATTCTTTGTTGTTATTATTTTGGAGGACATGTCCTAGGTCTAGCATGCAAATACAATTACAAAGAAAGCACGGCAGCATCTCTACTTCCTTAGGAGTTTGCAAAAATCTGGCATGACATCTAACACTTTGACATCCTTTGACATATGTGCAGTGGAGAGTATATTGCATGGCTGTATCATAGTCTGGTATGGAAACACCAATGCCCTTGATGGAAAATAGTTGATATGGCCCATCCATCACAGGTAAAGTGCCCCCCCACCACCACCAATGAGCAAATCTATACGAAACATTCTCACAGGAAAGCAGCATCCATCACCAGAGGTCCCCACCATCAAAGACTTGCTCTGTTCTCACTGCTGCGATCAGGAAGAGGACACAGGTGCCTCAGAACTCACCCCACCAGGTTTAGGAACAGTTATTACCCCTCACCCATCAGGCTCTTCAACCGAAGGGCATAATTTCACTCAACTTCACTTGCCCAATCATTGAAAGGGTCCCACAACCTATGGATTCACTTTCAAGGACTGATCATCTCATGTTCTCGATATTTATTGCTTATTTATTATTTCTTTCTTTTTGTATTTGCATAGCTTGTTGTCTTTTACACACTGGTTAAGCGGCAAAGTTGTTGCGGTCTTTCACTGATTCTATTATGGTTATTATTCTTTTGTGGATTTATTGAGTATGCCAAAAGGGAATGAATCTCAGGGTTGTATATGGTGACATACATGTACTTTGATAATAAATTTACTTTGATCTGTTCTCCCACCCTCCATTTTGGAAATACCCTCTCTTTGCAAAAGTGCCTTTGACAAGATATATGGCAATAAATACTAGGCACTTTCCTCACTTTTGCTTGGCCAATATTCTGTTGTATGCTTCAAAGCATGCATAAAAATTGTTTAGAGCATCAGGGAGGGAGGCATCACTGGTACAGTTGACTTTATTTTTCCTTGCATTGTCAGTAATGCAATGCCCTTGATATTTTTCATTGCTGCCATTATTGTAGCTAAGCTAATTTAGCAACACGGGAAATTTGGGTATGCAGATTTGGATATCTTCATGTTGCACTAGATGAGAAACTTAGGCCTATTAAGAAATGTGAAATATACTAATTTTCCGACAATTACATGTTATAGAAATGCAACTTAAACACTTTGCAAGAACACAATGAGAACTTTCCATAGTCCAGTTCTCATGGCTTATGATTGTATAATGCACTATACCACACTCTATGTCTTTATTAATGTGTACATAAAGTATTATTTCCAAAATAAAAAGAAAAAGAAAAAACTTCTGCAGACAGGGGGCTCTTGTTTCTGGGTATGATGTTTGCATAATTTGGGATGTAACATTTTCTGCAAATAGATTATTGAACTGTGCTTTAAATATACAGCAAGAGTCCATGCAAAAGCCAAACTAAAGATACAATTCCATGGTGACCTAGTCTGAGGACAGTACCACTTTGGTGCAGATGTATCTGGAGAATCTGTTTTTCAGCACATCCTAATATTGAAGCAGTGCTGTGGAACAAAATACTTTAAATTTTTGACCTCTAATATTGAAACTAGACATCCACAGTTCAGTAATTGAAAACATTTAATAACAATGCCAAATAACATTCTCTTTGCTCTGTCACATCTCAGAACTTTAGCAACCTTTTTTACCCCCATTTCTCCAACAGCCTTCCTGAGTGTATCTGAATGCTCGAGTACTAGATCGATTACCCAAATGTCAAGTTTTGATCATAGTTGTAAACGCATAACTTCTATAAGACGTATTTTAAATTGTTGTCTTTCATATCCAAAGTATTCAATCATGTTACAAGAGTTTTAATGTTTTCCAGTGATGCAATTTCAATGCTATCACAGCAAATAATTTTCAAGACATTACAGGAAATCTGTACCTCTTGTCAACAAGAATTGCACAAAATCACTGATACGCCAACACAAAACTGAGGGTGGTTATGTACTGAATTCCCATTCTACGGAATTTAGTATAAAATCTCATCTTCAACACTGACAGGCTAACAGAGTTAAAAGTACCGTTTTTCATATGGGACACTGAATCAAGGCTTCGCCTGCCCTCTTAACTAAACATTAAAAACCTATGGCATTTATCTGAAAAGGAAGAGTGAATTTATTTCTTTCTTTCTTTCAAGCAACACTGACAGTTAATGATTACTTCCCTGGTTGGAAGGCAAATGAAGTTCCTCAAAGCTTATTTTTACAAATGTAGACGATTTTACAAAACAACCAACTTTCATTGCCGGACAAATATCCCAGTGTAGTTGTGCATGATATTCACAGGCACAACCAACAGGCAACATTGAACAATGTGATGTTCTGGAAGTAAATGTTACTTTTTATCTTACCTCTGGAAATGATAGGTTTAAAAGCTCTTCTGCCCCTTAGTCCAACCATAATGTCAATAGAAAACTTAATATTCACTGGCAGATATATTGCCTGAAGCAGGTGCATTCCAAAACTGCTGACCTTAAATAATGCCAATATATTTACATGGTGTACTGGTGGCATCTGGTGGTAAAAACCAAGTACAACTAGAAAGACATTTTCAAAAAAAGAGCTGTGAATTAAATTTAAAACAACAGAAAATAACTCATCAATTAGTAACTTATAAGTACTGAAGACATTTGCCTAATTGGCTCATTTGAGAGAAAATCTGATTTGCTTTTTATGGTTGATTTCCAACCTGAAAGGAATAAGCCATATTATACAAACAGATGTGGTACGTAAGAAACTATCACATGCCCTCATCTGGGCCTCTCTGACCACTTCTCCATAATGTTAGTCCCAACTGCTGCTGAAAATGGAGAAAACAGTCAAAAGGACCAATACTGTATGGTCTAATGAGGCACACTCTATGTTTCAGGACTGTTTTGAACAGATCAACTGGCAGATGTACAAAGAGACTACCATACACAGAGTAGGCACAAACTTCGACGAATATGCCTCATCTGTCATCAGCTACATCAGAAAGTGCGTAGACAACATTGGTACCCCAAGAACGGTCATCTCACGGTCCAACCAGAAGCCCTGGCTGAACGCACAGGTACATTCCATTCTAAAAGCCCAAGATGCTGCCTTCAAGTCCAGTGACAGAACAGCCAGGAGAAACCTTATCTCAGTGTCAAGAAGGCAAAGACTGTCTATGCACAAAAAAAATTCAGGAACACCTGGCACATGTGGCTGGGTATCAAGGGCATTACTGACGATGCAAGGAAAAATAAAGTCAACTGTACCAGTGATGCCCCCCTCCCTGATGCTCTAAACAACTTTTATGCATGCTTTGAAGCATATAACAGAATACTGGCCACAAAAGCTACCCCCTCCCAGGTGAGCAGCCACTGTCTGTAACAGCAGCAGACATGAGAAGAGCTCTACAGAGAGTCAACCCTCATAAGGCAGTGGGCCAAATAACACCCTGAGAGAAGTACTCAGGGGGTGGGCACACCAGCTTATGGTTATCTTCAAGAACATCTTCAACACTTTACTCATCCAAGGTTTATCACCACATGCTTCAAATAAGTCACCAGCATCCCTGTCCTAAAGAAAACTAGATCTTCAGAACTAAATGATTACCATCCATGGCAGTGACACCAATCAACAAGTGCTTTGAATAGCTGATAATGGCACATATCAAAAACAAACATTATTGCCATATTCGACACTGCTCTATGAAAGATGCCACAGCATCTGTCGTGCACCTGGCCCTGACACTTATGTCAGAATGCTGCTTCTGAATTTAACTTCAGCATTCAACACTATTGTCCCACAGGACTTGGTGAACAAACTCCTACACTTCAGTCTAATGCACAATTGTGCAACTGGGTGCTGGACTTCCTAACCAACAGACCTCAGATAGTCAGGATGCATGACTGCTCCTCTCTCCCATCATCCTCAACACAGGTGCCCCCTAGGGCCCCTACTGAGGACACAGCGTTCTACCTCCGACAGTTGAAGGTTGGAGGGGATGGTAAAGACCCGGCATGGATGAGAGCTGGGAACAGAGGGGGAAGGGGGGAGGCTGGGGGTGTCAGTGGAGAGGGGAGGGTTGGGGTGAGAGGAAGATGGAGCCTCTGAGGACCCAGGAGCTGACGATGGGATCTGAGGGAGACGGGGAGACTCTGTCCTCAGTAAGGGCCTCAGCTTTGTCCCCCTTCGCCCACACCTCAGCGAGTTCCGCGTTCGCCATGATGCGGAACTCCTCTTCCGCCGTCTCCGAGCCTACTTCTTCGGCAAGGACTCTCCCACCCCCACCGATGACCCCTTCTCCCGTCTTCAACCCTCCTCTTCTTCATGGACACCCCACTCAGGTCTTCTGCCTGCTCTGGATCTCTTTATTGCCAACTGCCGACGGGACATCAACCGTCTCGACTTCACCGCATCTTGTTCCCATTCCAACCTCACTCCTTCTGAACGCTCTGCTCTCCACTCCCTCCGCACTAATCCTAACCTTACTATTAAACCCGCCGATAAGGGGGGTGCTGTTGTAGTCTGGCGTACTGACCTCTACCTTGCCGAGGCACAGCGACAACTCACGGATACCTCCTCTTATTTACCCCTCGATTGTGCCCCCACTAAGGAGCACTAAACCATTGTCTCCCACACCATCACCGACTTTATCCGCTCAGGGGATCTCCCATCCACTGCTACCAACCTTATAGTTCCCACACCTTGCACTTCCCGTTTCTACCTCCTACTCAAGATCCACGAACCTGCCTGTACTGGCAGACCTATTGTCTCAGTTTGCTCCTGCCCCACCGAACTCGTTTCTGCATACCTCGACACAGTTTTATCCCCCCTTTGTTCAATCCCTTTCTACCTATGTTCGTGACACTTCTCACGCTCTTAATCTTTTTGATGATTTTAAGTTCCCTGGCCCCTACCGCTTTATTTTCACCATCGATGTCCAGTCCCTATATACTTCCATCCCCCATCAGGAAGGTCTCAAAGCTCTCCGCTTCTTTTTGGATTCCAGACCTAATCAGTTCTCCTCTACCACCACTCTGCTCCGTCTAGCGGAATTAGTCTTTACTCTTAATAATTTCTCCTTTGGCTCCTCCCACTTCCTCCAAACTAAAGGTGTAGCCATGGGCACTCGTATGGGTCCTAGCTATGCCTGCCTTTTTGTTAGCTTTGTGGAACAATCTATGTTCCGTACCTGTTCTGGTATCTGTCCCCCACTTTTCCTTCGCTACATCGACGACTGCATTGGCGCTGCTTCCTGCACGCACGCTGAGCTCGTTGACTTTATTAACTTTGCCTCCAACTTTCACCCTGCCCTCAAGTTTACCTGGTCCATTTCCGACACCTCCCTCCCTTTTCTAGATCTTTCTGTCTCTATCTCTGGAGACAGCTTATCCACTGATGTCTACTATAAGCCTACTGACTCTCACAGCTATCTGGACTATTCCTCTTCTCACCCTGTCTCTTGCAAAAATGCCATCCCCTTCTCGCAATTCCTCCGTCTCCGCCACATCTGCTCTCAGGATGAGGCTTTTCATTCCACGACGAGGGAGATGTCCTTTTTTAAAGAAAGGGGCTTCTCTTCTTCCACCAACAACTCTGCTCTCAAACGCATCTCCCCCATTTCACGAACATCTGCTCTCACTCCATCCTCCCGCCACCCCACTAGGAATAGGGTTCCCCTGGTCCTCACCTACCACCCCACCAGCCTCCGGGTCCAACATATTATTCTCCGTAACTTCCGCCACCTCCAACGAGATCCCCACTAAGCACATCTTTCCATCTCCCCACTCTGTTTTCCGCAGGGATCGCTCCCTACACGACTCCCTTGTCCATTCGTCCCCCCAATCCCTCCTCACTGATCTCCCTCCTGGCACTTATCCTCGTAAGCGGAACAAGTGCTACACATGCCCTTACACTTCCTCCCTTACCACCATTCAGGGCCCCAGACAGGGCCCCTGCCAGGTGAGGTGACACTTCACCTGTGAGTCGGCTGGGGTGATATACTGCGTCCGGTGCTCCCATTGAGGCCTTCTATATATTGGCGAGACCCAACGCAGACTGGGAGACTGCTTTGCTGAACACCTACGCTCTGTCCGCCACAGAAAGCAGGATCTCCCAGTGGCCACACATTTTAATTCCACATCCCATTCCCATTCTGACATGTCTATCCACGGCCAGCCTCCTCTACTGTAAAGATGAAGCCACACTCAGGTTGGAGGAACAACACCTTAAATTCCGTCTGGGTAGCCTCCAACCTGATGGCATGAACATCGACTTCTCTAACTTCCGCTAATGCCCCACCTCCCCCTCGTACCCCATCCGTTATTTATTTTTATACACACATTCTTTCTCTCACTCTCCTTTTTCTCCCTCTGTCCCTCTGACTATACTCCTTGCCCATCCTCTGGGTTCCCCCACCCCTTGTCTTTCTCCCTGGGCCTCCTGTCCCATGATCCTCTCATATCTCCTTTGCCAATCACCTGTCCAGCTCTTGGCTCCATCCCTCCCCTTCCTGTCTTCTCCTATCATTTTGGATCTCCCCCTCCCCATCCCACTTTCAAATCTCTTACTAACTCTTCCTTCAGTTAGTCCTGATGAAGGGTCTCAGCCTGAAACGTCGACGGTACCTCTTCCTAGAGATGCTACCTGGCCTGCTGTGTTCACCAGCAACTTTAATGTGTGTTGCTTGAATTTCCAGCATCTGCAGAATTCCTGTTGTTTGTGTTTTTACAAACAAGACAAAGGAGATGTTTATTGACTTTAAGAAAACTCGTACCACTCACACCCTCTTTACATCAGCGATTTAGCAATGAAAATTACTAGCAGTTTCAAAATGCTGGGAGTGAACATCACATACAACCTCTCATGGTCTCAAAATACATCCTACACAGTCAAGAAAGCTCATCAATGTCTCTACTTAAGCGTGGCTTAAGAAAGCTGGACTTTGCACATCCATATTCACATCATACTACAAATGCACAATAGAGAGCCTCTGAAAAGCTGTATCACTGCTTGGTACGGAAACTGCAATGTGGCCTTCGGGAAGGATCTATAATGGGTAGTCTAAACTACCCAATGCATCATTGGCACCAGCCTACCTGCCATCAAGGACAAATATACATAAAGATGGTGGAAAGGGGCTAGTAACATCATGATCCCACATACCCTGCTCATGGACTGTTTGTCCCACTCCCATTTAGGGAGGAGGCTACGTAGCATCCATGCCAGGAACACCACACTCAAAAGCAGTTACTTTCCCCAAGCAGTAAGGTTGATCACTGCTCCACCACTACTTATTATTTCCCTTATGTACAGCTTAGTATCACTATGGAAATACAATCAATTTATATAAGCTATCTCAGGTATTTATATTTATTGAGATTTTTTTTTACTTTATTGTGCTCCTTATCTTTTGTGGGTTTTTTTGTGCTGCATCAGACCTGCGGTAACAACTGTTACGTTCTCCTTAAATTTATGTACAGGAAATGACATTAAACAATCTTGAATGAAAGGAAGACCCAGAGGAACTACATTGGTTTGATCATAGCATCAATTCAAAGGAACAAGCAGTTAACTTTGCAATGTCCTCCACAGTTTCACTGTAACAGTGAAGGGTTTGTGTCAACATAGGAATAAAAGTTCAAAAGATTAATTATGAAACACATTCACAGGAGCATATTTATCAATGTCTCAAGAGTCCTCCATTCTATTCCTGAGTAGAGTACTAACGCACCAGAGTATAAGAACTCTGAAAAAGTTGAAACAGAAGGGTGCTAAAATCTTCAACAATTTAGTCCCATGACATCAGCGAGTATGAGTAAGAAAACCCTTAGCTGATTACGAAGTATCGCTCTCCCTCAGTTAATGAATTACTACTTCCAGTTGAATATCACTTGGAAGGATCACACAGGAAGACACTCCATGGAATGTAGGAGTTCAATGGGCATTTCTAAGAATAGTTTGATATACAGCCATTGAGCAAGCTGCACTAAATTCTAAAAAACAAAGATACCTACTAAACTAATAACAGATAATAAGGGCACTACCACATAGAAAAAATCTATTTCATCTTGACCACATTAATCAACCCATACCAGATGCAATGAATGAAAATATTAGTAGAAATGACCATTGTGCAGCCTTTGAAGAGATAAAGTTTCATTTTTACTCTGTGGATACCATTAACTACCAGCATGCTCTAATGTCTCTGTATTCCAGCACAATCTGCACCACATGACCTACTTGTCCCTTATCCTATATGAATAAGTACTTAAATTGATAAAACTACTACATAAATGGAGTTAAAGAAAGAGGAAGCAGTTGCACAAAATCCTCATCATCAGCTGTCGACACCCAACAAAAGAGTGCAAAAGGTGGAATATGAAGTCTAAAGTTCTTATAAACATCTTTAGCATAAGTGCCCAGTGAGATATTAAGTGGTTAAACAGAAGACACAGCAAAACAAGTCTTGACAACATATTGACTGCAGTACTCAAGGCCTATTCTTCAGATTTATTCACACGTCCAGCAAGTGCAACTATTAAGACATCTATCCAATAAAATAGAAAATAACAAAAGACGTCATTTCACTTGCAAGTCCAATTTGCCTATCAAACTACTCATATTCTTGGAGTGATGAAAACTATAATCAATTGTGTAACTGAGGGAGAATCTTGACACAGCCTGCCTGCTGAAGCTCATTTTGAGCTCCTTCAAGGAAACTCAATTCAAGACTTCATTACTGCAATTTATTAGCCCAATGGTGGTATAAAACATGGTAAAAAGAGGAGAAGGAGGACAGTAACTGCCCTTGACATCAAAAGATAAAATGATAAACACAATAAGCCTTGCACTTCAGACTAAATCTGGGATACAAGAAGATGGTTGCCATTTTTGGAGGTCGATCTCAGCCCCGGAATATTATTGCTAGTGTTGCTCAACGTAGCTTCCACACCAGCCACATTCAAACATTTTATAAATTACTTACCTATAACTTCAGTATAGAGAATGCTTGTTTTACTTACAACTCTTCAGATAATAAAACCATCTGTTTCATAATACTCCATGACTTGGCTGACATCCAGACTTGGGCTTATAACATTCATCCAAACAAGAGTCATACAATGACCATGTGCAGCCTGAGCAGGTTTAAGCACTTGTCCTCCACGTTCAGTGGTATTACCAATGTTATCCCATTTCTACCTATATCAACTTCCAGAGGTTCAGCTTATTTAAGTCTCCATTTAGACAATTCAGGATATTAAAGCAGCCATATAGGGCAAGGCAACTCTCAACTCTATAAAAATCCTGGTCAAGGGTGTACCAGAAAATCCTATTAAGATTTCTTCAACAGCACTTTCAGACCCAAAATCTCTTTCACCTGAAAGGACACAGGCAGTGGACAGAATAGGAAAACTAAAACAGTAAAGTTCGCATGGAAATACACCACTTCAGTGCCGATGGGTTGAAAAGTTGAATGTCACTACTAACTAGCAATATAGAAGTGGTTGAATACATGGAATGGAACAGGTCAAAATGATGATCCATATCACTTTTCTATGGACACCTGCAGATGGGCAGCAAATTACATGACAGAAATTCCACAAATGATTAAAATATTAAGGTTCTTGCTAAATAGAAACAATAAGTTCCTGAACATGGCTGGGCAAATTATTGGAGGATGGGTGATGGGAAAATAAGCTACAGAATGAAGAAAAATTGAATGAAAAATAAGAACATGTACAGATTGGCTGTAAAAAACAATTATTGAATAGCATCCAATATACAGTGCCTATAAAAAGTATTCACCTCCCTTGGAAGTTTTCATGTTTTATTGTTTTACAACATTGAATCACAGTGGATTTAAGTCGGCTTTTTTGACACTGATCAACAGAAAAAGACTCTTTCGTGTCAACGTGAAAGCAGATCTCTACAAAGTGATCTAAATTAATTACAAATATAAAACACAATTTAATTGATTAGTAGTAGTAGTAGTAGTAGTAGTCATACTTTATTGGTCCCAGGGGAAATTGGTTTTCGTTACAGTCGCACTATAAATAATTAAATAGTAATAAAACCATAAATAATTAAATAGTAATTTGTAAATTATGCCAGGAAATAAGTCTAGGACCAGCCTATTGGCTCAGGGTGTCTGACCCTCCAAGGGAGGAGTTGTAAACTTTGATGGCCACAGGCAGGAATGACTTCCTATGACGCTCTGTGTTGCATCTCGGTGGAATGAGTCTCTGGCTGAATGTACTCCTGTGCCTAACCAGTACATTATGTAGTGGATGGGAGACATTGTCCAAGATGGCATGCAACTTGGACAGCATCCTCTTTTCAGACATCACCGTCAGAGAGTCCAGTTCCATCCCCACAACATCACTGGCCTTACGAATGAGTCTGTTGGTTCTGTTGGTGTCTGCTACCCTCAGCCTGCTGCCCCAGCACACAACAGCAAACATGATCGCACTGGCCACCACAGACTCGTAGAACATCCTCAGCATTGCATAAGTATTCACCCCCTTCAGAAAAGTATTTAGCAGATGCACCTTTGGCAGCAATTACAGCCTTAAGTCTGCATGGATTGGTCTCCATCAGCTTTGCACATCTGGACACTACAATTTTTCCCCATTCTTCTTTATAAAACTGCTCAAGTTCTGTCAGATTGCTTGGGGTTCGTGAGTGAACAGCCCTTTTCAAATCCAGCCACAAATTCTCAGTTGGAGTGAGATCTGGACTCTGTCTTGGCCACTCCAGGACATTAACTTTGTTGTTTTTAAGCCATTCCTGTGTAGTTTTGGCTTTATGCTTGGGGTCATTGTCTTGCTGGAAATAAATCTTCTTCCAAATCGCAGTTCTCTTGCAGACTGTATCAGGTTTTCCTCCAGGATTTCCTTGTATTTTGCTGCATTCATTTTACCCTCTACCTTCACAAGCCTTCCAGGGCCTGCTGCAGTGAAGTATCCCCAGAGCATGATGCAGCCACCACCATACCTCATGATAGGGATAGTGTGTTTTTGATGATGTACTGTGTTTGGCATACACCAAACATGGTATTTAGTCCAGTGGTCAAAAAGCTCAATTTTGGTTTCATCAGACCAGCTGACTTCAGAGTCTTCCACATGCCTTCTGGCAAACACTAACTGAGATTTCATGTGAGTTTTTTTTTTCCCCAACAGTGGCTTTCTCTTTGTCACTAGTAAAGCACCTGGGCAACCACCACCATGCTTCACAGTAGGAATGGTGTGCTTTTGATGACGTGCTGTCTTTAGCCCAATGGCAAAAAAGCTCAATTTGGTTTCATTAAACCATTAAGCCTTCTTCCAGCTGGCTTCAGTCTCCCACATGCCTTCTGGCTAACTAGCCAAGATTTCATGTGAGTTTTTTTTTCAACAGTAGCTTTCTCTTTGCCATTGTCCCATAAAGCTGCAACTGGTGAGGCACCCAGGCAACACTTATTGTATGTGCAGTCTCTCCCATCTTAACCACTGAAGCTTGTGACTCCTCCAGAGTTGTCATAGGTCTCTTGGTGGCCTCCTTCACTAGTCTCTTTCTCACACGGTCACAGTTTTTGAGGATGGCCTGCCTTAGGCAGATTTACGGCTGTGCCATATTCTTTCCATTTCTTGATGATTCACTTAACTGTACTCCAAGGGATATTCAGTGCCTTACAAATTTTCTTGTGCCCATCTCCTGATTTGTGCTATTCAATAACCTTTTTGCAGAGTTGCTTGGAGTGCTATTTTGTCTTCATGGTGTAGCTTTTACCAGGCTACTGACTCACCAGTTGCTGGACCTTCCTGATACAGGTGTATTTTTACTAGAATCAATTGAAACACCTCGACTCCACACAGGTCTCCAAAAACAGATCTCCATTTAACTAATTAAGTGACTTCAAAAACCAATTGGCTGCACCAGTGATGATGTGGTGTGTTATATTAAAGAAGTGTGAATACTTTCAATCAATTATTTTGTGTTTTATATTT
The DNA here is from genome assembly GCF_963921235.1 of Mobula hypostoma. Taxonomy (NCBI): domain Eukaryota; kingdom Metazoa; phylum Chordata; class Chondrichthyes; order Myliobatiformes; family Myliobatidae; genus Mobula; species Mobula hypostoma. The sequence goes on from NC_086097.1 coordinate 96,490,444, forward strand.
GTAATTAAGATCATTTCGTAGAGACCTTTTTTTTCACTTTGACACAAAAGTCTTTTTCTGTTGATCAGTGTCAAAAGAGTCAAACTAAATCCACCGCGATTCAAAAACAATATGAAAACTTCCAAGGGGATGAATTTTTTTTTATAGGCACTGTAGGTCCAATGAGAAATATCAGAGGTATCTATTTTTGATCTAATAGCATGCAGCTTAGGATTTACTTTGCTCCAGAACTGAGCCTCTTGGCACAGAACAAAATTTGACTGCAGAGGAAAGATCTGCATCTTAATTCTAGAAATAACCATAGAGTTACAGAGGGGAAACCACTGCACTTGCCAATGAAAACAATCATGATTAGCAATGAACTTGGGGAATTAATGGGAAATGAATAAGCGATAGAGAGCAACCCCAAGTCTGCCAAGTAATTTTTAATTTTAAAACAAACTTGGAACTTGATAAGATCATATCTCTTTCCCTTTAATATTGAACTTAAACAAACGAAATCAATCCAATTGAAGAACATGAGATGTTAGTCACATATTCATTTAAATTCACATCAAAACTGATTTAAACCAGATCAGTCCAAAATAAGAAAATGTACTACAAAAAGTATGTTATAATCATATCATGGAATGCAATAATGGCATACATATATAATAAGGTATAAAATCTCTATTGTTCCTTGTATCTTCACCAAAGCTATACCTATAGCTGAAGTAATAATACAGTACATGCAGAATTCTTTTTTTTTTGCTTTCATTAACTCATCACAGCTCCAAGGATTCAGGTAGAATCCTGACTTCAGGTGTTGTGTGGGATTTACACACACTTCCTAAATTCGTGTGGGTTTCTTCAACATAACGAATAGTTCCTGCAAGTTAACCCTTTATAGAGATAAATGACAAAAAATAAAGGGAACTAATGGCACACAAGGCAGAATAAACTATAGGCCTACAGGGAAAGAAGAGGAGGAGGATTGGGACTGACAGTAACTAAGTTTTAAGGAAAACTGAAACTAGTCCTTGAAGTAAAGCTCCACCATATACAAAATTAAATATAGAGTATATTATGAATATTCAAAATGAATACTTTTATTCTCTGATATGCACATGCCTATGAAGACAATTCAAAGGATGAAATCAACAGAAGAAGTGGTAGGAGTAGGCCACGAGCCAGTTTTGACATTCAATAATATCATGGCTCATCTGATCTTGGTTCTTGTTCCACTTTTCTATTTGTTCTCTGTAATCCTTACAGAGCAAAATCTATCTCAACTGTGAATAAATTCAAATACTCCAGCCTCCATTACTATCTGCAGAAACATTTCATAACTTCCTGAGAGTAGAAATTCCTCTTCATCTCTCAAATGGATTACATCTCCCTTCTGAAACTATATCCCCTTGTTCTAGACTGTCCAAGAAAGAAAACATCCTCAATGTCTGGATTGAAACAAAAGATATAAAATACAACAAATAAATGCACGCAGACTTAGTTCTTAGGTCTGGATGGCAAATTAATATCATATTTAATGAATTGGGAAATGATAGAAAATGTTTCATAGCAAACAGTAAGCAACTTTAAGTTCAAGTTTTTTGACATTCAGCTGTATATATGTACACAGTTAAAATGAAGCAAGTTCTTTTGAGATCAAGGTGCAAAACACGACATATATCACATACAGCACATAAAAAATATGAACACAATAACATTAGCATGTAATAAAAATAATTCCGTAGATGTACAAGTTGACACAAGGTGCACATATGACAGATAGTTAAATATACCACAGTATAATGTTACTGGTGCTGTCATAATAATGTGTACTGGGGGTAGTAGGGTGTTCAGAAGTCTTACAGCCTGGACGAAGAAGCCTTTACTCAGCTTAACAATTCTCATTCTTACACCGTGGTACCTTTTGCCGGATGGTAGCAAGTCAAAGAGACTGTGAGATGAAAGGGAAGCGTTCTTGACGATGTTGATGGCTCTGCAAATGCAACACTTTTAGTATATGTCCTGAAAGGGGTGGGGAGAGAACAGACCCCAATGATTCACTCAGCAGTTCTCACAATCTGTTACATGGATTTGCGATCACATGCCTTGCAGTTCCCATATGAGACAGTGAAACCGTTGGGCAGAACACTCTCGATGATATTCTCGAATGTGGTTAGAATGGGGGCGGGGAGCCTCACTCACCTTAATCTTCTCAGGAAGTGGAGGCTGTGTTTTCTTGACTAAAGAGGAGGTGGTGTGATCCTCCTTGATGTGTACTCCAAAAAACTTAGTGCTCTTAACTCTTTCCACAGAGCAGCCATTGACGTGTAGTAAGGAATGGAGAGTCTGCACCCTCCTCAAGTCCACAATCATCTCTTTAGCCTTGCCCACGTTGAGACTCAAGTTGTTGTGTTCATATCAGTCCACAAAACACTCTACCTCTTCTCTAAATGCTGACTCATCTTTGTTACTGATGAGGCGAACCACTGTTGTGTCATCAGTGAATTTAATGTGGTTAGAAATGGATCTATCACAAACAGGCAGTCCTGGGGGCTGGGGGCCAGTACTCACTGTGATAGAATTAGAAATGTTGCTGTCAACATGAAATGTCTACGGAATCTCCATCCAAGATCTAGTTACGGAGGGAGGTATTGAGACTTTTTACCCACTAGTTTCTGAGGAATGGCCATATTGAATAAAGAACTGGTCAATGAATAGCATTCAGATATAGGAGACACCATTCTCTAAATGGGACAGGCGTAAGTAGAAGGCAGAGGCAATCGTATCATTGGTGGACTGCTTTGGGCAAAATGCAAACTGGCAAGAGTCCAATGTAGTAGACTGGCTGCTCAAAGCACCTCATTATCATTGAGGTCAGTGCCACTCAACAGTAGTCATTACGGCAGGTTACCATCAGCCTCTTGGGCACTGGGATGATGGTGGAGGTCTTGAAGACTGCAGGGACAATGAACTGTTTCAGAGAGACGTTAAAGATATCCGTGAGAATATCTGCTAGCAGGGCTGCACAGTCATTCAACACCTGACTAGGTCTGTTATCAGGCCCCACAGCTTTGTGTGGATTGACCCTGACGAGGGCTTCCTTGAATCAGCTGTGGCCAGAGATTCCTTGGGGGGTGGGGGGGCATCTTCCTCAACAGCACACTGTTCAGTGCATCAAACAGTGTATAGAAGACATTCAACCTATCAGGAAGAGAGGTATCACTGTCATTGAAGTGCACGGTGATGTTATAGTCTGTTATGGATTGAATGCCCTGCCACATTCGCCAGCTGTATTTGGTATCACAGAAATGGTTGTACATTTACAGGAGTATTACAAAAATATACATCTTCGTTCTAATTCTATATTGTTGATACTGAGGATTCAGTATCAGCTTTCAAAAGTTAAAATGCCTATCAACTCAGCTGAGCATCTGTTATCCTAGTTGTTAGTTGCAAGTGGTCATGTTTTCATGAAGCTGTGGCAAAACAAATTAGTGATGTATTCTCTCCTAAATTCAACTGGATATAATTAGAATACTAAGGAAATGAAATGAAGGAAAATTAAACTAATTGAACCTTCTGTAATGTTAATCAACTTCATTTTTGATAAAATCACCATTCAAATTATCTACAATCAATAGCAGTATTCAATAAAAACTCAATACTTTAAACGTGCTCTCTACTTAACTATTGAAAACAATAACAATAAAAAGCATACACTGGATAGGACTCTGGATTTGACCGCATACCGTCAGTAGGGCACATTGTGAAATTCATGTACTATTGAAATTAAAACTGGGATAATACAATGCAATTGATAATAGGCAACTGTGTCTTAAGTGACATAACTACAAATTAGAGATTGGTCATAGCCCGTAATTGAGCATTGAATGAGAGGAGGGGATTTCAATCAGGTCCACTATCCAAGTAGAAAAGGCAGCAACAAGTGGGTCGTTGCAGCGTAATAGAGCATTGACCAGTGACTAACCTGAGTTTGTGATTGATTAACAAGAGTAAATTAAAGGCAGGCAGGGACAAGCGCAGCAATCACTGTTGCGTGGCCGTCGTCTAAGTGGACCGAGTCAGAGTGGTGACCGTGAGGCTTTAGCTCTTTGAGGGTTCAGTCAGGAAAGCAAAATAAAAGAAAAGCTCTAAGTTAGTTTTTTTTTCCATTCCTTTCTTTATATCTGAGCAGTTAAGACAGTAGAGATGCCAGGAAGGGTAGTGGAATGCTCCTCTTACAGGATGTGGGAAGGCAGGGGGACCTCCAATGTCCCTGACGACTACAACTGCGAGAAGTACATCCAGCTGCAGCATCTAACAATCTGGGTTAAGGAATTGAAGCTGGAACTGGATGAACTCTGATTCATTTGGGAGGTTGAAGGGGGTGACAGATAGAACATATGGAGAGATAGTTATACCCAAGGTGCAGGACACAGAAAACTGGGTGACAATCAGGAAGGAGAAAGGAGTTAAGGAGCCTGTACAGAGTAAGTACCCCTGTGGCCATCCCCCTCAACATGTTTATTACCTTGGTTACTGTTGGAGGGATGACTTAACAGAAGCAAGTTACAGTGGTCAGTTCTCTGGCATTCAGTTTGCCTTGGACTCAGAAGGGAAGGAGTTAGAAGAAGCACACTGTGGTGATGGGGAATTTGTTAGGGGAATGGACAGGAGGTTCTGTGGGTGAGACAGAGATTCTCAAATGGTATGTTGCCTCCAGGGTGCCAAGGCCCAAGACATCTCTAATTGAGTCCTCAGCATTCTTAAGTGGAAGGGTGAACAGCCATGTAGGCACCAATGACATTGCTAGGATGAGTGACGAGGTTCTGCATAGGGAGCTTGGGGAGTTAGGTGCTAAGTAAAGGGCAGGACCTCCAGGGTTGTGACTTCAGGACTGCTACCCATGCCACGTGCTAGTGAGGCCAGACCTAGGAAGATTATAAAGTTTAATACATGGCTAAGGAGTTGGGGTAGGAGGGAGGACATAAGATTTTTGGATCATTGGGCTCACTTCCAGGGAAGGTGGGACTTGTACAGAAGGAATGGTTTGCACCTGAACTGGAGGGGGATTAATAACCTAGCAGGAAGGTTTACAAATGCTGCACGGTAGAGTTTAAACTAGAGTCGCAGGGGGATAGGAACCAGAGTGCCAGAACAGTTAATGGAGAGGTTGTGGAGGCAGATCCTGGTAAGATCTCAGACAAAGTTAGGAATCAAAAGGTTGAGAATAGTGCGACTAGTGTCCTGAGCTGCTGATATTTCAATGCAGGAAGTATCACAGGAAAAGCAAATGATAGTGCTGAGCATGGAAAGCTAGTTTATAAACTGAGGCAATGTGTACTGAGGAGAGGCTTTTGAAGAAGCAGAGTTGCAGTCAACTCAAGATGAATTGCAACGTAAAGGGCAGACAAAATTAAAAAGGGTGAATATAGGACTGAAGGTGTTATATTTGAATGTGCGCAGTATACAGAATAAGGTAACTGAACTTATACAGTAGCACAGTTACAGATTGGCATGCATAATGTTGTAGACATCACTGAATCATGGCTGAAAGAAGATTATAGCTGGGAGCTTAATATCCAAGGATACACATTCTATCGAAAGGACAGGCAGGAAATCAGAGGGGGTGGTGTTCCTCTGGTGGGAAAAAAAATAAAATCAAATCTGTTAGAAAGAGGTGACATAGGGTTGGAGGGTGTTGAACCATTGTGGATATAGCTAAGGAACTACAAGGGTAAAAAGATCCTGAAAGGAGTTATATACTGACCACCAAACAGTAGAGTGGATGTGGACTATACATTACAACAGGAAATAGAAAATGTATGCCAAAAGGGCAATGTTACAATAGTCATGGGGGATTACAATATGCGGGTAGATTGGGAAAATCAGGTTGGTGCTGGATTCCAAGAAGGGGAATTTCTAGAATACCTATGAGATGGTTTTTTAGAGTAACTCGTGGTTGAGCCCATGAGGGAATCAGCTATTCTGGATTGGATGTTGTGCAATGAACCAGAACTGATCAGAGAAAGCTTAAGATAAAAGAATCCTAAGGGGAAGTGATCATAGTATGATTGTATTCACCCTGAAATTTGAGAAGAAGCTATCTCCCAAAGAGGAAGAAGTATTCTAAGGACAAAATGACACAACTCTGGCTAACAAGTGAAGTCAAAGCCAAGAAAAAAGCCAAAGAGAGGGCGTATAATAGAGCAAAAGTTAGTGGTAAGTTAGAGGATTGGGAAGCTTTTATAAACCAACAGAAGGCAACTAAAAAAGTAATTAAGGTAAAAATGGAATACGAAAGTAAGCTAGTTAATGATATTAAAAAGGATACCAAAAGTTTCTTCAGATACATAAAGTGTAAAGGAGAGGTGAGAGGGGATATCAGACCGCTGGAAAACTATGCTGGAGAAGTAGTAATGGGGGACAAAGAAATGGTGGATGAACTGAATAAGGATTTTGCATGTCTTCACAGTGGAAGACCCGAGCAATATAGCGGAAGTTCTAGGTATCAGTTGTCATGAAGTGTGTGAAGATACCATTTCTAGAGAGAAGGTTCTTGGGAAACTGAGAGGTCTGAAGGTAGATAAGTCATGTGGACGAGATGGTGTACACCCCAGGGTTCTGAAAGAAGTGGTTGAAGAGATTGTGGAGATATTTGTAATCATCTTTCAAGAATCACTAGATTCTGGAATGTTTCCAGTAGATTGGAAAATTGCAAAAGTCACTCCATTCTTCAAGAAGGGAGAGAGGCAGAAGAAAGGCAACTGTAGGCAAGTTAGTCTGATCTCAGCAGTTGGGAAGATGTTGGAGTTGATTATTAAAGATGAGGTCTCAGGGTACTTGGAGGCACATGATAAAATAGGCCATAATCAGCATGGTTTCCTCCAAGGAAAATCCTGTCTGACAAATCTGTTATGACTTCTTTGAAGAAATAACAAGCAGGATAGACAATGGAGAATCGGTTAGTGTGTACTTGGATTTTCAGAAGACCTTTGATAAGTTACCACACGAGGCTGTGAGCCCATGAAATTACAGGAAAAATTCTAGCATGGATAAAGTAGTGGCTGATTGGCAGATGCCAAAGAGTGGGAATAAAGGGAGCCTTTTCTGGTTGGCTGCCCATGACCAGCAGTATTATATGTCAATGATTTGGATGATGGATTGATTGTTTTGTTGCAAAGTTTGCAGATGATATGAAGATAGGAGGAGGGGAAGGCAGTTTTGAGGAAGTACAGAGGCTACAGTAGGACTTAGAATAGGAGAATGGACAGAGAAGTGGCAGATGGAATACGGTGTTGGATATTGCATGGTCATGAAATTTATAGAAGTAATGAAAGGGTGGATTATTTTCTAAATGGAAATCAAGTACAAAAACTGAGGTGCAAAGGGACTTGGGAGTCCTTGTGCAGGATTCCTGAAAGGTTAATTTGCAGGTTGAGTCTGTGGTGAGGAAGGCAAATGCTATGTTAGCATTCATTTCAAGAGGACTAGAATACAATGCAAGATGTAATGTTAAGACTTTATGAAGCACTGGTGAGGCCTCACATGGAGTATTGTGAACAATTTTGGGCCCCGTATCTTAGGGATGTGCTGAAATTGGGGAGGGTACAAAGGAGATTCACAAAGATGATTCCAGGATTGAATGGATTGTCATATGAAGAGTGTTTGATGGCTCTGGGCCTGTATTCACTAGAATTCTGAAGAATGAGGGGTGGCCTAATTAAAACCTATCGAATGGTGAAAGGCCTTGATTGAGTGGAGATGGAGAAGATGTTTTCTATAGTGGGAGAGTCTAAGATCAGAAGACACAGCCTCAGAATAGAGGGGCATCCTTTTCGAACAGAGATGAGAAGGAATTTCTTTGGGCAGAGAGTAGTGAATCTGTGGAATTCTTTGCCACAGGCAGCTGGGAGGTCAAATTTTTGTGTATATTTAAGACAGAGGCTGATAGATTCTTAACTGGTCAAGGCATGAAGGAATAAAGGGAGAAGGCAGGAGATTGGGGCTAAGAGGAAAATTGAATCAACCATGATGGAATGGTGGAGAAGACTTAATGGGCCAAATGGCTCAAATCCACTCCTATATCTTACGGTCTTGTGGTCTAAACCTGGCATAAGGACACAAGTAACTCTGCGGCCCCTCAGATCAGCACTATATTCAATAAAATTTCAAGGTTGTAGACAGGTCATTTTCTGCATGGAGGTCGGTGACCAGTGGTGTGCCTCAGGGATCTGTTCTGGGACCCTTACGCTTCGTGATTTTTATAAATGAACTGGATGAGGAAGTAGAGGGATGGATTAATAAATTTGCTGATGACACAAAGGTTTGAGGTGTTGTGGATAGTGTGGAGGGCTGTCAGAGGTTACAGCGGAACATTGATAGGATGCAAAACTGGGCTGAGAAGTGGCAAATGGAGTTCAACCCAGCTAAGTGTGAAGTGGTTCATTTTGGTAGGTCAATTAAGATGGCAGAATATAGTATTAATGGTAAGACTCTTGGCAGTGTGAAGGATCAGAGGGATCTTGGGGTCCGAGTCCATAGGATGCTCAAAACAGCTGCGCAGGTTGACTCTGTGGTTAAGAAGGCATACGGTGTATTGGCCTTCGTCAATCGTGGAATTGAATTTAGGAGCTGAGAGGTAATGTTGCAGCTATATAGGACCCTGGTCAGACACCACTTGGAGTACTGTGCTCACTTCTGGCCACCTCACTACAGGAAGGATGTGGAAGAATAGAAAGGGTGCAGAGGAGATTTACAAGGATGTTGCCTGGATTGGGGAGCATGCCTTATGAAAACAGGTTGAGTGAACTCCTCCTTTTCTCCTTGGAGTGACGGAGGATGAGAAGTGACCTGAAAGAGGTGTATAAGATGATGAGAGGCATTGATCGTGTGGATAGTCAGAGGCTTTTTCCCAGGGCTGAAATGGTTGCCACAAGAGGACATAGGTTTAAGATGCTGGGGAGTAGGTACAGAGGAGATGTCAGGGGTAAGAGAGTGGTAAGTGTGTGGAATGGGCTACTGGCAATGGTGGTGGAGGCGGATACGATAGGGTCTTTTAAGAGACTTTTGGGTAGGTACATGGAGCTTAGGAAAATAGAGGGCTATGGGTAAGCCTAATAATTTCTAAGGTAGGGACATGTTCAGCACAACCTTGTGGGCCAAAGGGCCTGTATTGTGCTGTAGATTTTCTATATTTCTATGTTCCTAACTGATCCTATACCTCATCACTTTCCTATCTGCTGGTCTTTCCTACAAAAGATTCTAAAAACCTGAACAACTGAAAAGCTGCAGTCTCTACAGAACTTGTAATATTTACATTCCATTGAATTAAGATTTTTTTTGAATCCTAATATTCTATTCTGATTTACATGCAGTGAATATTCCTGTTTCCAGTATGGAGAGTTTTGTACATACCACTTGTGGCATTCTGCACTTGAATCATCTAGCTGAAGACCAGATTTTGCTGCTTCTTTTCCTGGATGAAAAATAACAAGACAGACATTTATCAGATGGAAAGTGAGCACTCCACAAGCTGAATTCATCATTGCTAAATTCCTTGAATTCGACAAATTTCAGGGCTACATCCAAAAGTGAATCATTCATACAAATAACAATTTGACATAAATTATGAATTTTCAATACAAAAATCTAAATCTGTTTCAGTAAGATTGAACATTATATTAAAATAATGTTCTCAAAGAGTTGAAAAGCAATCTCATATTGTTCTTAAAAGTGTGAAATTTTAAATTAATCAACCCAAGATTCCCTCACAACTGACAACAGCGAAGGTGGGATTTAATAGGATTTTCTTCAAACCTGCTGTGTACATACATCTATTGATGCTTCTGGACACATCTTCAGTGATGTTCCTGGAATCATTGGGTGTTTTGAGTCTTTCAACATCATACAACCTCCTCCAGGTGACCCAGCCGGGGCTGATCAGACCACAGCTTGTGTCCAGACGGCTAGCTAATTATGACTCCATGGCTCCCCTCTTTTGAGCCACAGCCATCTTGAGGCCCTCTCTGCCGCATCGGTGGTACTGCGGATGGCTCTCCTCTTCCTCTCTCCCTCGATGCCCAAAATGCTGAAGGCCCTAACTAAAGAACGGGCTATGAATCCCCTACAACCAACCTCCACTGGGAGACACCTCGCTCTCCATTCAGCCTGCTGACAGTTGCTGACCAGTCCTGCGTACTTGGAGAGCTTCCTTTCAAAGGCCTCCTCCAAGCTATCTTCCCATGGGACTGTCAGCTCCAGCAGCAGCACTTGCTTAGTAGACTCAGACACTAGGACAATGTCTGGTCGCAAGGTGGTGGCTGCGATATGGTTGGGGAACTTCAGCTGCCCTTCGAGGTCCACCAACAGCTGCTAGTCCCTTGCAGAAGTCAGAATGCCTGCAGATGTTCTTTTGGCAGGTATTGGCTGCTCCCCAGCTCTGACAAAGGCAATGGTCTGCTTGGAGGGTCGGGATCGCTTCGCCCACTCAACTCCTGCACTAACGGCTTCAGCGACGGTCTTCAGGACCTGATCATGCCTCCACCTGTACCGTCCCTCACCAAGTGCCCTTGCACAGCCACTGAGGATGTGCTCCAGAGTTCCTCGCTTGGAGCACAGTGGGCACGCAGATGACTCTGCCGTGCCCCATGTGTGAAATTTACTAAAAACAGAAAAAAAAACTCAGTGGGTCAAACAGCATCTGCAGAAGCAAATGGATGGTTGATATTTTGGGTGATAGCCAATATAAAGAGCTGAGAAAGAAGGATTATACAAGAACTGGTAGGTGATTGGTGGAACCAAGTTAAGTGGTGGATGATGGGCAAATGGAGTTAGGCGGGTGACAGGGCATGAAAAAGAGTCTGAAAGCTGATAAATGGAACTACTGAAGGGAGAGATTATGGGAAGATAGAACCAGATTGCAAAGCATACATATCTAGGTAACACAGAGAGAGAATAGAGAAAGCTGACTTCCTTGCTCTAACTTCTCATCTTTATTTCCAGTCCTGATGTAGGGTCTCAACCCGAAAAGTCAACTGTTTACTCTTTTCCATAGATGTTGCCTGGCCTGCTGAGCTCCTCCAGCATTTTGTGTGAAAATTGGAAGTAACATTATTACACAAGTTGGCAATTGATTGCAGATCAGGTGACAGCAAAGAAAAAGGGGTCAGTTCTCAAATCCATTCACTTTGTTTTGAGAATGATATATCAAAATATTTTCCTCATGATGACAGACCAAAGGGATAGGAGAAGCAAAGAGATTTTGGTTTGCTGTTCAGAGGGACATGGTTGTCTTTGTATGTGAATCACTTAAAGTTAACATAGTGAAGCATACATTCAGGAAGGCAAACAATAATATGTCCTTTATTGCAAGAAGATTTCAATACAAAAGTAGAAATTTACTGCTCTAATAATATAGCGTTTTGACAAGAATGCATCTGGAATATTGTGTGCAATGCTGGTCTCCCTACTCAAGGAAGGATATACTTGCCTTAGGGGAAGTGCAGAAAAGTTTCATCAGATTTATCTCAAGAGGTGGGTTTGTCACATGAAGGATTGATCAGACTGAAGCTAAATATTCAATTATAGAAGAATGAGAGGTAATCTCATTGAAACATATAACATTATCTCAAGGCTTAGCAGGGTAGATGGAGAGATGTTTGGCCTGACTGGATTATTGAGAACCAATTGCAGCAATTGGCCATTCTAGGTAGATGAGAACTTCCTTCACCCACGGAGTGGAGAGCTTTGGAAGTTTCTACCTAAAAGTGCCATGGTACTCAGTTGCTGAGTATATTCAAGACTGAGACTGAAAGATCCTGTATTTTAAGGGAGTCAAGGTATATACGCTTAGAGCTGGAAAACGCACTGAGATAGAATAAGAGGCAGTACCTTAATGATGGTGAAGCAAGCAAGAAAGATGAATAGCCTATGCCGCCTTTATTTCTTGCTCTTGTATGCGATGAACCCAAAAAAAAACCTGAAAGCTGGTGTACAAATACAAATGTAATAAAAAATAATAATTCAATGGGTAAAATATATTAGAGTTATATACTGTAAATGCACATTTGGAGTAGCCCATTCACTTTCAAAGATCCATTCTCAGGCCGGACAGAGAAAATTTCCATTCCAAGTATTAAACATCTGAATCTGAACTTCAATAGTCTCTGCTAGGAAATAAAACCATTAAGATTTAGGAGCAGAATTCAAAACAAGAGAAAATCTGCAGGTGCTGGAAATCCGAGCAACATACACAAAATGCTGGAGGAACTCAACAGGCTAGGCAGCATCTATGGAAAAAAGTACATTTGACATTTCGGCCTGAAACAATGATTCTACTTCTTTCCATAGATGCTGCCTGGCCTGCCGAGTTCCTCTAGCATTTTGTGTGTTGCTTGGAACAGAATTAGGTCTTTCTTCCCATCGAGTCTACACCAATCTATCCTTCCTTCCTTCCTTGAGCCCTAAAGTCGTCGGGGCGCCATCATGACAAGCTTTGCACCAGTCTGTTCCATCTGTCGCAGATGTGTGCCAGAGCCTGCGTCACTGCAATGTCCATTCTTTCCTGTCCATTCTTTAATGTTGTCCATCCATCTTTTCCTCTGTCTACCTCTCCTTCTTTTCCCCTCCATAGTTCCTTGTAGAACGGTCTTTGCAAGGCCACTGGATCTTGTTACGTGGCTATACCATCTCAGCTTTCTTTTCTTCACCATTGTGAGAAGGTCTTCATGAGGGCCAATGTGCTGCTGGATGGTCTTGCGGACCTGCTCATTTGTGATGTGGTCCAAGTATGAGATGCCCAAGGTGTTGCGATAGCATCTCATTTCCAATGCCTGTATCTTCCTCTGTAGCTCTGCTGTGAGGGTCTATGTCTCACAAGCGTACAGGAAGATGGAGAATACCAATGCATGCAGGAGTCTGATCTTGTACTTCATGGTGATATTGCTGTCCCTCCATATTGTCTTGAGTTTGGATAGTGCCGTCATTTTCTGTGCAGTTCTTGCCAGGACTTCTGGTCTTGATCCTTCATCACTGATGATTACCCCCAGGTATCTGAACTGCTGCACTGTCTCAAGTTTCTGACCATGGACTAAGATGTCTGTTGTGATGCCACCGTTGGCATTTGCCATGAGCTTGGTTTTCTCGGCACTTATTTCCATTCCAAACTTTGTGGAGGCTCTGTCAAGATGGCTGACCAGGTTGGCCAGTTCGTCCTCTTTTCCTGCAAGTCCATCAATGTCGTCAGCAAATCTTAGGTTTGTGATGTTCCTCCCTCTGATGCTGACTGTGCCCACATGATCTTCAAGAGCAACACTCTTGATTCGTTCCAGGAAGATGTTGAAGAGAGTGGGGGAGAGGAGGCAGTCCTGATGGACTCCTACAGAGGTATGGAACCACTCTCCGATGGTGCCCTGAGCGAGTACTGCACTGGTTGCCTTGGCGTACATACAATCAGCTTCTGCCTCATGTTGAATTTCTTCATGGTGGCCCATAAGGCATCATGCCAGACTCCGTCAAACGCCTTCTTGAAGTCTATGAAGATGTGGTAGAACACTCTCTGGTGCTGAAGGTGTTTCTCACAAAGGGTGCGGAGGTTGAAAATCTGCTCAGTGGTGCTTCTGCCCTTATGGAAGCCTGCTTATTCCTCAGCAATTGTCTTCTGCCTGAGGACTCAGTCTGTTCAAGATAATTCTGAGCATTACCTTGCTTAGATAGCTTATCAAACTGATGGTACGGTAATTCTGGCAAAGTTGGAGATTGCCTTTCTTGGGAAGCACAGTGATCAGCAACTGAGTCCAAAGTGTGGGCCATTCATCTGTCTGCCAGATCTTATTGCAGATGGTGGTAAGCATGTCTATCGTGGCCTCTCTTCCATGCTTCAGCAGTTCAGTAGGGATGTTGTCAACTCCTGCTGACTTCCCGCACTTCAGTGATCGTATTGCAGCTTCAACTTCTTCATGCATGATTGGATAGTCTTCCTCATTGGAAAATTTCTGCACATTCAGTACGCTTGGATCCCCTTTGTTCTGGTAGTTGCACAGTTCCGAATAGTACTCTGTCCACCTTTCCATTATTTCCTTTCCTTCTGTGAGACTTTTGCCATTTTTGTCTTGGATGGTGTTAACTTTGGCTTGTTTTTCTTTGGTAAGATCTTTCACCAGTTGGAATGCCTTCTTTGTGTTGTTGTTGGAGAGACTATCTCCAATGTCCGCACATTGTTCAGCTATCCATCTTTGCTTTGCTTCCTTCATTTCCCTCCTGATTTCCTTGTTGATTTTCCTGTATTCTGTTCTTCCCTCTGCTGTGTTTTTATCTTTCTTTAATTTCCTTCTTGTGTCACACATATCACACAACCATTCTATCATGGCTGATTTATTATCCCTCTCAACCCCACTCTCCTGACTTCAACCAGTAACTTCTGACGCCCTTACTAATCAAGAACTTTGCTTCAACAATTTCCAATCAACAACTTCCACCATAAATATACCCCATAACCTGGCCTCCACAGCCATCTATGGCAATGAGTTACAGAGATTCACCACCCTCTGGCTTAAAAAAAAATCCTCATCTCATATCTTTGTATTTTGAGGCTGTGCCTTCTGGTCCTAGCACAATTGGAAACATTCTCCCCGTGTCCTCTCTGTCCAGCAAAGACAGAATGGAGGAGAGGCAGATTCGAGGCCCGTCCACCTAAACCAAGAGCAAGGTTTAATCAATCTAAACGCAAGGCCAATTTGGAAAGGTTGGGAATGGGTCAAAAAGTGATGCTGGGGTCCAAGCCGAAAGCTTATCGATGTGACAGGGCCCGGGTCGTAGTGTGAGAAACAACCTGACGTTTGGACAATTTAAACGCTAGGCTATTTGGACTGAAAAGGCAGGGTGTCAGGACAAGAGACATGGGTCAGGCTGATTCTGCTTGCTGCTCTGTGATATTTACTCAGCTCTGTGCTGACCTGAAGCTGAGTCTGAGGCCTGCTCTGGGTTCCATGCCTGAAAGTTCTTCGATATTTACTCAGTTCTGCACTAACTGAGACAGAGGCTGTGATGTGCTCCAGGCTCTGTGACGCTTACTCGGCTCTGTCCTGAACTGAGGTATGCTCCAGGCTTTGTGTCTACAGACTCACTTTTTTTCTGAAAGCTACTTGCTTACTTTTATTGTTTCCCTGATTTGTTTATTTTTCCTGGGTGCTTGCAGTCTGATTTTTTTAATGGGTTCCTTTGGGTTTCTTTGTCTTGTGGCTGCCTGCAAAGATATGAATCTCAAGGTTGTATAATGTATACATATTTAGATACTAAATGTACTTTGAACTAGAATTCTTAAGTCCCTTTGCACCTCTGATTTCTGAATTTACTTCCCCTTGAAAAGAATATTCTATGCCTTTATTTGTTCTATCAAAGTGCTTGACCATAAACTTCCTTACACGCTATACCATCTGCCACTTCTTTGCCCAGTCTCCTAATCGGTCCAAGAACTTCTACAGAATCCCTGCTTCCTCAACACTACCTGCCCCTCCACCAATCTTTGCATCATTCACAAACTTGGTCACAAAGCCATCAATTCATATAATGTGAAAAGGAACAGTCCCAACACTGACCCCTATGGTACATGACTGGCACTGTCACTAGCAGCCAACCAGAAAAGGTTCCCTTTATTCTCACTCTCTGCCTCCTGCCTGTCAGCCAATCTTCTGAACATGCTAGTATTTTTCCTGTAATACCTTGGGCTCTTATCTTGTTTAGCAGTCTCACATGCAGCACTTTGTCACCTTTAGAAAATCCAAGTAACTCTGCTTTACCTATCCTGCCTGTTATTTCCTCAAAGAATTCCAACAGATTTGGCAGCCAAGACTTCCCCTTAAGGAAACCAAACTGATTTTGCCCTACTTAGCATGCGCTTCCAAGTACGCTGAATAATGAACTTAATAATGAACTCTAATATCTTTCCAACCACTGGAGTCAGGCTAACTGGCTTATATCTTTTGTTTCCCTCCCTCCCTTACTAAAGAGTGGAGGGACATTTGCAATTTTCCAGTTCTCTGAAAACATTCCAGAATCTAGTAGTTCTTGAAAGATCTTTAATATTGGCTCCACAATTTCTTTAGATACCCATTTCAAAAACATGGGGTGTAGTCCATCTGGTCCGGGTGACTTATGTACCTTCAGACTTTTCAGCTTCCCAAGCACTTTCTCCATACAATCATTCATTCACTTAAATAAATAAATCACAGGCATTCTCTCAAGCAAATCACAAAGCCTTGAATCTTGCAAAATTTCTTTCACAGAAACATAGAAATCCTACAGCACAATACAGGCCCTTCGGCCCACAAAGTTATGCCAAACATGTCCCTACCTTAGAAGTTACTAGGGTTACCCATAGCCCTCTATTTTTCTAAACTCCATGTACCTATCCAAAAGTCTCTTAAAAGACCCTATCGTATCCGCCTCCACCACCGTTGCTGGCAGCCCATTCCAGGCACTCACCACTTTCTACGTAAAAAACTTACCCCTGACATCTCCTCTGTACCTACTCCAAAGCACCTTAAACCTGTGCCCTCTTGTAGCAGCCATTTCAGCCCTGGCAAAAAGCCTCTGACTGACCACACGAGTGGTCGCCAATCTTTTTAAGCCCAAGATCCCCTACCTTGGCCTTAGTGAAAGGCAAGATCGACCTACTAAATCGTTTAGAGAAAAAACAGCTCAGGTTGTACTTCGAACTTGAGGCCTTTTATTTGGGCTAATTGTATTTGAATTACATAAAATGCTTTTATCAAACTTTCAAATTAATTCAGCCAAGAAAACACTGTAACTAGCATATCAAACAGGCCATAGCTGTCTTTAAGAATATTACAATACTTCACATCTTTAATTCTAAGTTTCACTATTTAATTTTATTTCAACACGAAAAATAAATGAATAAAAATTGACTGTTGCACTCAGTGTGATGACTGGGGCTGAATACTTTCTGCTAGTTCCCTGAAATTTGGCTCATAACTACAGATAGCCAGTGTGAGACAGTCTGTGAGGTGTCTGTCAGTAAGACAACTCCTGTACTTAGATTTAATAATTTTCATCTGTGAAAATGCAATTTCACACAGGTAAGTTGACCTGAAGTAGGCACTAACTTTTAGTGCAAATGTGGTGAGATGAGGAAACTTCTCCCTGCTGACAAGCCCCCAAAAGTCGCCGTCCCTTGATCTTGCTTTAAGCGCGATTCATTTTGCAAATCAATTATTTCCATTTCAATATCACTTGGCACACCAAATACTTGCTGGAATTCGGCTGCTATCTGTTTGATATTGATCGGCAGAAATGGGTTTGAAATAAATGCAGCAATATCTTTCATGACGTTTAACTCCCCAAAACGCCGATCCAACTCTATTACCAGTTTGTCTAGGTAAGCACAGTACTGCTCAGGGTGAAAAGCATTTTTTTCCTTGATGGCTTGTAACATTTTCTCCAATTTGGGAAAGTGTGTCAGCCTCCCGTTCTTTAAATTTGAAATCCAAATACCGAGCTTGGCCTTAAACGCATTTACTGCACTTATCATGTGGCGCAGGTGTCGGTCTTTTCCCATGAGCTTGTTGTTAAGTGCGTTTAATTTAGTCGTTAGGTCTGTCAGAAACCCTAAATCCAGTAGCCATGCATCATCTAACAGTTCCTCGTGCTCCTCATTTCTTGTCGACAGAAAAGTCTTTATCTCAGGCAGCAAGTCAACAAATTGTTGCAGCACTTTGCCGCGACTTAGCCACCGAACATCAGCATGAAGAAGTATGTCTCTGTAAGCGGCATCGAGCTCATCCAGTAACACCTTGTAAAATGTAGTTTGTCTTTTTTATGTATACCTTTTAACTATTTCTATGAAACTTCAGCTAATTGGAGCCAGGATGCACTGCTCCCGATGTGTCTCAATTAACGAGAATCCACTGCACTAGCCATTAGGTTGTTGAATTAGTAAGGGCATCAAAGGTTACAGAGAAAAGGCAGAAGAATAGGGTTGGTAGGAAAAATAAATCAGCCATGATCAGATGGTGATGCAGACACGATGGGCTTAATAGCCCATCTAATCCTCTGCTCCTATGCCTTGAGGTCTTTTTCTTTATATACTCTATCCCAATCTGAAATCTCAATCATCCCCTTGTCTCTATAGATGCTGCTTGATCTGTGTTCTTCCAGCAGCTTGATCTAGATTCCAATATCTGCAGTCTCCTGTGTCTCTAACCTCTTTGTAATGTACTTCTCAGTTCTATTCATCTCACAGCATGTAGATGAGCGAAAGTACACAGAAGCACAAATAATAATACTGAAGGTCATTTATACTAAGGTAAGTTACTTTTTTGAAGAATAATTTGTTCTACATGAGAAGAAAAGACAATTTCTTTTTTTTTGGCATGTGCCTGCGTGCGTGCGAGTCTGTGTGCGTGTGCGTGCATCCATGATTATGTCTTTTTCATGGCTTTTTACAAGGTGCAGAGCGAGAGAGAGACTGTGTGGCGCGCCACTCCTCACACGGACATTTTCTCAGTATTTTTCCCTTTTATCTTACGAGGTCGAGTTGTGATCTCGACACTCAACCCGGCACGGATGGAAAGCGTACTCGGGAATGGACCCAACTGGTTTCGAACTCGGGAACCTCTGCTCCCGGGTCCGGCGCCAATGTCATTGCACCACCAGCCGGCCTGGTAAGAAAAGACAATTTCACAGGCGCAATCAACAGCTTCTTGGATTTGACAACCAAAGCTTACTCTTCCCCCTTCACTGGACCCAAGAAGCACTCCACATGATGACAAAATGAATCATAAGTTTAAAACAACATTTTATTCCCATCACAAGTGGCATCACAAGGAATAGGAATAGGAATAAAACTGACAAACTGGAACAAATACAAATGGAAAAATGGTTCTCTTAATTAAGTTTGTCTCACTTTTGTTTCACTACTTAAACAAAACATTGCATATAGTGTAAATTGAGTAGAATTACAGCTTTGCCATTACCCATCTCTGAAGATGCACTGACCATGTTTCAGAATCAGATTTATTATCACGGATATATTTCAAGAAATTTGTTTTGTAGCAGCAGTACAGTATAAGACAGAAATTACTGTAAGTTACAATAAAAATAAATACTGCAGTGAAAAAGAGGAATAGCAACGTAGTGTAAATGGATTCATGGACATTTCAGAAATCTGATGGCAGAGGGGAAGGAGCTGCTACTAAAAAACTTTGAGTGTGGGTCTTCAGGTTCTTGTACCTCCTCCCCGATGGTAGTAATGAGAAGAATGCATGTCTTGGTGGTGAGCGTCCTTAATGATTGATGCCACCTTCTTGAGGCATCGCCTTTCAATGATATCCTCAATGGTGAGGAGGGTTGTGCCCATGATGGAAGTGGCTGAGTCTAAAACTCTTCGCAGGCTTTTTCATTTCTGCACATTGAAGCCTTCATAGCAGGTGGTGATGCACCCATTCAGAATGCACCTGTAAAAATTTGCTAGTATTTAGTAACATACCAAACTTGCAATTATATATAGCCACTGCCGTGCCTTCTTCTTGATTACATCAATATATTGGGTCCAGTATGGATCCTCCGAGCTGTTGGTGCCCAGGAACTTGAAGCTGCTCACTCTTTCCACCACTGACCCCTCAATGAGGATAGGTGTGTGCTCTCCTACCTACTCCACAATTAATTAATAGTTCACAATTAATTCCTTGTTCCTTAAGAGTACAAGGTTGTTGTGACACCACTCAACCAGCTGATCTATCTTGCTCTTGTATGCCTCATCACCAGCTAAAATTCTGCTAACAACAGTGGTTACATTGCTAAATTTATTTGAGCTGTGTCTGGCCACGCAGTAATGGCTGTAGAGAGTAGAGCAGTGGGCTAAGAAGGCATCTTTTAAGTGTACCTGTGTTGACTGTCAGCAAGATGATGTTATTACCAATCAACACTAACTAGAATCCAGCTGTAATGGCAGCTACAGAAGCCCAGGTTTTGAAGCTTGTTGATTAGTACTGAGGGGTTAATGGTATTAATTGACAAACAGCAGCCTAACGTAGGTATTGTTGCTGTCTAACTGGTCCAAGGCTGAGTGGAGGACCAGAAGATCATGTTCCCTGTTGACCTGCTGTGGCTGTAGGCAAGTTGCAATGGGTCCAGGTCCTTGCTCAGGCATGTTTTGACCAAATTTGTCCATGAGCTTCTCGCATGCTCAGATAATGATCTTCCTAAGTTCCCCAGGCTCAATTTGTCCTGATAACAAGATATAGCTCAGATACTATGTTTGTTTAAAGTCAGCTGAATTACCCAAGGCAGCTTCATAATGTCCCTTAAACAAGATGCAGTATCAGCCAAATAACTTACCTAGATCTAAATAGGATATCTTCTCACTTTCATTTATGGACATCTCTTCCATGTCAAAGTAGGCTCGAGCCAGTCGCCAACAGAAATTTGGCTTCATATTGTACTGTAAATATAAAAAAGTATATTTAATTTTTTTCAATAACAGATTTGAAATCAAATTTAGCTGCTAGAGAATAGAACTAATTCTTTTGCTCTAAAGAATGTTATTGACCAATCATAATGATCTTGTACTGTATTGACAGATTTTTAGATCCAGACCACCATTCAGTGGGTTTCAGTTGTTAACTAAGTCAGAGAAAAGCAGGAGCTTAATTAAAGACAGCCAACAGTCTAACCACCTTGCAAGAAATGACACTTTATTAGGTACACCTGTCTGGTAATGCAAATATTTAATCAGCCAATCGTGTAGCAGCAACTCAATGCATAAAAGCATGCAGACATGGTCAAGAAGTTCAGTTGTTGTTGAGAGCATACATCAGAATGGGGAAGAAATGTGATCTAAGTGACTTTGAGTGTGGAATGATTGTTGGTGCCAGAGGTGGTTTCTTGGAAACTGGTGATCTCCTGGGGTTTTCACACACAATAGTCTCTATAGAGTTTACAGAGAATGGTGCGAGAAACAAAAAACATATAGTGAGTTCCCGTTCTGTCAGCAAAAGAATTTTGTTAATGAGAGTGGTCAGAGGAGAATGGCCAGACTGGCTTAAGGTGGACAGGAAAGCAACAGAAATCAAATAACCACACTATACAACAGTGGCACGCAGAAGAACATCTCTGAACACACAACATATCTAACTTGAAGTGGATGGGCGACAGAGGCAGAAGAGCACACACATACAGAAGTACACTCAGTGGCTATTTTATTCAATACCTTCTCTACCTAATGAAGTGGCCACTGAGTGTAAATTACCATTTCCCATTAATTTATATTCCTTGGGGTACTGAAGTTTAGCTTACATTTATCAAAATAAACTACAGTTAACACAAATATGAATTAACAAGTTCAAGTTTAAGTTTACTACCATTCAATCATACACATGTATACAGCTAAATGAAACATCGCCCCTCTGGGGTCAAGGTGCAAAACACAGAGCACAAATTGCTATGATCCAGCACATACAGTTACCAGATAATTTGAGCACAACTCCTTGTGTGGCATAGCCTGAAGATTGACAAGATGACACAAGAATGCACCTTGCACTTTATGTAATGCAACTGCCACTATATAATAAAACAAGCAATCATACAAATATGTGAAACAGCAGCAATAAAAGATGAGAAATGCCCAGTGCAGGATAAGAGTATGTTAGTGAGTTGGGGAGTAAAAGGTGGCAGGACATTCAGACAGGGGTATACATGTGTATTGGATGGTAGCAGAGTGTTAAGAAGTCTGCTTAAAGATGGGCTACAGCAGCAGAAAACCAGGACGGGTTCGACTCTTGAACCTAATAAAGTGGCTATTGAGTGTATGTGCTGAATGGGGGGTGGAGGGGAGAAAACCTAACTATGTTTTCAGTAGTACTTATTATCTGCTGCAAGGTCTTGTGATCTGATACATTACAATTTCCATACCAGACGGTGATTTAGCTGGTCAGGGTACTCTCCATTGTGCTCTGATCAGATGTTGTGAGAATTGGGGGGGGAGGGGGAGGGGGCAAAGAGCCTTGCTTGCCTCAGTCTCCTCAGGAGAGTGGGGGCACTACTGTGCTCTTTTGGCAAAAGAGGTGGAGTTAGGGATCAGGCGAGATCGACAGTAATATGAAGGAAGTCCTCAACTCCGAGTGAAGTCATCGGGACACTGTCATGACGACGTTTTTTTTTAAAAGCAGGCTTTCCTATTTTTATGAGGCCGAGTTGCTAGCTCAATGCTCAACCCAGCATGGATAGAAAGCGTGCAAGAGAGCCGGCTGGATTCAAACTCGGGAGCTTTCACTCCAAAATCCGGCGCTGATGCCACTACGCCACTAGATGGCCTTTGACAGTAATATGCACGTAAATAAACTTCATGCTCCTCACTCTGTCCACGGAGAAGCTGCTGATGTGCAGTAGGGAGTGGTCAGCCTGCACCTTCCTGGAGTCCACAATCATCTCTTTAGTGTTGTTCACTGTGAGACTCAGGCTATTGTGTTTACACCAATCTACAAACTGAACATGCAGCCCTAGAGATCACCGGTGCTCAGATGATGGAGCCAGAGATGTTGGAAGTAGAATGTACTGGAAACAGTCAATGTTCTAGAGAGAGCGAGAGCACAAGAGCAAGAGAGCACGCGAGACAGAGTTGATTGAAGCTAGAAAATAGATCAGTAAATAGCAAATTTATAAGATAGCAGCAATAAAGATCTGCAATCATTAAACAAAAAGTGAGTTTAAGTACTTAATTTGAAGAGGATTGTTGTTTTTCCCCCCCCCCCAGTCTCCACTGAGCTTCGTTTATATGTTGTTGAGAGATAAAAGTGGAACTATGAGGGGGATTACGGTGACAAGCAACTGGAACTTTAGGTTCAGTTTTATGATTTTGGTGTACAGAGGTAGCAAACAGTTATGATACATTGTCCTCCCACATTTTAGAACTAAACACATGACAAAAAGCAACAAGGAACATGCACATCAACATAAGTGCATGAATCACACTACAGAGACACTACCATCAGGATGGATCATGTTGTAGTCTGACACTGACAACCAACCAAGTAATGAAATCCGAAGCATTACAAATGGAGCACAGTCTGTGGATGACACAGTAGCATAGCAGCTAACGTAATACCTTAGTGCTAGAGGCTGGGGTTCAATTCCCACCTGTCTGTAATGAGCTTGTACATTCTCCCTATGACTATGTGGGGTTTCTCTAGGTTCTCCAGTTTCTTGCCACATTCCAAAGGCATAGGTGTTAGTAAGTTATGGGCATGCTATAAATGGTAACACTTGCAGACTGACCCAGCACATCTTAGATTGTGTTAGTTTTTGATGCAAATGACACATTTCACTGTATGTTTCGACATACATGTGACATGTAAAGCTAATCTTTATCTTTAGGCAGTTTGCTAGAAGTCTAGCATGACATCTTGCACAAGCCAGAAATCTCCGACAGATATCCCATTCATCCTCTCAGTCAGATAATTGGAAGACAGTGTCTACAACTGAAGAATCGAATTAATACCAAATATTGTACATCTACTGTATAAAAGAACTAGAAAAATCAGCTGGGAATCAAACAAATCACTATCCAATTACTTCAACTACAAATTGATGAAAGAAATTAGGCGGGGTAAAATTGAAATAAACCATCACTAATAGTACAACAGTTCTGTGTTTAAGACATAACAATCTGGAAAAAAAAGAAACCAGAGGACTTCTTCCATGTTCTGCACTATATAAAAACAAAAGGCAACACCTTCTGAGGTGTAAATGAAAAAGAGAAAGACAACTACATTTTAAATAGTTTACATAAAACATGCAGCAACATTCCAATCAAGAATTCGGTATATATCCTCCATAGAAACAGAGAAAAAGGTAACACAGCTATGTAATTTTTTTCCCAATTACCTTATCCAAGCTCCTTTATCCTACTCACCCTCATTCTCAGTATGTTATAAATTTTATGTCACCATCAATCAAGACAATCAGAACATAGTTCTTCATGGGCATTACATGTGTCTCGTTACAAGATAGATAGCAATCCCATCAAGATTAATTCAATTACAAACTGAACCACAAACTACGGTCTTATACAGCTTACCCAAATAATGGTAAAATTCAACTTCAGTACAAACCAAATTATTTTCTTAGAATACAGTTCCAAATCTGCTTTGCTAATACTGTTAAGAGTAATAGTTGCTCATTTTCTCACCTGGGACTGATTGTTAGAAAGGGCACAAGATGAATGGCTACATTAACTTGCATATTCTTATAATAGCAACCAGCAATGCATTGTAATTGAACACAGGGCCATAGCGAGATTAAAGATTAAGAAAAAGTCATTCTCAATCCCAGTCACTATTTAATCCATTTGCTAGAAGTGTGCCTCCATTACAGATGACAATTTAATTCATAATTGTGTTTCAGCACTATTTGATTGATTATTGAGCAGGAGAATTCAGTCATAAATATAAAGCGACTATAATTATCAACCAGACAGGACCAGAATGGGCAATCTTTCTGGTCAAAGAGGAAAAATTGGGATTGACCAGTTGAGTATGCAAATTTGAAGGTAAGGTAAAAATACTTACTGTGGATTCCTTTTTCAAGAGCATCTTAAATCCTTTTGCCTTGTCCATATTTGAGCCTTCATGTAAGCTATCTGTAATACTTAAAAGTTGAAAGAATTCATCCACCTTTTTAGAAGATAGTCTTGGATCAGATGGATCTTTTTGGTTAGCTTGTTCATCTGCTGCTTTACCATATTCATAATCAGAATCTCCATTAGCTGTAGTATACCTGGAGAGAACGAATATGAACTACAGAGTAAATGTGCCAATTCTTCCTATTTATTTATTGATTGATTGATTGAGATACAGCACGGAATAGGACCTTCTGGCCCTGTAAGTCATGCTGACCAGCAACCCCAATTTAACCCTAGCCTAATCATGGGACATTTACAACAATCAATTAATCTACCAACTGGTACGTTTTTGGACTGTGAGAGGAAACCCATACGGACGTGTGAAGAATGCACAAACTCTTAATAGGCAGTGATGGGAATTGAACCTTGATCACTGGCATTGAAGAGAGTTGTGCTAACCACTACACTACCATGCTGCCTCAAGATAAAGTCTATGCTACTCCTCCTTCCAATGGTATTCAAAATTTGAAACAAGAGTAATATGACATGAATAACAAAGCAGAAGTAAATTCAAAGGAAACAGTAGAACCTGTGATAGTAACTAACACAATAGCAAACACGAGTAAAATTATCTCCAAACAGGAGATCATCATTATCCCACAGGACTCTTTAACTAGGGGCCAGAGAGGTGGTGCAACAACCCTTGATGAGTTGTTGCTCTACCTCTGAGTAGTACACAATGCATTCACAGTTTAGCAACTTCGAAGAAGTGGCAGCCTAGGCAGTAAAAGATGTGCAGATCCAGAGAATCTGCTTCATCCTAGATTCAGGTGTTGTTTCCATTACCCTTTACATTCTGGCATGCTGTCTAGATGGAGCACAGTCCCTTGGTGAATCAGGAGGCAATTACAATAGAACAGAGTTTCACACCTATAACATCCATTGCATTTGTTTGACTTATTTCAAATCTAGATGCCAGATTTCATGTGGAAATGGATGGCTGTATTGTCCGATGATCTGATTTGCAAATAGTTTCACTTTTGCCCCCAGGGTGATTTTACCATCATTAATCGATCAACTGAATAGAATTGTGGCTAAAACACCACCCCATGAAAAACTTGCATCAATGCCCTATGGCAGAGATAATTGGCTTCTTAACAAAGTCAAAGTAAATTTATTAAAGTAGGTTCATTTTATTAGAAACATAGACATAGAAAACCCACAGCACAATAAAGGCCCTTCAGCCCACGATGCTGTGCCGAACATGTACTTATTTTAGAAATTACCTAGGGTTATCTATAGACCTCTATTATTTTAAGCTCCATGTACCTATCCAGGAGTCTCTTAAAAGACCCTATCGTATCTACCTCCACCACCGTTGCCGGCAGCCCATTCCATGCAATCACCACCCTCCGTGTAAAAAAAAACTTGCCCTTGACATCTTTATTGTAGATATTTACAAAAAAAAGAATAGAATTAATGAAAAACTATACATAAACAAAGACTGATAAACAACCAATGTGTCAAAGACTAACTGTGCAAAAAAATACTGAAAATATGAGTTGTACAGTCCTTGAAAGTGAGTCAGTAGGTTATGGGCTCCATTCAGAGTTGAGGTAAGTAAAGTAATCCACACCAGTTCAGGAGCCTGATGGTTGTAAAGTAATGGTGGAGTGGGATCCAGGCTCCTGTGCCTCCTGCCCATTGGTAGTAGAAAGAACAGAGCATGGCCTGGAGAATGGGGGTCCATGATGATGGATGCTGTTTTCTTGTGGTAGACTTGTAAATGTGCTCAATCATGGGGAATGTGTTGCCGTGATGGACTGCACTATATCCACCACTTTCTGCAGACTGTTCTATTACTGGGCATTGGTATTTCCATATCAGACCATGATGCAACCACATCACAACTGTCATTGATGTAATGCAACGTATAATAAGTCCATCCAATGGGGATCATCCCCATGATCTCCTTACTGATGTCGTATGTGGCCCCTTTGGTGACTAACACAATCAAATTCTATCTTAAGATTAAGGGCAGCCAAACACATCTCAGTTTTGAAGTTACCTATGAAATCAGACAGAAGTTGGAGGATAGATGTTGCAAAACAGCTGTTTGCCAACCCTGCAGGGAGCCTACCAGAAAAGACATACTGCAATGATTTCACAGCACTTAGCTGGCAAGTTTTTCTGATAGCTAAATTACCGAAAAAAAAATCTGAGCAAAAGAATTAATCTACACTTTGAAAGGTAGGGGTTGATCAATAGTAGTTGACATGGCCTTGCTGCTGAAAAATTCTGTTGACTAACCTTGACTTAGCAAAATAAACCTTGGCTTTGCAATTCGCCTACCGGAACAACAGGTCAACAGCAGATGCCATCTCTCTGGCCCTACATTCCTCCTTAGAACACCTGGAGAATAAAGATGCATACATAAGGCTCCTTTTCATTGACTACAGCTCTGCCTTTAGTACCATCATTCCAAATAAACTGATTCCTAAGCTCTGGAACTTGGGCCTTAGCACTCAGATCTGCAGCTGGATCTTCAACTTCCTTTCAGACAGGACCCAGGCTGTAAAAATAGGGGACAAGCTCTCCTCTATAATCACTCTGAGCACCGATGCCCCACAAGGCTGTGTACTCAGCCCCCTGCTGTACTCACTGTACACGCATGATTGTGTAGCCAAGTTTCCATCAAACTCAATATAAGTTTGCTGATGACACAACAATTGTAGGCCGTATCTCAGGTAATGATGAGTTTGAGTACGGAGGGGAAATTAAGAACCTGGTGGCATGATGCAAAGACAATAACCTATCCCTCAACATCAGCAAGTCGAAGGAATTGGTTGTTGACTTCAGAAGGAGTAGCAGACCGCACGACCCAATTTTACATCGGTGGTGCGCAAGTGGAACAGGTCAAAAGCTTTAAGTTCTTTGGGGTCAATATCACAAATGACCTGACTTGGTCCACCCAAGCAGAGTTCACTGCCAAGGAGGCCCACCAGCACCTTTACTTCCTGAGAAAACTAAAGAAATTTGGCCTGTCCCCTAAAACCCTCACTAATTTTTATAGATGCACCATAGAAAGCATTCTTCTAGGGTGCATCACAACCTGGTATGGAAGTTGTCCTGTCCAAGACCGAAAGAAGCTACAGAAGATCGTGAACACGGCGCAGCACATCACACAAACCAATCTTCCATCCTTGGACTCACTTTACACTGCACGCTGTCGGAGCAGTGCTGCCAGGATAATCAAGGACACGACCCCCCCAGCCAACACGCTTTTTGTCCCTCTTCCCTCCGGGAGAAGGCTCAGGAGCTTGAAGACTCGTACGGCTAGATTTGGGAACAGCTTCTTTCCAACTGTGATAAGACTGCTGAAAGGATCCTGACCCAGATCTGGGCCGTACCCTCCAAATATCCAGACCTGCCTCTTGGTCTTTTTGCACTACCTTACTTTCCATTTTTCTACTTTCTATTTATGATTTATAATTTAAATTTTTAATATTTACTATCGATTTGTAATCCGGGGAGCGGGAAGCGCAGAATCAAATATTGCTGTGATGATTGTACGTTCTAGTATCAATTGTTTGGCGACAATAAAGTATAAAGTAAATTGAAGAGGATTATGTAGTCAATGTAAAATTTAGTAAGGCCATTGACAAGGTACTATATGGAAGACTCCATTAATAAGTGAGGACTGATGAAATCCAAGGCAATTTGGCAAACTGGATCCAACATTGACTTAGTAATAAGAAACAGGTTGTACGATTGAAAATATGTGACCAGTAGAGGCTCATTGGGGTCAAAATGGGACTCTTACAGATTTGGATGTGGATGCAGGAGCTATAATTAAGTTTGAAGATAACACCAAGAGAATAATTTTAGGTTACAGAATTACATTGATCTGCTGTTAAGATCATAAGACTATTAACCACTGGAGCAACATTAGGCATTCGGCCCGAGTCTGCTCCACTATTCAACAGCAGCTGACTTATTTTCCCCCTCAACCCCATTCCCCTATCTTATCCCTAATCTTTGACACCCTTACTAATTAATAACTTATAAACCTCCACTTTAAATATACCAAATCACATAGTTTCTACAGACATCTGGGGCAATGAATCTCTAAGATTCACAATACTCTAGCTGAAGAAATTCCGTATCATTTCTGTTCCAAAAGGACATCCTTCTATTTTGAGGCTGTGACCTATGGTTTAGACTCTCAAACTATTTGGTGCTTTCAATATTCGACAGAAGGTTGAAGGGAGAAGGAGATGAGTTATTAACTTCAAACTTTCTGCATAATCACTCAGACTTGAACTGCATGTGCGTGTAAGAGCTGTATAACTCATCTCCTTCTACTTTAAGCGACGAACTTATCAATCACCCCTGCTGGGGACACTTTTTGGAGGTCCAAGATCCGTATGCTCTACAACCGCTGGACTAAGTGTGTAAATGTAGGAGGGAACTATGTTGAAAAATAAATGTGCTAGGTTTTTTTAAATTGACTCCTTCTACCTTAGGCCACGAACTTATCAATCACCCCTCGTATCTTAGCCTCAAACCCTTCAATTCCATCAGCTGGATTATTAACATAAAACCTGAAAAGTAGCTAACCTCAAACTGACCCCTGCAGAACACAACTAGTTACCAGCAGCCAACCATGGAAAGCCCTCTTTTTTCACAGCATTACATCTATAATTGTTGTGATGTGATTGCATCACGGTCTGGTATTGCTAGTCAGCCAACCTTCTATCCATACTAGTTCTTTTCTTGTAATACCATGGGCTCTTTATCTTGTTTGGCACCTTTTAAGACCTTCTGAAAACACTATACAACAAAGATTTTGGGCTGCTGATCATGGAAATCATCACAAAATGTCACTATCATGCATCATTTTTTTAAAATTATCTATATATGTTATTTAAATTGTCATGTGTGACACCAAGCAGAGCTACCAGACAGATGATGTGAATGAGAGAGATAATGGAAGACAATGGAGAAACATTCAACATGCTATTAAGAGAGAAGAGCGAGATTAACCAGAAAGAAACACAATTCAGATATTGACAGACCAGTTGCTTTGAACTTGAACTGTTTGAAGTTTGATGGACAGGTGATACCCCAGCAGGGGGATAAAAAGAGCAAGTTTGCTAAGGCACAAGACACGCCACGAGACCCTGGAAAGAGCAGTGTGCCCCCACAAGTTGGTGAGAGTGTGGCGGATCGGTTCGCAGGAACCGATCAGACGCTCACAGGGTGGAAAGGTACGATTGGTGCGAACCTGGGGAGTGTGTCCGCCCTTGCCTGGGTGCCAGGTTCACCGCGGAAGAACGATCGTATCCGGAACGGAGGGGTCACAGTCGGTGACCACAGCGGGATTAGAAGACTTCAAAAGGTCTGCCCGAAACCAAATGCGAAGACATCAAAAGGTCTGCCTGAAACCAATTGCATCTCTCACTCTCTCTCTCCCCAACGGTACAACAACAGCGACTACTTCGAACAGCACTAAACTGAACTGAACTCTGTTTCACTTAAGACTGATCATTTTACCCCTAGACTGTGATAGAGCTTGGTTGATTCCTATTACCCTAGTTCTGTGTATATGTGTATAATATCATTGCTAACCTGTTACATTTATATCCTTACAATTAGTGTACTGTATTACTTATTTCTTTAATAAAACTTTATTAGTTCCTAGTAATCACAGACTCCGAGCGTTCCATTTCTGCTGGTTTGGCAACCCAGTTACGGGGTACATAACATAAGTGGGGGCTCGTCCGGGATTTTGAACGCCAAAATTGGGACTGGGTAAATTGATTGGGTTAAAATTCCCCAAAGAAAATAAAAAGGGCAAACAGCAGAAATGGAGATTGAGGAATTTTTAAAGGCGCCAACCTTGGAGGCATTAGAGAATGCCAGGAAATCAGAATTCGCGACTGTTGCAAAACGATTGAATCTTTTTAAGGGGAAGCCAACAATGAGGAGAGCGGAGATGCATAGAGCTATCATTGAGCATTATGTATCTAAAGGTGTGTTTCCCCACAGGGAGCTGGAGGTGGTGTCTATGAGCAAACCTGGTGGAGAAGCAGTGCAACTGCAGATGGAAAAATTAAGACTTGAGCACGAGTTCCGAGTAAAGCAGTTAGAACAGGAAGAGAGAGTACAGCAGTTAGAACGGGAAGAAAGACAGAAGGAAAGGGAGTTTGAGCTGGAGAAGTTAAGGATGACGCTAGAGAGGGGCCAAATGCCGAACCAAGGTGGAGGGTTCAGAGCGACCCAGGAGATTAGGTTGGTTCCCCCATTTGAGGAGGCCGATGTTGATCGGTACTTTCTACATTTTGAAAAAGTCGCTGCAAGTCAGGACTGGCCGAGGGATAAGTGGGCTGTTTTACTTCAGAGCGTACTTAAGGGGAAGGCTCAACAAGCTTACTCGGCGTTGTCAGCAGAAGATGCCCAGAGGTATGATGTGGTGAAAGAGGCTATACTCAGGATTTATGAGTTGGTCCCGGAGGCGTACCAGCAAAGGTTCCGGAATGTGAGGAAGTAGTGGGGCCACACGTATTTAGAGTTTGCCCGTGAGATTCAGATGTATTGTGAGCGTTGGTGCGCCTCGAAATGGATCACTGGGAATTATGACAGACTGCTACAGCTAATACTGATCGAGCAATTTAAAGGTTGTGTCCCTGAAGGTATGAGGCCCTATCTAGATGAGAAAGAGGCAGAAACCTTAGCCACGACTGCTAAGTTAGCGGATAAGTACGCGTTAACACACAAAGCAAAGTTTACCCCGAGTAACAGTTACCAGAAGGGTAGTCGAGAGGGCGGAGAAAGTCCGCCGGAAAAGCCAGAAAGTCAGCCGGGGACTAGTGAGAAGGATAAGGAAGACAGGAAGCAGTTTGGTAGGAAGTCTCCTGGGGTCGTATGCTATAATTGTGGGAAAGCCAGTCACATTGTGTCCAGGTGTTTTGCCCC
Source organism: Mobula hypostoma (assembly GCF_963921235.1). NCBI lineage: Eukaryota > Metazoa > Chordata > Chondrichthyes > Myliobatiformes > Myliobatidae > Mobula > Mobula hypostoma. The sequence goes on from NC_086097.1 coordinate 96,522,044, forward strand.
AAAGAAGGAGACAGGGAAAGGAAAAACAATGACTCTGACTGGCTGTATTGAGCCGGCAAACAAACCGCTAGGGGAGAAGAGGTCTGATAGAGCTCAGGAAGGGCGCGAGAAGTTTATTTCGGCTGGATTGGTGTCAGTGAAGGAGGGGTCAAACCCAGTTCCAGTACGGATCTGGAGGGACACTGGGGCTTGTCAGTCATTGATCTTAAGGAGGGTGTTAGACTTCAGTTCAGAGACCGATACTGGGGAGGTCAGTGTGATAAAAGGCATTGGGAAAGGGACTGAAGCAATACCTTTGCACCAGATACACCTAAAAAATGACTTGGTCTCTGGACCGGTCACGATAGGGGTGAGGCCCGAATTACCGATGGAGGACGTGGAGGTCTTACTCGGTAACAACCTTGCAGGTGGAGATGTGTACCCAGCAGTAAAACTGACGAGCAAGCCTGCCAGGACTGAGGACCCGCCCATGGACTCACAGGTTTATCCCGTTTGTGCAGTAACTCTGCGCATGTCCAGAAAGGCTGCCAAAGCGAATGTAGATTTAGCTGAGACGTTTTTACCAGCCTTGTACCAGGAGAGGTTAGAAAGTGAGAAGAAGGAGCATAGTGGAGCGGAAGGAAGTGAGGGAGTTGCGATAGATTTATCATTAGCGAGGAAGGAATTTATACAGGCACAGGAACAAGACGAGGAGCTGATGGTTTTGACGGCGACAGCTCTCTCCGAAGCAGAAATAAAAAGGGAACCAGTGGGCTATTATGTGAAGGAGGGAGTACTGATGAGGAAGTGGAGATCAAGTACCGTGCCCGCAGATGAGGAGTGGGGGGTGGTACACCAAGTGGTAGTGCCGAAAATTTATAGGGACGAGATTTTTAACCTGACCCACAAGATACCCCTCGGTGGACATTTTGGGGTGAGGAAAACAGTCGATAGAATTATGAAAGAGTTTTACTGGCCGAACATGAGGAAGGATATTATTGAATATTGTAGACGGTGTCATTCCTGTCAGGTGGTAGGAAAGCCGAACCAGGTCTTGCCTAAAGCGCCCCTTTGACCGATACCCACTTTCGGGGAACCTTTTTCCCGAATAATTGTGGATTTTGTCCGTCCCCTGCTCAGAACTGCGAGTGGGCGAGAGTATGTGATGACTATGATGTGCGCCGCCAGCAGGTTTCCGGAGGCTGTGCCTCTGGCAAGTGTCAAGGCTCCCGCAGTGGTAAAGGCGCTTGTGAAATTTTTCACTATGGTGGGGCTGCCAAGGGAAATCCAGTCAGATCAGGGGAGTGTCTTCACATCTCACACATTCTGACGGATGTTAGATGAGATGGGAGCAAAACAGATTTTGGCCTCCACGTACCACCCGGAGTCCGAAGGGGCGTTGGAAAGATTCCACGCAACATTAAAGACCATGACTAAAATTTATTGTCAAGAGAACACTAGGGACTGGTATTTGCCGTAAGGGACACGGTTCAGGAGTCATTGGGGTTCAGCCCATTCAAGCTCATCTTCGGTCATCGGCCCAGAGGACCCCTGACCTTTCTGAAAGAGCAATGGTCCAATCCGTACAAGTCAATGTGATTATGTTTTAAAATTTCGTGAGAGGCTTAAAAGGATCTGTGACCTTGCCAAAGAAAATCTACAACACTCCCAAACTAAAATGAAACAATGGTATGATAGACGTGCCCGCGAACAAGTGTTTCAAGTTGGTGATAGGGTCTTAGTTCTGTTTCCAGTGGTAACCAACCCCCTCCAGGTGAGATTCCACGGTCCGTACAAAGTGATTAAAAAGATAGACTCTTTGAATTATGTTATCGAAACGCCGGACAGATGTAAGCCAACCCAATTAGTACACATTAATATGTTAAAAGCTTACCACGATCAGAAAGCAGATCTAGTCGCCGTTATCATAAAAATTAATGAGACTGGCGGTGCCAAATGATAAGGGGAAAACCCATCTTGAAAAGATAAATATGGTGCCGACCAGATTGGAGAACTCTATTGTTTTGGCCAACTTTGCTGATAAGGTCTCTCACTTAACCCCTGAACAGAGCGAGCTGCTGATAAAGCTAATTAACCGGCATGCAGATTTATGTCCGGATGTCCCGAGGCGATGCAAGGGGATGGTACATGATGTTGCTGGCTGATTATTGTTGGACACCTAAGCAAGAAATCTCAGACACTAAGTACAAGTGAAAATCATCATCAAATTATTTTTAGCTTAGTTGAACTGTTGCAAAGCATCAGCAACGTTAAACATTTAAATACATTATATTCAATAAAAGTTAACTGTTTCTCCAAATTCCTACGTGGAACAAATAGTCTGAAATTACATTTAGTTTCAAGCAGTCTATCATAACCAGATTATATTCAAAAAAAGTTAACTTCTTGTTTCTTCAAATTCCTACGTGATACAAGTAGTCTGAAATTACATTTGGGTTCAGTTTCAAGCAGTCTATCATAACCAACAAACATTTCTGAGGAAGCAACACTTCTGAAAAAATTTGCTCTCCACTGAGATCCAAGTTACCAACACCCACTAACTCTCTTTAGGCTATCCTATCTATTGTTTCCTCAAAGATTTCCAATAGATTTGGCAGGTAAGATTTCCCCTTAAGGAAACAATGTTGACCTCTGCTAATTTTATCAAAATGTCACCAAGTACCTGCAACCTCATATTTAATAATGAAGTCTAACATCTTATCAACCACTGATGTCAGGCTAACTGGCCTATTATTTTGCCTCCCTCCCTTCTTAAAGAGTGGAGTGGCATTTGCAATTTTCTTGTCCTCCTGAACCAATCCAGAATCTAGTGAGTCTTGAAAGATCATACAATGTCACAGCAGTGTCTTCAGCTATGTCTTTCAGAATAATGGGCAGTAGTCCATCTGGTCCAGGTGATTTACCTACCTTCAGATATTTCAGCTTCCAAAGTAATCTCAACTACATTCACTTATGCCCAATACTCAAATTTCTGGCATGTTGCTGATGTCTTCCACAGCGAAGACTGATACAAAATATTTATTCAGTTCATCTGCCATCTTTGTCCTCTATTACTAACACATCAGCCATCATTTTCCGATGCCCCTCACACCTTGCCGTTATACATCTGAAAAAACTTTTGGTACCAGCCGTTATTATTATGGTTAGCATACCCTTGTATTTCATCTTTTCTGTCCATATTACTTTTTTGATACCTTTCACTGGTTTTTAAAAGCTTCCCAATCTTCTAGCTTTCCACTACCTTTTTCTATATTGCATGTCCTCTATTTTGCATTTTTGCTGTCTTTGACTTCTTTTGTCAATCATGGTTGCATCAAGCTCCCTTTAGAATGCTTCCTCTTCTTTGGGATGAACCAATCCTGTGTCTTCTGAACTACTCCCAGAAACTCCAGCCATTGCTGCTCTACCATCATCCCTGCTAGTATCCATTTACAATCAACTTTGGTCAGCTCCTTTCTCATGCCTCTGTAGTTAACTTTACTCAACTGTAATACTGATATATCCTATTTTAGCTTTACCCTCTTAAACTACACATTATGATCGCTGCCTCCTAAGGGTTCTTTTATTTTATGTTCTCTAATTACATCTGGTTCATTACACAGCACTCAATCCAGAATCGCCTTTTCCTTAGTAGACTCGACCACAAGCATCTCTAAAAAGGTCTCTCAAATTCCTTCTCCTGAGGTTCAGCAGTAATCTGAATTTCCCAATCTAGCTGCATATTGAAATCCCCCATTACCATCATAATATTGCCCATTTTACATGCCTTTTCTATTTCCTGTTGTAATTTGTATCCCACATTCTGGCTACTGTTCAAGGGTCTGTATATGACCCCAAACAGGGTGTTTTTTTTTAAACCCCTTGCAGTTTCTTAATTCTACCCACAAGGAATCTACATCTTCTGATCTTATGTCACTTCTTTCTTGGGATCCGATTTCCTATTTTTTTTTAAATCAATAAAGCCACTCCCACCCTCTCTGCCCACCAGTGTGTCTTTTTGATACAAGTATGTCCTTGGATATTAAGCTCCCAGCTGTGATCTTCTTTCAATCATGACTCTCTCTCATGCACTCCCCTTCCATTTTACTTTTTCCATACTTTTCCCAAGCCGTTGAACCCCACCCTACTACTATTTAGGTTGGGTTAAAGCCATAGTTACGTGATTCACCAGGACCCTGGTCCCAGCATGGCTCAGATGGAGCTAGTCCCATAGCAACAGTTCCCTCCTTCCCTTGTAGTATCGATAGTCCAGAAATTTGAACCCACTTCTCCCACACGAATCACTGAGCCACGCGTTTAGCTCTCTGATCTTATTAACCTTGCCAATTTGCTACAACTCAGGTAAAAAACTATAAATAATCATATTTGTGATTCTGCATTTTAATTTAGTCTCTAGCTGCTCAAATTCATTCAACAGAACCTCTTTCCTATTGGACAGGCTCAAGACTGAGGCTCTTCCAGCACTATCTCTTGAATCCCTCTGCTTGCCTCATTCATAGTCACACCCTTTTGTCCCCGGCCACAGACTGCATTTGAAGTTATAATCTAATGGGTTAGGTGCCTTGCCCTGATGCAACACAGTGTTTGAAGCTCAGATGTCAGGGCATCATCTAAGAGCCTGCATTCCTTGAATAATCAACACTTGGTCAGCAGAAACCGCAATAAGGTCCACCAGCTCTCACATCATGCGCCTATAACACATCACCTGATCATGCATTCCTACTTTATTTAATTAGCTGTAATTTGGTACTTGTTTAGTCAACTATGATAAAATATAACTATTCTTACCAGCTACACACCTATGACTCCTTGCTGAAGCATCTTGAGCCAAAGCTTCAGACGTTAGACTCCAACACTGTCCGACTCACACAATGGCTGATGCAACGTGGCACCTGGGACCGTGGCCTCCACCGCTTCTCATCGAAGCCACTTGAGCCAAAGCCTTGGTCCCCCACTCTAAAGTAGGAATGCATGATCTGACAACGGCTGATCCCACAATGGGCACTCTGTGTAAACTTCACTTTTTATTGGCCCAAATGATGTTCACATGCAAGGTGACTTGCTATTTTCAGTATATATAGCTCCTACAACCATATTATAGTGTTACATACCTCAAGGAGATCTTGTGATTTTTTTTGAGACAATGATGTAATGGTCTTTTGGAGGTCGCCTGATGTAGTTTTCCCAGGATATAAATTTCAAACTAAAATTAAACATTTCAAGCACCTTAAATAAATAAGGCCATTCTACTCTATCAAAAGCTTTCTCGGCATCTAAAGAAATAACACACTCAGGAACATTTTGTGAGGGAGTATAAACGATATAATATAACAGTATAAACTGTTATATTACTCCCCTGTAGCCTCGGTTCGTACTAACTCCTTAAACTCACCTTTTTTTCCTCTCTTTCGTGGTACTCGACAAGGCTGTCCTCTTAGTCCCCTATTATTTGATATTGCATTAGAACCTCTTGCAATTGCTATTCGAGAATCTTTAAATATTACTGGGATAACTCGGGGATTAAAGTCCCATAAATTATCACTCTATGCTGATGATTTACTTTTATATATTTCTAATCCTGAGAGATCCATTCCTGCTGTTTTAGAGTTATTAGCACAATTTGGTCTTTTCTCAGGTTATAAATTAAATCTTAGTAAGAGTGAACTTTTTCCGATTAATAAACATCTTCCCTTATATTATAAATTTCCATTTAAATTGATTAATAATTACTTTTCATATCTTGGGATTAAAATTACTTGTAAACATAAAGATTTATTTAAGACTAACTTTTTACCATTAATAGACCATATTACTCAACTTTCATCTAAATGGTTTCCCTTATATTTAACTTTGATTGGTCGTATTAATGCAGTTAAGATGTTTTTTTTGCCAAAATTTTTATATGTGTTTCAGGCATTACCAATTTTCGTTCCTAAATCTTTTTTTGATAAAGTTGACTCTAAAATTTCTTCATTTATTTGGCAGAACAAGAATCCGAGACTGGGTAAAATACATTTACAGAAAGCTAAGAGAGATGGAGGTTTAGCATTACCTAACTTTAGATTTTATTATTGGGCTATTAATATTCGACATATGAAATTTTGGTTACTTGATCGGGACATACTATTTATTCCTAAATGGGTAGCATTGGAATTACAATCTGTTCAGGGTTATACACTTGGTTCTATTTTAGGCTCCTCTCTTCCTTTTGATTCGAAACGTCTTAAGCAGGTCTCTAACCCGATAGTTAAATATGCTTTGCGCATTTGGTTTCAATTCAGAAAATTTTTTGATCTTAATCAATTCGGGTTAGCGATTCCTATTTTAGGTAACATATTTTTTCCTCCCTCTTTTACGGATCGCGCTTTTCAAACTTGGAAGACTAAGGGTATTTTACGGTTTTTGGATTTATTTTTAGATGGTTCCCTTATGTCTTTTGAACAATTATCTAACAAATATAACTTATCAAGAATACATTTTTTTAGATATTTACAAGTTAGAAATTTCCTAAGTACTATACTTACTTCCTTTCCAATGCTTCCTCCTATATATATTTTAGATTCGATAATTAACCTTAATCCATGTCAGAAAGGTGCATCGGCTATGATTTATAATATTATTATGAAACTTAGGAAAGCTCCATTTGATAAGATTAGGGTAGATTGGGAACAGGAATTGGGGCTTACCATTTCTGTGGATGATTGGGGGCAGATTTTACAATTAGTTAATACTTCCTCTATTTGTGCTAAACATTCCCTAATTCAATTTAAAGTGGTTCATAGAGCACATATGTCCAAAGATAAGTTAGCGCGTTTTTACTCGCATATTAATCCTTTCTGTGATAGATGTTCGGGGCAGATAGCCTCTTTAACTCATATGTTTTGGTCTTGCCCTACTTTGGAAACTTTTTGGAGAGATATTTTCAATATTATTTCTAAGGTATTAAATATAGATATCTCTCCTCACCCTATTACTGCTATCTTTGGACTACCTAAAATTTCTAGTAATCTTTCCCCTTCAGCCCGTAGAATGATTGCATTTCTTACTTTAATGGCGAAAAGATGTATTTTACAACATTGGAAAGAGCTTAATGCTCCAACTACCTTTTTTTGGTTTTCTCAGACGATTTTATGTTTGAATCTGGAGAAAATTAGAAGTAACCTTTATGATTCTTCATTTAAATTTGAACAGATTTGGGGACCTTTTATTCGATATTTTCATTTAATGTAATATTTACCCTTCTTGTTTTCTCTTCACTGTTTTAATGGAGGTCGGGATTGAGGACGTGATTTTAAGTTTAACTCTGTTTGGTTTCAAGTTAGCCCATTGCTTTGCTTTGCTTTTAGTTAGTTGCACGGTGGGTTTTTTTTTGGGGTTTTTTTTTTCTTTTTTTCCATTGATATATATAAAATCTAGTATACTATTATGTTATCTTGGTTTCTTATGCTTAAATTACATTGTTTGTAGTATTTTCTTTTTGGTATTGTTATCTTTTGGAATTTTATTATACTTTAACATTGTATTAATGTTTATATGGCTTACCTTTTTTGTATACTTACTCAATAAAAAGATTTAAAAAGAAAGAAAAGATGTAGTTTTCCCACTGATGTGAGGTCACGTGATGACATGTTCACCCTCAACCCTATTCTCCTGCCTTTTCCCCCATAAGCTTTGACATCCTGCCTAATCAAGAACTTATCACCCTCTGCTTTAAATATACGCAATGACTTGGCCTCCACAGTTATCCGTGGCAATAATTTCCACAGATTCACTACCCTCTAGCTAAAGAAATTCATCCTCATCTCTGTTCTAGATTGACGTCCCTCTATTCTGAGGTGGTACTCTGGTCCTACACCCACACACTATACGAAACATCTTCTCCACATCCACTTTATCTAGGCCTTTCAATATTTGATAGGTTTTTAATGAAATCTCCCTTCATTCTTCTAAACTCCAGTGAATACAGCCCTGGAGCCATCAAATGCTCCTCATACATTAACCCTTTAAATTTTCGGAATCATTCTTGTGAACCTCCTCTGGACCCTCTCCAAGGCCAGGACATCTTCTCTTAGATAGGAGGCCCAAAACAGTCCACAATACTCCAAGTGTGTTCTGACCAATGCCTTATAAAACCTCAGCATCATATCCTTGCTCTTACATTTTTGTCCTCTTGAAATAAATGCAAACATTGTATTTGTCTTTCTTACCACCAACTCAACCTGCAAATTAAACTTTAGGGAATACGCCACAAGGACTCTCAAGTCACTTTGCACCTCTAATTTTTGAATTTCCTCCCCATTTAGAAAATAATCTACATCTTTTTTCCTTCTACTGAAGTGCATGATCACACACTTCCTTATACTATACTCCATCTGCCACTTTACCCATTCTCCCAATCCATCCAAGACATTCAGCAGACCTCCTGCCTCCTCACACTGCCTGTCCCTTCACCTATCTTTATATCATCTGCGAACCTGGAGTCAGCCATCAATTCCATCATCTAAATCATTGATATATAGCATGGAAAAAAAAAAGAGTGGTCCAAATACCAACCGTTCGAGAACACCACTAGTCACCGGCAGCCAACTAGAACAGGACCCCCTTATTCACAGTACTTGTCTTCTGGGGGTGTATGGGGTGTCAGAGAGGGGTAGCACCTCTGGTGGAGGTACATGTCACGTCCTTTTCTTTTTCCAATATTTTTATTAATTTACATACAAGAATACAGGAAAAAAGTAGACATCAATACATTATACTAAATCGCATATAAAGACTCCTTACCTTATATTCATACAAGTTAATCAATTTGTAACATTGAAATATAGTAATTTTATTATATAAAAAAAATCTAACCCACTACCAAGACCGAAGCTGATTAGTAAAGGAAAAAAAGGGAAAAAAATTATTAGTCATCATCTGTGCTTTAACAGCAAATCAAAGGTTTTGAAAATAATTCAGAAAAGGTCCCCACAATGTTTGAAAGTCTTGACTAGATTCAGAGATTGAACATCGAATCTTCTCTAAATTTAAACATGACATCACATCACGTAACCATTGGGCGTAAATATGAGGGGCCGCATCATTCCATTTAAGCAAAAGCGTCCTTCTGGACATAAAAGACATAAAAGCCAAAATGAGCAAGTCAGATGACTCCAAAATAATATACTTTCCTCCAACAATACCAAATAAAGTGGTCAAAGGATTAGGCTTAAAGTTTACTTTAAAAAGTATCGAGAAAATTTGAGATACTTCTTCCCAAAATTTTCCAAGACTCAGGCATGTCCAAAACATATGAATGAATGAAGCTTCTCCATTATTACATTTATCACAATACGGAGGTATATCGAAATAAAAATGAGACAACTTATCCTTAGTCATATGGGTCCTATGGACCACTTTAAATTGTCGGAGAGTGGCGAGCACATAACGATGAAGTGTTAACCAATTTAAAAATTTGATTCCAAGTTTCCTCAGAAATTGAAGTAAATCTTGTTCCCAAAGATTTTTAATTTTATCTAAAGGAACACTTCTCAATCCCAGCAGCATATTATAAATATTAGAAATAGATCCATTATAAAAAGGTTTCAAATTAAAGATTACATCTAGTAGATTCTTATCAGGACTTTTAGGAAATGTACTTATTTGAAACCGTAAAAAATCTCTTATTTGTAGGTACAGGTGTCCCCTGTCTTTCAAACGTTCGCTTTACGAAACCTCACTGTTATGAAAGACCTACATTAGTTACCTGCTTTCGTTAACAGAAGGTGTTTTCACTGTTACGAAAAAAGGCAGCGCGCAGTAAAAAGCAGCGCGCGCCCCGAGTAGCCGCTCCTCCCCCAGATTCGGAACTGCATTCTTGCCGGCACTGCTTAAACACGTGCCTGTGAGCAGCCGTTAGCAAGATGAGTTCTAAGGTATCGGAAAAGCCTTAAGGAGCTCGTAAGGGTGTTACACTTAGCGTAAAACTAGACATAATTAAGTGTTTCGATCGTGGTGAACGAAATAAGGACAAAGTGAGTTTGGCTTGGGGAAGTTGACGAAGATGATGTTGAAGAGGTTTTGGCATCCCATGACCAAGAACTGATAGATGAAGAGCTGATGCAATTGGAAGAGGAAAAGATAACAATCGAAACCGAATACAGTAGCAAATGGACCGAAAGTGGAGTTGTCCAGGAACTGAACGTGAAGCAACTGCGTGAAATTTTCACTGCAATGATAAAGTACAACTTTAATTTTGAAAGGGTACGTCAGTTTAGGGCATATTTGCAGGATGGTTTGAGTGCTTACAAAGAACTGTATGATCTAAAAGTGCGTGAGGCTAAGCAGTCAAGCAAGCCTTCCACATCAGCCACAGCAGACGATGAACCTCGACCTTCGACATCGAGGCAGGCAGACATAGAAGAAGATGACCTGCCTGCCCTGATGGAAACAGATGACACCCCAGTGTCCCACCACCCCAACCCCCGGGCCGCGGACAGATACCGATCCACGGAGAATGCAGCGGTAGCCGGGAGGCACCCAGAACATTTTTAAGAAAAAAGCCGAAATAAACAAGCTAATTAATTAGGTTTATTTTGGCTTTTTTCTTAAAGATGTGCTGGGTGCGTCCCGGCTACCGCTGTACCCCTGCATGCTTCGCGGATCGGTATCAGTTCGCTGCCCGGACGGTGGGTACCACTGCACTACCCCAACCTCCGACGAATCAGCCTAACACACCATCATCAGTGTGCTTAGCGCTGTCTGCCCGATTTCCATCAGTGACACTACACCGTACATACATTATTTCTACTTTACATAGGCTGTGTATTTTTATGTGTTATTTGGTATGATTTGGCAGCTTCATAGCTGAAAGGTTACTGGAGAGCGCTTGCGCCATGTTTCTGCCGAGAGCGTTTGCATGAGATTTTCACTATGGAGAACAGTGTGGCAATGATTGTGGAAAAGTATTTCTACTTTATATAGGCTGTGTATTCATCATATCATTCCTGCTTTTACAATAGGTTACTGTTATTTTAGGTTTTATGTGTTATTTGGCATGATTTGGTAGGTTATTTTTGGGTCTGCGAACGCTCACAAATTTTCCCCATATAAATTATTGGTAATTGCTTCTTCGCTTTATGACATTCCGGCTTACAAACCGTTTTATAAGAATGCTCTACCTTCGGATGGTGGGGGAAACCTGTATCAAAAAAAATGAGTTTTGGGTAAACTATATTTAGTTGACAGTTGTTCAAATGAAAAAAGACTTCCCTCTACAAACAAGTCCTGAAAGCATTTGATACCTAATCTATCCCATTCTTTAAAAGCCACATCAATCATAGAGGGTTTCAAAAAAAAAATTAGACAAAATGGGACTTGAAGGAGACAATCTCAATAAGCCAAAGTATTTTTGGAATTGTATCCAAATTTTCATAGTGTGTTTAACTACCAGATTATCAGTTAACTTACTCAGAGACAAAGGGAGTGAGGATCCAAGAAGAAAAATAATAGGGAACTTATTAACAGAGTCAGCTTCTAAAAAAAACCCACATCGAGCAATCCTCATGATTTATGTAATATAACCAGAATGTAAGATTTCTTATATTAACTGCCCAATAATAAAATCTAAAGTTTGGTAAGGCTAATCCTCCATTCTTTTTATCTTTCTGAAGATGAATTTTGTTTAATCTAAAATGCTTATTCTTCCAGATATAAGAAGATATAATACAGTCAAGGGAATCAAAAAAGGACTTAGGAATAAAAACCGGCAATGCCTGAAAAAGATATATAAATTTAGGTAATATATTCATTTTGATAGAGTTGATTTGACCAATCAGAGATAACGAAAGAGGCGACCAATTTGATAGTATCCTTTTTCTGTGATTCAATAGAGTAAGAAAATTTTCTTTAAATAGACACTTATAGTTTTTAGTGATTGTTACACCTAAGTAGGTAAATTGATTTCTTATAATTTTAAAAGGAAGGTTAGAACTTGTTGGTATCAAATTGTTCAGGGGAAAAAGTTCACTTTTATATAGGTTTAATTTATAACCTGAGAACTGGAGAGTAAAGAAAGCACATGGGGTAATGAAGTCTCAACATTAGAAATAAATAGCATCAAATCATCAGCATACAGCGAGACTTTATGAATAGTGTCTCTCCTTAAAATACCGGTGATATCATTAGATTCTCCAAAGGCAATGGCTAAGGGTTTTAAGGCTTAGTATGAGGAAGGGGCTAGAAAAGGTGCCCTAAACATTGCCTGCTTCATTACACCCTGGCCAGTTTACCACGTCTGGTGGGGATCCTATCTTGGCGGTCAAACACAACAATACGCAAGGTGACACCGCTCACCATTGGTACTTGGAACGTGCGCACACTATAGGACAACCCTACAACAAACAGACCAGAAAGATGAACAGCTTTAGTTGCCGGAAAGCTTGCAAGATATAACATTGACATTGCAGCCCTGAGTGAGACTCGCCTTGCCAACATAGGTCAGCTGACTGAAACTGGAGGTGGATACACTTTTTTCTGAAGTGGTCGTGGCAGCAATGAGCGTCGTGATGCTGGAGTTGGATTCGCCGTCAGGAGTCACCTTGTTCGGAAACTTGCCAGTCTCCCCAAGGGTGTGAACGATGGGCTCATGACACTACAGCTTCCGCTACAGAATAGAAGTCAAGCCACCCTGATCAGCGCCTATGCCCCCACGATGACCAACCCGGACGAGACAAAAGACAGGTTCTATGAAGAACTAGACGCCCTACTATTAGTAGTGAGCAGCACTGACAAGCTGATCTTGCTCGGCGACTTCAATGCAAGAGTAGGGTGCGATTCTGCAGCCTGGCAGGGAGTCGTTGGGAGTCATGGAGTGGGCAAATGTAACAGTAACGGCCTACTCTTACTAAAGACCTGTGCAGCACACGACCTGCTCATCACCAACACAACTTTCCGCTTGCCTACCCGTAAGAAGACCTCCTGGATGCACCCCCGCTCTAAGAACTGGCATCTTATCAACTATGTCATTGTCAGGAGAAAAGACAGGCAGGATGTCAGAGTGACCAAGGCCATGTGTGGCGCTGACTGCTGGACGGATCACAGGCTCGCTGTCTCCAAAATGAAGCTCCGCATCAAACCCAAGAGGCGACCACAAGGAAGCAAGGCAATGAAAAGGATTAATGTGGCCAGGCTGAAGAACCCCAGCATTGCTTCAGCACTGGTTGAAGATTTAGAAACCAAGCTTTCTGACCCACACCTTGCAGGCAGCGCTGTGGACGACTGGGATCGCTTCAGGGATGCTGTCCATTCATCTGCACTAAAGATGCTAGGGCTCTCTACCCACAAGCAGCATAACTAGTTCGATGAGAATGATGAGGAGGTACAGGGTCTACTTGTTGAAAAGCACCGCCTTCATCATGCCCATCAGTCTGCCGACCTCAGTCTCTCGGGAGCTCCCCCCTCCTGAGTATAGATGGTACAACTCTCATTGCAGAGAAGGTTCAGATCCTGCAGAGGTGGGCTGAACATTTTGAAGCCCTTGTCAACCAACCATCATCTATTGACGATGAGGCGATAGACAGGATTCCCCAGGTCGATATCAACAGCGCCATGGATGACCCACCGGTAGTAGCTGAAGTCACGAAAGCTGTCAGCCAGCTATCCAGCGGCAAAGCCCCAGAGGCAGACGCCATACCTGCAGAGATCTGCAAAGCCGGTGGTCCTGTACTTATACAGAAGCTCACCGATTTCTTCCAGTCTTTTTGGAAGCAAGGATCCATTCCTCAGGAACTTAAAGATGCATCCATCGTACACCTCTACAAGAGGAAGGGCAATCGACCAGTATGCGACAACCACCGAGGAATCTCGCTGCTCTCCATCGCAGGAAAATCCCTTGCAAGAGTCCTGCTAAATCATCTGGTCACTCATCTGGATCTGGGCCTGCTGTCAGAGTCACAGTGTGGCTTTCACAAAGGCCTATTGGCATGATTTTTGCCACGCACCAACTTCAGGAGAAGTGTCAGGAGCAGAATTGCGAACTCTACACAACTTTTGTTGACCTCACGAAAGCCTTCGACACTGTCTGCCAACAAGGCCTGTGAAGGATCATGTCAAAGTTCGGCTGCCCCGCCAAATTCATTCAGATGGTATGCCAGTTCCATGATGGCATGATGGCCAGAGTGCTGGACGGCGGAGAATCCTCTAGGGCGTTCCTAGTCACCAATGGTGTCAAGCAGGGCTGTGTGCTCACACCCTCACTGTTCAGCATGATGTTTTCTGCCATGCTGAATGATGTCTTCCAGGACAGTGATGCTGGAATCAGCCTCAAGTACAGAGTGGATGGGCTCTTCAACCTGAGGAGACTTCAAGCTATTACCAAAGTGAAGGAGACTGTTCTCAGAGACTTCCTCTTTGCCGATGACTGCGCCCTGTATGCTGGCTCGGAGCCAGAGATGCAATATGGACAAATTCTCCATGGCTTGTGACAACTTTGGACTTACCATCAACATCAAAAAGACTGAAGTCATGCACCAGCCTGCCGCTCATGCACCGTACACAGAACCAAAAATCACAATCAAAGGACAAAAACTACAGGCAATTGACCAGTTTACTTACCTTGGCAGCACCCTCTCCCGAGCAGTGACTATTGATACAGAAGTTAATTGCAGAATAGCAAAAGCAAGTTCTGCTTTCGGTTGACTGCGCTCCACTGTATGGGAATGCCAAGGAATCAGTCCAGCAGCAAAACCGAAGGTCTACAGAGCCATGGTACTCACTACCCTCCTGTATGCCTGTGAAACGCGGACTGTGTATTGAAGGCATGCAGGACAGCTCAACCATTTCCACATGACGACTTCGCAGAATATTAGGCTTCAGATGGCAAGATAAAGTACCAGACACTGAGGTTCTCTCTAGAGCAAGTCTACAATCAGTCCACACATTGCTGATGAGAGCACAGACCGGGTGGGCAGGTCATGTCATCCGCATGCCAGACGAGCGCATATCCAAGCAGCTCCTTTTTGGGGAACTCTCTGCTGGAAGACGCTCGCATGGAGGGCAGAAGAAACGTTACAAAGACACACTAAAGGCCTCTCTGAAGTCGCTTTACATAGACACGACCACCTGGGAAACGCTGGCACAAAACCGCCCTACCTGGCGCAGCCTTATCCACAAGGGCTGTCAAGCTTACGAAGCAAGGCGCATTGCTGGAGCACAACATAAGCGCGAGCTGTGCAAGTCCAGAGCCACCAACACAACAACTGCAGTGCCTACACATGTCTGCCCAACACGTGCCAGGACATTTCATACCCGAATTGGCCTGACCAGTCATCTTCGGACACACCGCATCCAGTCTCAAAGTGACTAATGGTGTCAAGATCTTCATCGACGACGATGCACAAACAACAACTTGTCTCATGCCAATCAGCCAATCTTCTATCCATGTCCATGTTCGTATCCTTCCTGTAATAGCATGGGCTCTTAACTTGTTAAGCAGCTTCACGTGTGGCACCTTGTCAAAGGCCTTCTGAAAATCCAAGTAATACTGACTCTCCTTTGTCTATCCTACCTGATATTTCCTTATAGAATTCCAACAGATTTGTCAGACAAGATTTCCCCTTAAGGAAACAATGCTGACCTCAGCCAGTTTTATCAAGTGCCTCCAAGTACCCTGAAACCTTATCCTTAATAATGGACTCCAACATCTTCACAACCACTGATGTCAGGCTAACTGGCCTATAATTTCTTTCTTCTGCCTTCTTCCCTCTTAAGGAGCAGAGTGACATTTGCCATTTTCCAGTCCTCTGGAACCTAGTGATTCCTCCACAATCTCTTGAGCTATCTCTTTCAGAACCCTGGGATTCAGCCCAACTAGTTTAGGCAATTTATCTACCTTCAGCCCATTCAGCTCCCCAAGTACCTTCTACTTGGTAATAACAACTACACTCACTTCTGTTCCCTCAAACTCCTGAATTTGTGACATACTGCTACTGTCATCCACAGTGACGACTCATGCAAAATACTTCTGCCATCTGCTATTTCTTTATCTACCATTACTATCTCTCCAGCATCACTTTCCAGTACTCTCCCTTCCCTTTTACTGTTTAGACAGTGCATCTGAAAAAACACTTTTGGGATCCTCTTTTATATTATTGGCTAGCTTACCTTCATATTTCATCTTTTCTCTCCTTATGGCTTTTTAGTTGTCTTCTGTTGGTTTTTAAAAGCTTCTAAGTCCTCTAACTTCCCACTAATTTTTGTTATATTATATGTCCTTTCGTTTGCTTTTATGCTGCCTTTGACTTCCCTTGTCAGCCATGGTTACTTCATCGTCCCTTTAGAATGCCTTTTCATCTTTGGGATGTATCAATTCTGCACCTTCTGAACTGCCTCTAGAAATTCCAGCCATTGCTGTTCTGCCATCATCCCTGATTGTGTTCCCTTCCAATCAACTTTGGCCAGCTGCTCTTTCTGAGGATGAGGCAGGGGATGTACCTCTTGTAGCAGTTTGTAAAATTCCATATGCTCCAGAACATAATGTACAGGTGCAATTCTACACTGTCATCATAGAGAGCATCTTAACATCAGCCATGACCTTCTGGTTTGGTACAACATCCTCTCACAATATACAAAAACTACAGCGAAGTGTCAGGACAGCAGAAAAGGTCATTGGTTGTAATTGATCATCACTGCAGGACTTGTGTGTCTAGGACAAATGAAGGCAGGAAAAATCAATGTATACATTACCCATCCAGCAAACTGACTTTTCCAAAAGCCCTTTTCTGGAAAGTGCTATGCGAAACAAAACACCATCTAAAAGTTACTTCTGGCAGGCAATTAATCTAATCACCTATTCTAGTTAGCCAACCCCCACCATCCTCTATCTATTGCCTCAGTCACTGCACTGCATTGTAAACAGTTTAAACCACTTTTTGCAATGCTGTTTATAATGTAAATATTACTTTTTTGGCTTAATTAAGCACTGCCCCAATTAGCTGAAGTTTTATGGAAATAGTTAAAAAGGTATTAAAAAAAGACAAACTACCATATAACTGAGTAACAAATTATGTATTTAAATCAAACACAGAACAAATTGGAACTCTGCCAATACTACTACAGTATTATAAAATTGTGCATTAGTTTGTGATGTTAAAGACAGAGGAGTTCATTCAATGTATGCTGCTGTGTTCTTTTGATTGACTGTAAATGAACAAAATCAGTGCAGACAACTAGGGCAATATTTTGACAAGTGCCAAATCTTTTTGTGCATCTTGGCAAGGGTCTGAATTCTTTTAAGTCGAAAATTATCAAAAATCCACTGCTTTTTGAATCACCATCCATCAGCCCAAATGGGTAACATAACACAAGCACACACAACTGATGCTATTTAAAAACTGTCCCCTAAAACCCTCACTAATTTTTATAGATGCACCATAGGAAGCATTCTTCTAGGGTGCATCACAACCTGGTATGGAAGTTGTCCTGTCCAAGACCGAAAGAAGCTGCAGAAGATCATGAACACGGCGCAGCACATCACATAAACCAATCTTCCGTCCTTGGACTCACTTTACACTGCACGCTGTCGGAGCAGTGCTGCCAGGATAATCAAGGACATGACCCACCCAGCCAACACGCTTTTTGTCCCTCTTCCCTCCAGGAGAAGGCTCAGGAGCTTGAAGACTTGTACGGACAGATTTGGGAACAGCTTCTTTCCAACTATGATAAGACTGCTGAACGGATCCTGACCTGGATCTGGGCTGTACCCTCTGAATATCCAGAAATGCCTCTCGGTTTTTTTGCACCACCTTACTTTTCCTTTTCTATTTTCTATTTATGATTTATAATATAAATTTTTAATATTTACTATCGATTTGTACTCCAGGAAGCACAAAGCGCAGAATCAAATATCACTGTGATGATTGTACGCTCTAGTATCAATTGTTTGGCGACAATAAAGTAGTGTCTAATGGCCACACAAGTGAATGTGACTGTTCATCAACCAGTTAAATGGCATAGTGTCCTAAATAAACAAAATGAATCCTGGCCATATTTTCAATTTGTTTTTTGTTCATTATGAGTTGTTGCAAATAAGCTGCTGCCCCAATTAACCTTTGTCCTAATTAATTGGAATCCACTGCACACACAAATGTACAGTGGATTCTGGTTAATTAGGACACATCGGGACCAGCATATTTTGGCCCAATTAAGTGACTGTCCCAATTAACTGAAGTTTCATGGAAATAGTTAAAAAGTCATATTAAAAAAACAAACTGAGTAACAAATGTGTTTAAATGAAATACAAAACAAATTAGAACAGTACCAATACTACTACAGTACTATAAAACTGTATTAGCTCCTACTATTTATTGACAGAGGAATTCATTCATGTCTTGTTATTTTGACTGTAAATGAACAAAATCAGCAAAAATACTGGTGTAGCAAAAATGGACTGCCTTCACAGAATGCTGTTAATGATTGTATCCTCAAAGTCTTCATTTTCATTGTAATATTCAAGATTATTACCAATACCTTTAAATTCTTCATAACTTGGAAGTAGTGAAATCATTTCACTTTCATTCCTAATATTTCTGTCATTTCCCAAACCTGAATTCTTGCTGAAACGACAACTGTACTTTCTTCACATAGATGCTGCTTGACTTGCTGAGTTCCTCCAGCATTTTGTGTGTGTTTCTTGAAACAGTGATGAGCAGAATAGTTTTGAATTTTCTTACTACTCATTTCTCACCAACTATCAGTGATAAAAGTCACTGCTTTTTGAACACAGACACACAAAACTGACACTATTTAAAGACTGTTTGCTCGAAGCATGGTGTATGTCTAATGGCCATGCAAGTGCATGCGATTAATACTAACTAGAAACTGTTCGTCAATAGTCTCCTGTCCCAATTAAGCAGCACAGTATTCCAAATAAACAGCTACCCATATTAACGCATGGCCCAATTAACCTAAATTCACTGTGTACGGTGAATAAAATTGATTCTTGATATCTGTTAAGAAGCACAGCAAACTAATGATTTCACTCTAAGCACTGCAGGTACAAGGTATTAATTTTATTTATATTGAGTTGATCTAAAAATATTTAACTGTTAACAATTTGTTTACATTTAATGAACTGTAGATTTGTTTTTGAACACATGAATATTGGGACATTTTACTGTTGAGTGAAAGGTGGAATCCCGGGATCATGGCTTAATTTGTTCTCAAATCAATTTGAGAGTGGTCCTGTTAGTTTTGATAGGAAAATTCCTCTGCTGTACCTCGCCTTGTCTACCTGCTGGAAACTCAGCACGCCAGTTGAAAACACCATATTCAACAAATAGGCATCTATTTGCTGATCCGAATATCCCCATGCCTATTTTTTAACGGTGCAAGAAACAATCCACAAACTATAGTTCAAGGTTTTCTTTTAATACTTGTCCTTGCTCCTGTTTCCTGTCAATAAGTATCACCTTCTAGTCCATTTCCATGTTGTTCACTTCAACATGGTAGGTTTCTCAGTTTCCCATTCTCTAATTTCTCCAAGCCACTTTAAGATATCTCTCATTCTGACACAAGGTATTCCATTATCATGAGACTCTCAATCCTTCTTACAAAGAATCACACTGCATAGCCTTCTGTTCCAAATGTATTAGCTGACCTTTTGACAGCCTTCATCCTATCAACACATTGCGACTGATCAATTGTATCAGTTGCTTTGGATCCTTACCCTTAATTGCTGCATTTTCTTACTCTGTACAATATTGGTGAAACTATAAAACTGTTGTAAAAAACACCTGAATTTGGCCCAGAAAAGTCAATACTAGTGGAGATAACAGACAACGTAGCCCATCACAACAGAAACTTAATCAAAAAATAAGAAAAATGCCTGGTAAAGGTTCTTATAATAATTCCAAGGGCCACAAACCTTGCTAGACTAAGTTAAGGGATGAGTTCAGAGAAAGAAACAATGAGTTTCTAAATTGTTTCTAAAACGAGGTCATAAAATCAACTGGGGCAGGCTAATCTTGGGTAATGATACAAAAATTAGTTAAAAATCTCATAATAATGGATCTTCTAAGTAAAAGTGCTAACTATCTGACAATTTGTTTTTACAAGAGATATTTAGTCTTGATATTAAATAAACCCAGTTGATCTGGGTGGATTGGGACATTAGATTAAAAGGTTTCCCAGTGGAAAAATGTTTGAAAATCTTTAACTACCATGCACATCACTATGAAATAAAAAAATCCATGAGTAAAGTGATCCAGCTGATCACAAATTTTCTAGCACCACTGCAGATATTTGGATATTAAAACTGCAAAGAATGTTGCAAATGTGGCGCGAGGAAGACCAAAGGCACCTCAAAGGGATTTAGCCAAATAAGATATTGAAGAAGAATATCATTTGTGAAAGCATGGAGACTTAATCCTCGGTTAAAGAATAGCAAAGCAATTTTATTTAAACATAGCAGGAAACTTGTAAATAGTGTATAGCAAGCTCTTGGAGGGTTGTTTCAAGAGTGTTAGGTATTGGTCAGGCCACACTTGGAGTACTGAGAACAATTTTGGGCCCCTTCTCTAAGAAATGATGGAAAGGGTCCAAAGGAGTTTCACGAGAATGGTTCCAGGAATGAAAGGGTTAATGTACAAGAAGCATTTGATGGCCCTCAGCCTGGAGTTTAGAAGAATGAGATGAGATCTCATTGAAACCTATCAAATATTGAAAGGTTTGGATAGTGTGGATGGAGGTAGATGTTTCCTTGAGGATGAGTGTAGGACAAGAGGTCACAGCCTCAAACTACAGGGACATCCATTTGCTGAAAAACGGCTTCTTCCCTAGGGCAGTTGTGCAGCTGAATAATGATACACCCCAGCTTGCCAATACCCTTCAAGTATTATTGACTATCGAAGTCACTTGTTGCATGTAAAATGGGATTTTTTAAAAATATGCTGTACCACATGATTTGTAAATATCTGTTTTGCAGAGACTGGAGTAGCGCTGTAACCTCATTGTCTTATGCAATAACAATAAAATTCTATTCTATTCAAGAACAGAGATAAGAAGAACTTCCTTCAGCTAGAAGGTAGTGAAATATGTGGGACTCATTCCCACAGGTGGCTGTGGAGGCCAAGTTATTGAGTATATAGTTCTTGATTAGTCAGGGTGTCAAAGGCTGTTGGGAGAAGGCAGGAAAATGGGGTTGAAAAGAATAATAAATCAGCCATGATGGAATGGTGGACAGACTCAATGGGACGAATGGCTTAATTCTTCTCCTATGTCTTATGGTCTGAGAGGGAATGTTGTCATACATCAAGCATGTAGGTAAAAGCAACTCCATGCAGTTGGTCAAAGTTCTGCTGTAATTGCATAGGGCTTTAGCAAGAGCATTATTTGAAATACTGAGCTAATTTTTGCTCCTCCTACCTAACTTAATATACACGTGCATTGCAATCAGTGTAATACAGATTCAATAGAATGATTCCTGTCCCAAGAGAAGTGAGCACTTAATCTTAATTAAATGTGAAAGAGTGATAAATGATACTGAGATGTAAAAGGATTCTAAGAGGTATTGACAAACAGAAGTCAAGAGACACTTTTCTACAGATGGCTAGTTCAGAACTATCCAGTTGTAGAAAATATTCTTAATTTTTACATCCTCTGATGATATAATATGGTTAGGCTTCGAAGAGTTATTTTTTGGAAACTAGGAGAATGAGGAAATAGGATCAAGGAGGAAAATGGAATAGCTACAGAATAAATCATCACCTTATTGAAAGGCAGAGCAGGCTCAAATAAACACATAACCTGCTCCTGACGAAGGGTCTCGGCCTGAAACGTCGACTGCACCTCTTCCTAGAGATGCTGCCTGGCCTGCTGCGTTCACCAGCAACTTTTATGTGTGTTGCTTGAATTTCCAGCATCTGCAGAATTCCTGTTGTTTGCTCCTGCTTCTGTTTCTTTTGTTATACCCTTGTCTTTCAGAGAAGGAAATCTACCATCCTTATAGGTCTGGTTTATAATTGATTCCAGACACAGCGATGTGATTAACTTTTAACTCCCATCTAAGAGACCAAACTTCTAGTTTAGGACCAATGAAAGACTTACAATAAATGTTGTCTTGCCAAAAAGAATGTCATTTTGGAATACAGCTTGCTTATTGAGAGCAGGAAATCTGTATCAAAACATGATTTTCAAAACCAAAAACCATGAATATTAGCAAAAATCAGGCTCATGAAAAACAGCATGAGAATCTGTCTTAAATATAAACACCTCAATTAATCACTGCTGAAAAACTTTTAATTAATCTCTTTCTTGTGGAAAAATTGAACTTCAACACATTCATTTGCTCACTTTCACAGTGAGAAGCTAAGAAGGAATTTAAAATGTGTCTTTTGTTACTCTAAGGTTTTAACATATGAGGGAACAAAAACACGGCACTTCCCAATGGAAGTGACTAATATGTGCAGCTCAGGCACACATCTTTATTTTCTCACTACTGCCCATTACGCAGCTGGCACTTCGGGCAGCAACGAAGGTCCTCCATCTCTGGCAGTGTAAATTCCGGGTGGAAACTCAAAAATAACATCATAGTCAGATGTAGAAGGATTCTTCATTGCTGTTTCTGTAACAATTTTGTTTTACCTGTCAGGGTTGTTAACCCTGAGCTGAACCCACCCTCCCCCCCAACCAAACCTGGAGGATCAGTGGACCACTCTTAGTCTGGCACTTACCCTTTGACCTGTTTGCCATGGGTGACCCTACAAAGAATCAAAACATTAAGTCCCGACTCCAGCCAACATAGCTCTCCAGGTCGCTGAGGCATAAAACCTCCAAACTACAACAAGAATGTAGTCCTCTTGAAGCACACATTGCACTATATCCATATTTTTTTCTTATGAATCTGTTATTTTTTATTACTAATTTGCAAAAAATATACAGAACCATAGCACATAGAAATAGGCACTTTTAGTTCACTTCTTCCATGCTGTGATGCACATCTATGCTAATCCCATTTGTCCAGTTAGGCTCATCTCCCTCCATGTCTTTACTGTCCAAGTCTTATAAACATTGTAATTGTATTGGTCTCCATCACCTCCTCCAGTTAACCACCATTGTGTATATGAAAAATATCCTTATATGTTCTTTTAAATTTCTCCCCCATCATCTTAAATTTGAGATTTTTTTAAATGCAAGACTTCATGAAAAATGATTTTATCTATGCTATCCATGTGCCTCATAATTTTATAAACCTCCTTAAGGTCACTCTTCAGCTTCCCACATTCCAGTGAGAATAAACCCAGCCTATCCAATCACTCCCTATAACTACAGCCCTCCATACTCTCCACTCTGCCCAACTTTCCATTGATCCATATCTTCTTGTATCTTTAAGTAACCTTTGTTATCTATGACTCCACAATTATTTTCGTCTTGTCTGCAAACATACTAATCTCCTACATTCTTACTAATCTCCTACATTCTCAACCTAATCAGGTTGAAACTCTCTAATCCAGCATTCCATAGTCCGGCAACTCCCATGATCTGACAGGTTTTGCATGGGGGTACACATCTCTTCAATTAATTAATTTTAAGTAAAATCTAAATGTAATTAAAATCAATACTAATCTATGGCTATTTAATCTATCAATGTAACTTTTGCAATCTCAACTGACTATGATCTCAGCTGACAGCATTCCCAACTTCCTGGAATGTTTATGTGAATGACCCAGGGAATGTCAAAACTTTATAAGTATATTTATCCTGCTCAGAGCAAAATGACTGGGGCAATTTCTGTGGTCCAGAGATGCCAGACTTGAATGTTTCAGCAAACAAAGATACCACCACCAATCAATCCCTGTTGTTATGATCTTCCAGTCAGAAAAGCACCCATCCATCACTATCCTGTCTCCCATGCCAAGCCAGTTTTGAATCTAGTTTGCCAAAATGCTTAAAATCCTTTATGCCTTAAGTCATTGGACGAAATCTTAAATACTTCCAATTTCAAATTGCATAAACCACAAGCACTGGAAATAACTGACAATTCCTTCCCACTCCACAAAGAATTCCCATTCTGGCCAAACTCTTCACTCAGACTATTTAAATACATTCCGTGCAACAGCAAAAACTGGTTTATGCATCTTTGTTGCCAGAAATGATATAGTTTTTGGCTTACAATGAAGACTCCCTCTTCAGAAAAACTCTGTTGTGCCTTTAAGAAGTAGTTTTAAGTTTGCTGAAATTAGTTTTTTCACAATTTTTTAAAATTCAAGTTCAATTCAAACTGTTAAACTCAGATCTATTATCCATGTATTAATTTCCACTCTGAACAGATTCTCAACTTAATACCAGTTAAGATAATTTATACTCTATAGTCAAGGATATGCAGAATCAAAGTTTATAGTAGGAAATCAGATGAATCTGGCCAACATTCACTTTCAGAACAAAGTCTCTTTCTGTAAATGAACAACGTTCTACTTCAAAGGTTTAACTATTCGGATTCTTTAAAAGATGCTTCAACTACGTCATGGTCACTAAGTTTCAGTGCAAAGAAATTCAATCTAACCTCTGTCTGACAATTTCGCTTAGTAGCCTGTAGTGACCAACACTACAGAGGAAGTGGTCTTTCCATAATTATTACAACAAAACCTCACAAATTTAAAAAAATATTTTTTTTGATTTCTCATGGTGAAAGAACAAATGAATGCATTATAGTTTAATGTTTCCACTATTAAAGAACATTTATTGATAGCATCCTGTAATGTTTTTCTGTAGTGATTTTATGAGATATTTGATACACAGACACTAATTCACATCCTGTTTTCAAAGTTGAGCATAATATTTTCAATTCTTGGTTTTGAAAATTATGTTGTGAATACAGATTTCCTGCTTTCATAACCTCACAATAAGAAAATTATTATGCAAATAAAGAAATGATTAGAAATAGAAGACTGGGCTACATCAGCAGCTTACTATGGGTAATGGCAAGAAAATTCAATGATTCCCTCTTGTTCTCAATTTCCTACAAAGTGAACATTGAAACTTGCATAACAATTGCAAAAGTGGATGGATTACAATGGAAAGGTCAATGGGATAATAAAATTACTGATGGAAGTCAGTTACCAATGCCAAATAAAAAAATGAAAACTCCCCCTATAGGTCATTTTATTTTGGTTTCTGATAAGCAGCACTGAACAACTATTACTGGTGTATGTATATATATATACACACACACATACATACACACATTTGACATTTCTCAGTCAACTGTAAAAATGAGAGTGAGAATGAGAATGTTTTGCATTAATGCACATCAAAATCAAAGAGCTAAACACATGCAAAAATCAGTATCAGCATTGATATTAAGTGAAACTAAAATTATAGAGGGAAACTAATTGAACAGAATACCTCAATTTCTTGTATTCTGTCTAAATTCATTGATTATTTTGCCCGGTAATCAGCAATACTTTATCCAGTTAATGTTATTCTGTCAAATGCATTGCATCCATTAAGTCATTAATAGGATCCCATTCTTATCATCTGATTTTTCCCACTTTTGAAAGATCAGAATCAGAATCCTTTATTATTGCCAAGTACGTGGACACATACAGGGAATTTGATGCTGGTTTCCCTGAGCTCTCGCTGTACAGAATCAAAAAGCAAACAAAACAATCGTGCAAATAATCGTGAACTATATACAATAAGGTATACCTGTGTATGGACAGGTGGACTTGGTTTATAATAGACTAAAATTCAAGTGTTCATAAGACTGATGGCATACGGAAAGAAACTGTTCTTGTATCTATTTGTCCTGGCATACAGTGATCTAAAGCATCTACCAGAAGGAAGGAGTTGGAACAGGCGATGTCCAGGGTGTGATGGGTCTACAATGATGCTGCTTGCTCGCTTCCTGACTCTAGATGCATATAAGTCCTGGATTGAGGGTAGCTTCACATCAATAATCCTTTCCGCAGCCCTGACAGTTCTTTGGAGTCTATTCTTGTCTTGTTTGGTAACTGATCCAAACTAGACAGTGATGGATGAACAGAGAACAGACTGGATCATTCCTGAATAGAATTGAATCAGCAGCTCCTGAGGCAGGTTGTACCTCCTGAGTTGACATAGGAAATACAATCTCTGCTGAGCCTTTTTGATCAGAGTGTCCACGTTGGGTGTCCACTTCAGGTCCTGGGAGATTGTGACACCCAGAAACCTGAAGGTCTCCACAGCAGACACAATACTATTGAGTATAATGAGTGAAAGATGTACAAATCAGGAGTGGATCTTCAGTTCATTTACTTTCTATATGTAAGACTAGCACTGTGGACAGTCTGGCATATATTTAAAACAAAAATCATACATATAAAAAAAATTCAATTACATAATATGCCCTGTGCACATATCCAAAGTCAATGTTATGCCTTGGTGGCAAACTGGAAACCTGTCCCTACATTTATCAAAGCAAGACTTTTAACTGTCTATATTTATTGTGAATCACAGTTGACCTGGGTTCAAACATGAGTGTAAGAAATACTTTTCTACTTGTTATCTGTATTCCCTTCCTGCAGATATTGACACAATTGCTAGCACAAATTTCCTAAGCACCTTGCCAAAACTGACACTGATCATATCAGCATTTGGTTCATCAAAAAGTCATTGGTCTGTGTTCCAAACTGAAACCAAAGCTAGATTTCTTCTGCTAATTGTTCTGTCCCTAACCTCTAAACTAACTGAGATTAATAACCACTACTCAGGCCAGATAGAGAACCTGGAACTTAAGTAATACTTATGGCTTTAAACCAGGTTACATAATGATTTATGACTAATGATTTAGAGTCTGAGCTGACTGTAAGCTTTAAGACATTTCAGTAGCTCTTGCAGCACTGTGTTAATTCAATACGTTAAAACTACATCAGTAACAAAGTAATTTGATCAGATTTTAGCAATTAATGAACAGCAATCTAAACATTGTTTATCATTTAAATCACTTCAGTATTAGCTAAGCTAAATGCTTCTATGTGGTAACCAACTTTAAAAAACATTTAAATCAGCGGTTAATCACTTTCATGATGTGAACAAAAGGCCAAGTATTAGTTCATCTTACTCACTGCATAACCCTTAAACGCAAACTCTCACAAGAATCTAATTCAGACAATAAGTAGTAAAACCATCACTCAGAAGACTGCAAATTCAAAATAAGTAACAGGATGGCAGAGGGGTGCGAGTGGGGTTGTGGGTACATCTATCCATGTGCACTGCATGTTACTCTCATAAATAATGGAAATGTTCTGCCAATGTGAAAATAATTGACTCCATAATGAAAGACATCAGTAAAATCATAACTAGTTATTTGCACACTATTGATGGATTAATACCAGAAATATTGCTGCTGTGAGCTACAGGTAGTAATAGAAAAAGAACCAGAGAATGAAAGATATTGACACAATCCAGAGGGGTGTTAACAGCAAGGTATTGTTATGATGTAGTAGATGCCATTGCAGCCCATGAAGTTGATGTCAACTTGCAGAGCAATCACATCATCCTGCAACCTATTTTTACCAAGAGTCCCAGCAACTCCCTCCACATCTCAGCAGCCACTTACACACTAGGGGCAATTTACCATGAGCAATTAACCTAACAACTTGCAAGCCTTTGGGATGTGGGAGGAAACCACAGGACCAAGTAGAAATCCATAGTCAAAGGGAGCATGCGCAAATCCCACACATAATACTGAAGATCACGATTGAACCCCAGTCACTAAAGCTGTGTTGAAGCAAGTTGTACTGCTGTGTAATCTTAAATGGGGGGGGGGGGTGGAGAGTGAAAAACAGAGGGGATAGGATCACAACTTTTTTTTAAATGTTGCCTGTTTAAAATGTAGAGGTGACAGTTTGCAACTTATACCAGGTATTTATTTCCTTCTCACTCAAATGGTTAGACACTTTCTCAAAGGGCGGTAGAAGTGGTGTCATTGAATATACTTAGTACAGGTTCAAATGGAAATTAAGCAAAGGGGGTGAACATTACCAGGGTAGGCAGTAATGTTCTTAAGTTACATCCATATCAGCCACGCCCTATTAAACATCATGCAAGCAAAAGAGGCTGACATAATCTCTGAATTCAAATGTTCTGCTGCAGAACACTATAAAAAAAACTGCCTGGAATTTCACAGGAGCTTTCTCAAAATGACCCAAATAGATTAGATTTAGATTAGATTAGATTCAACTTTATTGTCATTGTGCCAAGTACAGATACAAAGCCAAAGAAATGCAATTAGCATCTAACCAGAAGTGCAAAAGAATAGTGTTATTTGCAAAATAACTGCGAATAAAAAATAAGTGCTACAGCATACAAATATAAAAGTACTGAGACAGTACAATATGGGTGCAGTACTGCTTAGCGCTGTGATGTGAGGTTCAGCAGGATCACAGCCTCAGGAAAGAAGCTCTTCCTGAGGCTGCTGGTGCAGGAGTGGAGGCTCCTGTAGCGCCTACCAGATGGGAGGAGAGTTAAAAAGTCCATAGTTAGGGTGAGATGCACCCTTGATAATGCTTTTCGCCCTGCCCAGCCAGCATTTATGGTAACACAAGGAAATCTGCAGATGCTGGAAATTCAAGCAACACACAGAAAAACTGCTGGTGAAACGCAGCAGGCCAGGCAGCATCTATAGGAAGAGGTACAGTCGACATTTTGGGCTGAGACCCTTCGTTAGGACTAACTGAAAGAAGAGATAGTAAGAGATTTGAAAGTGGGAGGGGCAGGGGGAGATCCGAAATGATAGGAGAAGACAGGAGGGGGAAGGATGGAGCTAAGAGCTTAGGAAGTTGATTGGCAAAAGGGATACGAGGCTAGAGAAGGAAGAGGATCATGGGACGGGAGGCTGAGGGAGAAAGGCGGCGGGGGGGGCCTTCTATATATTGGTGAGACCCAACACAGGCTGGGAGACTGTTTCGCTGAACACCTACGCTCAGTCCGCCAGAGAAAGCAGGATTTCCCAGTGGCCACACATTTTAATTCCACATCCCATTCCCACTTTGATATGTCTATCCACGGCCTCCTCTACTGTCAAGATGAAGCCACACTCATGTTGGAGGAACAACACCTTATATTCCGTCTGGGTAGCCTCCAAACTGATGGCATGAACACTGACTTCTCTAACTTCTGTTAATGCCCCACCTCCCCTTCATACCCCATCCCTTATTTATTTATTATTAATTTTTTTTCTTTCCCCCCTTTTTCCCTCTCTTTTTTCTCCCTCTGTCTCTCTCACTATAACTCCTTGCCCATCCTCTGGGTCTCCCCCCCTCCATTTCTTTCTCCCTAGGCCTCCCATCCTATGATCTTCTCCCTTCTCTAGCCTCGTATCCCTTTTGCCAATCAACTTTCCAGTTCTTAGCTCCATCCCTCCCCCTCCTGTCTTCTTCTATCATTTCGGATCTCCCCCTCCCCCTCTCAAATCTCTTACTATCTTTTCTTTCAGTTAGTCCTGACGAAGGGTCTCAGCCTGAAATGTCGATTGTACCTCTTCCTATAGATGCTGCCTGGCCTGCTGCGTTCCACCAGCACTTTTTGTGAGTGTTTATGGTAGATGTTCTCAATGGTGGGCAATTGGGTGCCGATAATCCGCTAGGAATACCCCTATATTCACTCACAACACGCTGGAGGAACTCAGCAGGTCGGGCAGCATCCATGGAAAAGATCGGTCGACGTTTCGGGCCGGAACCAAAGAGTTCCGGCCCGAAATGTCGACCGATCTTTTCCACGGATGCTGCCCGACCTGGTGAGTTCCTCCAGCATGTTGTGAGTGTTGCTTTGATCCCAGCATCTGCAGATTATTTTGTGTTTACAATCCCCTATATTCACTAGTGGAAAATTGTGGCATGTACAATTTGAAGTCCATAACAATAGGCTCATCATAAACATTAAAATCAACCAAAGGGATAGCATAGCAGCAGTCCCTTCCCACCCCATTACCATCCCAGAGGCCCCAAAATGCATATATACATATCAAATGGTCAAAATCTAATACCTGCAATTATAGTGAGGAAGACTGTTTAAAAACCAAAATGGTGCACAGAGTATATGATATTACAGTCTGGAATCTTGCCAAAAACAATCTAGAGCCTTGCATTGTTCCTATCAATGGAAAGATCTCTGACTTTGGTGGATGGACACAAGATGATTATTTTTGCCTTCTACCTTATTCAAGATCTTTCCTTAGTAGTTTCCCCATCTCTACCAACCATAACCTCCTCAACTGCCTGTACTCAAATACTTCCACCAACTCTACTTAGTAGAAAATACTTAGCCTTCAAGTTAAAATTCTAATATTTTTGGATTCTGATGAAAAGTTATTGACCAGAATAATGCCTTACTCTCCCCAGAGTTTCCTAACCTTGGGTAGGGATACTTGTTAAGAGATCGAATCATCCAAACTTCTGACTTCATCACCTGACAAGGATTCCTGATGATGTCTTTGAAATAATGCTTAGTCTATTTCTTAAAATAAAGTCTAATTCTCTACCCTGATACCCACAAGTGCTGAAGAATCTACAGGTGAATCTCAATTCAAAGGCTGTCTATTTCTACGTTTCCTTCCAATGCTCCTTGGAAGAAATAATCGCTTACTATTAAACTTGTGAATCATCTCATTTCATTCACCCTTTCCTCATTTCCATTCTTAGTGTTGCTCATTTACCTCAGCAAGACCTTCCTGTTCTAACTCCATATACCTCCATTCTCCTAATATCCAAAAACGCATCGATCTTATTTTGGACATATTTAACAATTAACCTTACACAAATCATTTGGGTTGAAGAAGTTCCTTCTTAAGGTGTTTGTCATTTAACACAGAGTTATTTGAGTTTGTGACCCCTGTTTGATCCACTTCAGACAAGAGAAACATTATCCCTGCATCAATATTACTGGAAATACTCAGCAAGTCAGACATCAGTGTTGTGGACTTCAGAAAGGGTAAGATGAGGGAAGACGAGGGAAGACATACCAGTCCTCAGAGGGGTCAGAAGTGGAGAAAGTGAGCAATTTCAAGTTCCTGGGTGTTAATATCTCTGAGGACCTTACCTGGTCCTAAAATATCAATGCAGCAATAAAGAAGGCAAAATAGCAGCTATATTGCAGTGGGAGCTTGAGGAGATTTGGTATTTCACCTAAGACATTTGCAAATTTCTGTCGATGTACTGTGGAAAGCATTCTAACTAGCTGCATCACCATTTGGTATGAAGAGGCTACTGCACAGGATCGAAGTAAGCTGCAGGAGTTGTAAAATTAGTCAGCTCCATCATGAACACTAGCCTCCATAATATCCAAGACATCTTCAAGGAGCGGTGCCTCAAAAAGGCGGCATCCATTATTACGGACCCCTCTGACCAGGACATGCCCTCTTCTCTTTGTTACCATCAGGAAGGAGGTACAGAAATCTGAAGGCACACACTCAACGATTCAGAAACAGTTTCTTCCCTTCTGACATCCAATTTCTGAATGGACATTGAACCCATGAACAGTACCCTCACTACTGTTTCTTTACTTCTGCTTTTGCACTACTTACTTTAAAAAAAAGTCAATGGGTTCTAATGAAAGCTCATTGAACTGAAACATTTTTTTTTCCTTTCTTAACCAGCTAAATATTTTCACTCTCTTCTGCTTTTACAAATAGCCCACTAGTACTCAGGCTGAAAATAAAGCAGTGTAAACGTTATTATAATGGTCACATACACCTAACAGTATGAAATAATATTACTGAATAATTTTGTATTTCTCAGTCCATAAACTTGAAATGCACATAGGCGCACATTTGATCACAATTCAGTGTAATACTTCACTCACCCTTCTTCACTCTCTGTTTCAGCATTGCTCTTAGTCCTAGTGTTGGCTGTGAAATAGATGGAATTTGATTGAACAGAATTACTTCTTTCTCTGCTAGATCCTGTTTTCTTCGCTGGTACTTTATGGTATCGCTCTAAACTTGACCTTTGTTAAAAAGAACTTATCTTAGTGCATAATGTTCTTCTTACACACTATCTTACATAAGAGCCTGCATAGTACTAGAAAGGAAACTTCCTATCTTAGTCTGGAGAGTCTTAACTTCCTAATGAAGACAAGTTGCTCATTAGAACCTTGATAAAAGACTATGGAGACTTTGTTAGAAGTAGCTTTCATTTAATTAAGCCATAGCAACTAAAATGTTGAATATTCTTCTTTAAAACTAACTTGTAGTTTTGGAAAAGGTAGTAAAGCAACATTAAACTGCATGACACCCATCAACCTGATTTTTTTTTAAATTGCCAGTTATTTAATATTTCATGTTGGAAATACTTGAGTGTTTAAATTCATAAGAATATTTCTGTCAAATGTTTTAAAAGGAACCTAAAATACTATTCCTTCTTGCACTCTGAATTTATGAAACAGTGTGACACAGTGGCCAGGTTTGAAGCACTCTAAACAGTACACTTAATTTTGTTCTATGTTTGGATATTGCCAACACCCATTGTGTTTGAAATGTAGAAGCAAACCATTGCAAAGATAGCTCAACACATTAAAAACTGGAGGAACTCAGCAGGTTAGGCAGCATTTAATAAGGTAAGTGGACAGTCAACTGGTCCACGTGAAAGATCTTGACCTGAAATGTCGGTTTCCTATTTCACTCCATTGATGCTGCCTGACCTGCTGAGTTCCTCCAGCACTTTGAGCGTTGCTCCAGATCTCAGCATCTGCAAGTCTTGTGTCTCTTTTGCTAATTGCTGCCCATTTATAAAAACAACACAAAGAAAATGGGCTAGATACAGGCAAGGCACAGAATTAACCTCAGCAACACAGCATAAAACATCAGGAGTAGGTTAAATGCATCATAAGCTTGAAACATAATCTGCAATGAAACATTTAATTTTAAAATTACATTAGTTAGACAAATTAATCTAATAAAGATCTGAAAATGAGCAAAACACTGCATGTGAAGTTGGAAGAGGAAAAAGTAGTAGTGTTGGCAGAAAGATGTGGATAGCAGGCAGTTGAACTTTAAAATACAAACCTTATGTATTCATAACCAGTTTGCAGGACAAAATCTTGGAAATACTTTTGACAGCAGTGGCTGATCTCAGCAATCAAATATCCACTTGGAAACTGATTTTTGGTTAGTGGAACTTATAATTTGTACATCAATGTCAGACAAGTGAAAGAAGCAATTGTTATCCCCAAGTTACAGAGAATGACCCTGCTTGGAACACTCTTCTCTTACCGATTCCAGACAGATCCCAAATTGCTTTCTCTTAATTTCCACAATCTGTATCCAATCTCTAGTTCAAAACACAAGGGAGCCTGTCACTGGCAATATGTGAAAATGCAGCTGTGCAAACCAGATGCCAGCAGAATCCTTCACCTGATTTAGTTATTGAAAGAAGGGATAATTCAAATGTGTTATTTAAACCATCTACTTAAAGATGCACCCCATCCCATTTTTTTTATTAAGATGCTGTGTTGATAAATGAATGTGGATGTTAAATGTACTTGCAAGAATGAGAAACCGAAAGGAATAAGTATTAGTCCAAAAAAAAACTGTATTAAAGGAGTTGGTGAGCTTGAAAGCTGAAATGTTTGAAGAATCCAATCATTTTATTGAGGGTGTTAAAAAGAATGATTTTAGAGATAGTGGATGCGCTGGTTATCTGCAATTGTTCCTGTGGATTGGACAAGAGCAAATATGATCCTACTATTTAAGAAAGGAGGGAGGGAGGAAATAAGGACTTAGCAACCTGTCAGTTTACTGTTAGTAGTAGGGAAAATCCATTAATCTATAATGAAGGAAGGAATGATAGAACACTTTGAAAAGAATAACAGAATTGTGCAGAATCAACATGGACCTATAAAAGGAAAATTGTGTCTGAGTAACCTACTAGAATAGATAAGAGGGAACCAATGGATGTCATGTATTTGGGTACTGGAGGGCTTTGTACAAGGTGTTACAGGGGAAATTAGTTCACAAGGTTAGAGCACATGAAAGATGGAGCAATGTACTGACACAGACTGAAAATTGGTCATCAGACAGAAAGCCGGAAGTTTCTTTTGAGCAGCGGCCAATCGGAGATCTGAAGCATGAGAAGATGTAGCTCACTCAGGTTTGCCGAATGAGTACATAAGGCATAGACTCATAGTAGCTTGGCATTTTGAACAGTGGACAATCAACAATTGGGATTAATTGGCAAGAACAAATTAAAATAAGGCAAGGGCAAGCAGAACAGCCATCTTTGGAGCGGACAGATTTAGAGTTGAGATTTTGAGGCTTTAGCTCTTCAAGGAGGAGGCTTGTATGAAAAAAAAAGTTGTAGGTAGATTCTTCCCAACCACCCCCCACCCCCACACACACACAGTTTATTTATTGTTTTCCTTCTGCTACTCCCATACTATAAAAAGACTAGATGGGATTAACTTTGTCAAATGTGTTCAGGAAAGTTTCCCTCATCAGTACGTAGAAATCCTGACGGGAAAGTGGGCGATACTTAATCTCCTATTTGGGAATGAGAAAGGGCAGGTGACAGAAGTTTGTGTAGGGGAACACTTTATATCCAATGATCATAATGCCATTGATTTTAAAGTAAATATGGAAAAAGGTAGGTCTGGTCCTTGGGTTGGGATTCCAAATTGGTCAATTTTGATGGTATCTGAAAGGATAGGCTGTTTTCTGGCAAAGTTATACATGATAAGTGGGAGGCCCTCAGAAGTGAAACTGAGAGTACAAAGGTTGTATGTGCCTGTCAGAATAAAACAAAGATAACAGGTTTAGGGAACCTTGGTTTTCAAGATATATTGAGCCCCCAGTTAAGAAAAAAAGAGGTGCATAGCAGGTATAGGCAGGTAGGAACAAATGAGGTACTTAAGGAGTATAAGAAATGCAAAAGAATACTTAAGAAATAAATCAGGAGGGCTAAAAGAAGGCACAAGGTTGCCTTAGCACATAAGGTGAAGGAGAATCCTATGGGATTCTATTGATATGTTAAGAGCAAAAAGATTGCAAGGGAGAAAATTGGTCCTCTGGAAGAGTAGAATGGTAATCTATGTGCTGAACCAAAAGAGATGGAGGAGATCTTGAATTGATTTTTCTCTATTTACACAGGAGAAAGACACAGAGTCTATAGAAATGAGGCAAAGCAGCATCAACTTCATCGACCTTATACAGATTACAGAGGAGGAGGTGTTTACTGTCTTGTGGCAAGTATGGGTGGATAAATTCCCAGGGCCTGACAAAGTGTTCCCCTGAACCTTGTGGGAAGCAAGTGCAGAAATTGGAGGGAACCCAGCAGAGGCTAATGTTCTGCTGTTTAAGAAAGGGTCTAAAAATAAACCAGGAAATTATAGACTGGTGAACCTGACTTCAGTAGTGGGAAAGTTAATGGAAGGTATCCTAAGGGACCAGATTTATGAGTATTTCAATAGACATGGACTGATTAGGGATAGTCAGCATGACTTTGTGTGTGTAGGTCATGTCTAACCAATCTTATAGAGGTTTTTCAAGGAAATTACCAGAAAAGTGGATGAAAGTACGGCAGTGGATGTTGTCTATGCAGACTTTAGCAAGGTATTTGACAAGGTTCACTCTGAGGAGTGCTGTAGAACAAAGGGATCTGGGAATATAGGTTCATAATTCATTGAAGTAGTGTCACAGGTAGATAGGATCATAATTAAAGCTTTTGGCACATTGGCCTTCATAAATCAATGTATTGAGTACAGGAGATGGAATGCTATGTTGAAGTTGTATAGGATGTTGGTAAGGCCTAACTTGGAGTATTGTGTGCAGTTTTAGTTACCAACCGACAGGAAAGATTCAAATAAGGTTGAAAGATCACTGAGAAAATTTACTAGGTTGTTGCTGGGACTGGAGGATCTGAGTTATATGGAAAGATGGAATAGGTTAGGACTTTCTTGGAACATAGAAGATTAAGGGGAGATTTGATAAGGTATACAAAATGAGGGATAAAGAGAGGCAGGCTTTTTGCACTGAGGTTGGGTGGCACTACAACTAGAGATCATGGGTTAAGGGTGAAAGGTGGAATGTTTAAGCGGAATATGAGGGGAAGTCTTTTCACTCAGAGGCTCATGAGAGTGTGGAACCGAGCTACCGGCGCAAGTGGTGCATTCAACCTCAACTTCAATGTTTAAGAGAGATTGGATAGATACATTGATAGTAGGGGTTTGGAGGAATATGGTCCCAATGCAGATCGATGGGAGTAGGCAGTTTAAATGGTTAGGCAAGGACTAGATTAGTCAAAGGGCCCGTTTCTGTGCTGTACTCTTCTATGACTCTAAGAGTGGGATTACACAGATATTTCTTAAGGTGGCAGGATTACTAACTAGTGGGATATGGTTAGTAATAACCATCAGTGTTTGGGCCCCAACCTTTCACAATCATAATCAATCATTTGGCTGAGGGGAAGAAACATCAGATTTCCAAGTACCCCAACAATAATAAACTAGATGGAATGAAAGTATAGAGGAAGACGTAAAGGAGTTGTGGACGAACTAAGTGAGTGGACAAGGAGGAAATAAATTCTTACGTTCACCATCATGAAGTGCTTCAAGAGCTGGTCATGCCTAGACAACTTCAGCCCACTGCAATTTACATACCACCAAAACAGGTTATGGCAGATGCCTTGGCTTTACACCCATCTCGTGCATTTGGATTGTAAAGACACTTAGGTTAGATTATTGTTTATTAAATACAGTTCTGCCTTTAATACTATAACACCAAACTCAGTTGTGTGAATCAACACCTCCCTCTGCAACTGGATCCTTAACTTCCTGAGCATTAAGTAAGGATAGACAGCAACACCTTGGGCAATTATTATGAACACTGGCATTCCACAAGGTTATGTCCTCATCTCTTTACTTTACTCATTATACACTCACAATTGTGTGGCCATATTCTGTTCTAACTCCATTCACAAGTTTGCATATGATACCATCATAATGGACCACATCTCAGATACTGATAAGTCAGAGTACATGAAAGAGCTGAGAGCTTTGCAACATGATGGCATGACAGTTTCCTTCAGTGTCAGCAGAAAAAAAAGATGCTAATTAACTTCAGAAAGGGGAGCATTGTGGATCTCCTGTCTATCTCAATGGTGTTGAGGTTGAGAGGGTCAAGAACTTCAAGAAATAGGAAAACTCGCAAATGCCTTTAATTTCTCAAAAGTTAAAAGAAATTTGGTACATCTCAGTTGACAATTACTAATTTTTATAGAAAACATTCTATCTGTTTGCATTATGGATTGGTATGGCAACTGTTCTGCACATGACTGCAAGAAACCATAGGGACTTACGGACACAGCTCAGTACATCGCAGAAACCAGCCTCCTTTCCATGGACTCTATTCTTCTTGCTGTCTCAGAAAAGCAGCCAGCATAATCAAAGATTTGACCCACACCGGACTTACTCTCTCTTCCACTCTTCCATCAGGTAGAAGATACAAAGACCTGAAAGCTCAAACCTCCAAGCTCAAGGACAGTGTCTCGCTCATTGTTAAAAGACTATTGAATACTTCCCAAGAATAACAAGATGGTCGCTTGACC
The DNA here is from genome assembly GCF_963921235.1 of Mobula hypostoma. Lineage (NCBI taxonomy): Eukaryota > Metazoa > Chordata > Chondrichthyes > Myliobatiformes > Myliobatidae > Mobula > Mobula hypostoma. The sequence continues at coordinate 96,559,591 of NC_086097.1, forward strand.
TCACAACCTGCCTCATGGTCTTGCAGATAATTGTCTACCTGCACTGCAATTTCTCTGTATTTTGTTACACTTTATTTAGCATTCTATTATTATTTTACTTTATACTACCATGATGCACTGTGCAATTCAAAGTACATTCATTATCAAAGTATGTATGCAGTTATACCACCCTGAGATGCATCTTGCCACAGACAGCCACAAAACAAATTGTGCAAATGGCAAAAAAATGAGCGAAAAACACATAATATAAAACATCTCAGTCATTAAAACAGTCTAGGAATGTTCAGTTTAGTTCAATTCACTTCAATTCAATTCAGTGCTGTGTCGCCTATTGATTGCAGCCCACAGAGCCAGTCTGCCCAACAATATCGTAATAAAAAAGGAGTAACCAGAAACCAGAAAAATCATAACATAAGGTCAATTAAAACTTGCCCAAGACTCCAGCACCATTGAGCAAAAGGGAGATAGGGGCCAGTCAAATGCAGACACCTTCCTCTGGGAGCAGCAAACAAACCTGGTCAAACACCAGTAGACAGCGCTGAACACCCACTTGCTTTCCGCTCTCGTCCTTATTGATTTCAATCTTGCTCGACACTTTAATCAGCTAGATCAGTAAAAAATTAGTCGATCATGGTCTCGCATCGCATCTCCAGGCTTCTTTGCCTCCAGGCCACATACTCTGCTTGAAACCTCACCAACCTCCATCGGACACAGCAAAGCACTAGATTGCTCAATTGGCCCAAAAACACTCCATCAAAATGTAAAGCACAGGTTCCAATAGTAGCAGAATCATATTTTAAAGAAATAGTAGTAAAAGCACTAGTTTCGTGATCTGTCTGAAGGATGTCACCTTCGGTCACGTTGTGCTATCTTCTTCCAACCTGTATAATTAATTGATCAGTATGAACGATATGTAAGACAAGCTTTTCACTGTACATGTGACAGTAATAAACTAATTCCAAACAATTCTAATATGGCTACAATGAAGAACAATTTGAGGTTATCCACTTTGGTGCATTTAACCGAAAAGCAGATATTTATTATAACACGGGGTTGGATGGTGTTGATATTAAAAGTTCCTCTAAGTCTTAGAATTAGAGGGTACCCATTTAAAACAGAGATGAGGAGAAATTTTTTTAGCCAGAGGGTCGTGGATTTATGGAATTCGTTGCCACATACAGCTGTGGAGGCCCGATCATTGAGGGTGTTTAAGGAGGAGATTGATAAGTATCTAATTAGTCAGGGTATCAAGGGATATGGGGAAAAAGCTGGAAATTGGAACTAGATGGGAGAATAGCTTAGCTCATGGTGGAGTGGCGGAGCAGACTCAATGGGCCGAATGGCCTACTTCTGCTCCTTTGTCTTGTGATCTTGGTTGATAGAATCCAAGACCTTGACATACAATTTAGCTTCCATTCCAGGAATATTTTAGGCCTGATAATTTTCTTCTCTATCAGCTGGTCATTCTCATCAATCTAATCTTGTCCTGTTTGATAGAAAAGCCAAGAGTCCCTTCATAAATTCCAGAACCCATCAAAACTGTTACGATGTATATGTTGCTGGCACCTTTGTAGTCGGTCATTCAGAAGATGTAATTTTATAGACATCAGATGTTTGTAGCAGTTGTGTTACCATGTTAGCTTATGTTTGTTCCTTTGACAAACCAAGGCTGATCTCCAAGTATTTTGTAGATAGAGGACTGTGCTGATGTTAACCTTCTTGACCCTTTATTGCTGATCAATGGCCTCGCTTGCCACCATAGCTTTGAAGTTGCCCAGTTGGATTAATTTGTCTTCCTCTGGGATATGGACCACTATCTTTCCAAAGATGAAGTTACTCCATATTGGAGTACCCTAATCCTACAATCATACAATGTTTACAAATTACACAGGGGATTGTTCAGATGTTGTGCAAACTTATTCTTGTTCAGATGCTATTCAAGTTTCACTCTGAAGACGGTGTTCCTGCTCCAAGTTGTCCTCCTAACGAGAGCATAACCTCTGATTAAATTGGACATCTCCTCCTGTCATGTTTTGCTCAGTGTGCCAAAATTGAAGTGTCTGAATTTACAAATGATGATAGCAGAACATATTCAGATCTCTCACTGTTGGGACTGTGTCATAACATTTCAGGCCGCAAATTTCATTTTGTGGAGTTGAAGTTGCCTGGGCGTGATTTCTCTCAACAGGACCAGCTATTGTGAGACCAAACATACACTAGGCAACCTTTTGGCAGAGCACTTGCTCTCAATAAACAACAGCAATCCTGAGCTTCTGGTAGTACATCACTTGACTTCCCTCCCTGTCTTCAGTTCTTCCACTACCATGGTAAGGCCAAACGTGAACTAGAAGAACATATTCTGCTGGGAAGCCTACAGCCCAACGGGATGAACACTGAATTTTCATGCTCTCAAGTCCATCCCTTCGTTCACCTTTTTCATTCAGTGAAATGTAAAGAGGATGGCACGGAAGCCTGGCAGTTAAGGTAATGCTATTACAGTGTCAGTGTCCCTGATTCAGTTCTGTCACTGTCAGTAAGGAGCTTTTATATTCTCCCTATGACAGAGTGGGTTTCCTCTGGATGCATCAATTTCCTCCTGCATTCCAAAGAAGTCCAGGTTAGTAGGTTAATTGGTCACATGGTTGTAATTGGGCTGCATAAGTTCATTGGGCCAGAAGGTCCTGTTACCATGCTGTATTGCTAAATAAAAATAAAGAAATATAAAACTAAAAGATACAAAGACGAGAAAGGCAGCAGATGCTGAAAATCCAAAGCAACACACACAAAATGCTGGAAGAACTCAGCAGGTCAGGCAGCACCTGTAGAAATGAATAAATAATCAACATTTCAGGCTGAAACCCATCTTCAGAGCTAAGGAAGGGGGAATATGCCTGAATAAAAAGGTAGGGGGAGGGGAAAGGAGCTTCCAGGAAGGTGATGGTGAAGCCAGGTGGGTGAGAAAGCTCAAGGGCTGGAGAAGAAATAATCTGATAGGAGGGCGGGTACTGTAGTCAGAATGTGTGTGGCACAACTGGCAGGTGTTTACTGACATTTTTAATCTCTCCTTCTCCCAGTGTAGAGTGCCCTCCTGCTTCAAAACATCCACCATTGTCCCTGTACCTAAAAAGACCAACTGAACAACTGGTGTCCTGTCGCACTCACCTCAATAATTAGCAAATGCTTTGAGAGGCTGGTCAAGGACTACATCTGCAGTATGCTACCACCTGCACTGGACCCATTACAATTTGCCTACTGACACAACTGATCGACAGATGACACAGTAACCACAGCTCTACACAGTGTCCTTACACATCTGAAGCATCCCTCTTCTCATGTGAGAATGCTGTTCTTGGGCTACAGTTCAGCTTTCAACACCATAATTCCCTCCAGGTTCAACAAGGTGGTCCAAGACCTCAGCCCCATGCCTTGTGCAGCTGGATCCTGGACTTCCTGTCAGATCGCTGGCAGGTGGCAAGATGGGCTCCTTCACTTCTGCCCCTCAACACAGGAGTCCTCCAGGGCTATGTCCTAAGCCCCCTCCTTTACTCTCTGTACACTCATGACTGTCGCCACCCACAACTCCAATCAGCTAATTAAATTTTCTGATGATACTACATTGATTGGCCTTATCTCAAATAATAATGAGGCAGCCTACACAGAAGTCATCACCCTGACACATTGGTGTCATGAAAAGAACCTTTCCCTCAATGTCGCAAAAACAAAGGAGCTGGTTGTGGGCTACAGGAAGAACAGAGACAGGCTCACCCCTATTGACATCAATGGATCTGGGGTTGAGAGGGTGAACAGCTTCAAGTTCTTTGGTAACACATCACCGAGGATCTCACTTGGTCTGTACATACTGGCTGTGTGGTGAAAAAAAACAAAACAGCACCTCTTTCACCTCAGACGGCTGAAGAAGTTTGGTATGAGTCCCCAAATCCTAAGGACTTCCTACAGGGGCATAATTGAGAGCATCCTGACTGGCTGTATCACTATCTGGTATGGGAACTGTACTTCCCTCAATCGCAGAGAGTGGTGTGGACAACCAAGCGCCTCTGTAGATGTGAACTTCCCACTATTCAGGATATTTACAAGGACAGGTGAGTAAAAAGGGCCAGAAGGATCATTGGGGACCTGAGTAACCCCAACCACAAACTGTTCCAGCTGCTACCACCTGGGAAACGGTACAGCAGCATTAAAGCCAGTACCAACAGGCTCCAGGACAGCTTCCTTCACCAGCCACCAGACTGATTAATTTACACTGACACAATTGCATTTCTAAGCTATATTGACTGTTCTGTTGTATATCTTACTGTACATACTATTTATTACAAATTACTATAATTTACACATTGCACATTCAGACAGAGATATAACGTAAAGATTTTTACTCCTTATCTATGTAAAGGATGTAAGAAATAAAGTCAATTCAATAGGAGAAAAGGAAGGAGAAGGGGACCAGGGAAAGTAATGGGCAAGTGATAAGAAGAAAAAGGTCAGAATGAAGAATCCTATTAGATTCTTTCTTCTTCAGCCCTTGACCTTTCCCACCTATCTGGCTTCACTTATCATCTTGCAGCTAGCCTCTTTCCCCTCTCCCCAACTTTCTATTCAGGCATCTTGCCCCTTCCTGCTAGGTTCCAAAAAAGGGTCTCGGCCTGAAATGTTGACTGTTTACTCTTTTCCATAGATGCGACCTGACCTGCTGAGTTCCTCCAGCAACGTGTGTGTGTTGTACAAGATACAAATGTTATTGTGCATGGGAAATTTTTAAAACAAAAAAAAAATTACCTGACATCGTCGACAATGTGATCTGTCATCCCATTCAGGCACTCGCGAAGTTCTATCACCTCTTCTTTTAGTTCTCTCACACATTGAAGTATTACATCTAACTGTTCCCATATTTCTAGCTGCTGTACTTTCAGTGTTTCATAGTTGCTGTAATTATCTGCCAATTTTGTTCGACTTTCCATCTTTACTAAACAAAAAAAAAGTAAATGGTTGAATAACATTAAATATGCTGTTAATCTTTTATTTAATGTGAAGTTACAAAAGAACTAAGATTTATATTCATTTAATGACACAATATTTGCATTGACTTACTGGCCCATTAAGTTTGAGTGTTTTTCGCTATAAAAAAATTCTCAAATGTCACTGTTTTTACATACAAGAATAAATGGAAATTTCACAACAGCAATTCTCAGACCAATGGGTGCAAATTTCAGCATGTTTTTTTAGCTTGAACTATCAGGGTCAAATGAGAGTGCACGACTTTAAGTTTAACAAGTCTGAAAGCCAAACTGTGCTTTCACAGAGGGTAATGGTGGAATTATCCTATTTATTAACTAATAATTGCCTTGGGTTATTAGAGATATGAAACCTTCACTTTATACCAGTTTGGTACTTATTGTAATAATGGTGTGAGACAAGGTTTCCACGACATTGATGAAGGACATCAAAGGAAGAATGACAGCTGTCAAAGGCAAATAATTATGAATTGATGAAAAATTTTAGGTGACATCCACTTGATGTTAGTACACCTACCTTTTTGCTGAGTGTTTAATGACAATTTAAGAAAATAATCAAATGTTGTGTCACATATGATCCCTAGAATTTAAAGTGTCACAATTGTACTATTAGACTATACAAGCTGCATCAGTTTGAATCAGTGTCTTGGGATGAAGCTTAATATTACACAATAGTCACACAATAGCACCTGATGTAATGGCAAACAAGTGATTGATACTGAAGGAGTTGGCAATGGTTGCACCAAAGGCACTTTCCTGAGGTACACCTGGTGAACTCATGAACTACAATATTGATATCCTAATGCACATCAGTTTTTCTACAGCCTTCTTCCAATGTTATAAATTCCAAGTCCATTGCCTTCAGATTCCATATTTTTAAAAAAACTCAGTCACTAAACTCATCCTTCTCCCTGTATAACATTATTAGATTATTCACAATTGGTCACCTATCCAACTCAGAGAAAAGCTTCTCTTCTCACATCCTCCCCATTATTAAACCCATTAATTAACAATTTCATATAATGATCTCACATGCCATTAAAGCCGTCAATTCTGCCTTTGACAAAAATAGTTTAAGCTATTCCAGTTTTTCAAGTTAGCCTCTCATCCTTTGCCCTCTGGAAATCTGGGTTCATCCAAATCCGAAGAGCAGAGCTTAAACATAAGACAAAAAAATTCTGCCTTGTTTTAAGATCTCCAGAATGTTTTGTCAACATCTCCCTGAAATTTTGAGCTTTTGCGCATCAATTTCCTTTACAGCATCATTGGTGGCCTCTTCCAGCTGAGGCTTTGCACAAATCACTTTCATAATCACTGTACCATTCTTCCATTTATATGCTCCTGTGCTGTTTGCTATGCTAAAGGATATAAACATAAATATAACCTGTTAGTGCAGGATGAGGCTGGTGCTCTGCTCAATTAGCTTTCAAATACACCATTGACAAAGACAAATTTGTTTCGGCTTTCCTCTGACATTCAGTTCAGATATTCATGTTTCTAGAAAAGTAGGGATAAAGTCTGGAGCCCAGTGGCTCAACAAAACATAAAACTGGAAGAATTCAGCAGCTCAATCAGCACCTGTGGAAGCAATAGATGTAAATTGGCATTTCAGGTTGGGATTCTGCATCAGGACGAAGAGTCCAACTGTTATTGTTATTTGGGTAAGTAGATTACAACCATTTTCATGGGAATTTTGAGGAACTCTGCCCCCACGCCCAGTCTAACGTTGATATTTGGGATGAGATAGTTGTAGCATCAATATATGTTCAAGATACATTGAGGCAACAGGCCTGAACCTGTCTTTGACATCACTGCTGAGTTCTTGATCATGATCTTATTTTGAAAGGAAGGGAGACCATTGAAGCCAAGCCTGATAGATGTCAATACATTGGTTTATGCAGCTAAGTCATTTGGTTGCCAAGAAATTAAAAATCTGCAAAACATCAAACAGCAACAGGTCAAGGTCAGAGGAAGTAAACAAAACTTCGTGGATGAATAAATGGAAGCCATTATTTTGTGAGATTGTTCCTGCATCACCATTTTGTGAACTGGTTCCTGCTCAGCAATGGCTAGAACAGGGTAATGGAAAGTATATATAATCAAACCTCTACTGGTAACCTGCAGACTTGTGAAAGAGCAACCTGTGTCTGAACTGAAGTAATCTGAGCTCAGTGTCTGAGCTGATCTAGCTGTGGTCTATGATGAACCAACTCAGGAAAAATCAAGGAATGTTAAAGGCAATACAAACCTAATCAGGCTAGGCCAATTGTCTCTGCCTGCTCCTGCCCCACCGAACGCATATCCTCATACCTCAACTCAGCCTCTCCCCAACTATATCTGTGACACATCACATACTCTCAATCTCTTCATTTAATTTCAGTTCCCTAGCTCTGGTCTCATTTTCTCCATGGATGTCCCTAAATGCTTCTATTATCCATCAAGAAGGTCTAAAGCTCTCTGCTTCTTTCTCAATGAAAGAACCAACCAGTTTCCCTCCTCCCCCACCTCCCTCTTCCGTAAGGCAGAACTGGCCATCACCCTAAACAATTTCGCCTTTGGCTCCTCGTACTTATTCCAGACTCGAGGGACACCCACATGGGCCCCAGCTATGCCTGCCTATTCATTGGCTATGTAAAGCAGTTCATATTCCAAGCCATATTCTAGTAGTGCTCCCAAGTTTTTCCTGCTCTATATTGATGACTGCATCGGTGTTGCTTCATGCTGAGCTTGCCAGTTTCATTCACTTCGCCTCCAACTTCCACCTACCCTTAAATTCACTCCTTCCGTTTCTGATACCTTCCTCCCCTTTCTCAATCTCTGTCTTCAACTCTGGAGACAAGGTGCTGACCAACATCTTTTTATAGGCGTACTGATTCTCACAGCTATCTTTGACTATACCTCTTCCCACCATGTATCCTGTAAAAATACTATTCCCTTTTCTCAGTTCCTTCGTCTCCACTACAGCTGTCCCCAGAATGAGGCTTTCTTTCCCCAGACATCCACACTCACCCCATCTTCCTACCATCTTAATCGTCCTAACCTACAATGAGCCTCCACTTCCAACACATCATTCTTTGCAAATCCGCCATCTCCAAAAGGATCCTACCACTAAACACATCTTTACCTCCCCCACCCCCACTTTCTGCAGGATCACTCCCTCCATGATTTCCTTGTCTAGTCATCCCTCCCCACTAATTTTCCTCCCGGCACTTATCCTTACAAGCCCAAAGTACTACACCTCCCTCACCTCAATTCAGGGGCCCAATCAGTCCTTCCAGGTGAGGGAACACTTCACCTGCAAATCTGCTGAGGTCATCTATTGTATCTGATGAGGCCTCTTCTACATCAGTGAGACCTTCATAAATTGAGGAAATCACTTCATTGAGCACCTCCACTCCATCAAAAGTGGTACTTCCCAGTGGCCCAACATTGGAATTCTGATTCCCATTCCGACGTGTCAGTCCATGGTCTCCTCTTGTGCCACAATGAGGCCACCCTCATTGTGGGTAACCTCCAACCCAATGGCATGAATATCGATTTCTCCTTCTGGTAAAAAAAACTCCACCCCCCGCCCCACCCCTCCTCTTCTATTCCCCACTCTGGCCTCTTACTTCTTCTAACTTGCCTATCAGCTCCCTCTGGTGCCACTCCCACCCTCCCTCTCCAGTCCTGAAGAAGGGTCTCAGCCTTAAATTACAACTGTTTGTCCATTTCCATAGAGGCTGTTTGACCTGCTGAATTCCTTCGCATTTTGTGCAAGTTGCTTTGGAATTCCAACATCTGCAGAATTTCTTATGTTTAACAAAGGCAAATCCTTATTAGTGAGAAGAGCAATGAAGCAATCTGTAGCCTTGGGCCAGGGTGAATGAAAGTGAACGTAGGCTCACTAGATAAACTAGAATCAAGAGAATTGAAGTATAACCATGCAGAGCTAATAAAAGAGAAAAGAGATGAAGGATTTCAGATGTAGATCAGTGAAAGCTCCAGAGCTAACCTATTGCAAGGAATACCCTCATGCCTTGGACAGGAAGAAGAAAGATTCAATAGGAAATTCCTATTTTGGTGTTATAAATTGGAGAGGAGGGGAGTGGTCTGGGTAAGTATTAGTACAAAAGAAAGGATAGTATTCAGGAACCCAAATCACTGGCCGAGAGTCAACATAATTTATGTGGATATTTGCCTTAATACAATAAATTGTGAGTTTTGAATTAACTAAAATTTGTGTGTTAGGACTTTATTCCTTGAAACGTAGAAGACTGAGGGGAGGATTGATAGAGGTACACAAAATTATGAGTATAGATAGGGTAAATTCAAGCAGGCACTTTCCACTGAGGTGGAGTGAGACTCCAACTCGAGATCATGGTTTAAGGGCAAAAGGTGAAATGTTTAAGGGGAACACAAGGGAAAGCCTCTTCACTCAGAGGGTCATGAGATTGTGGAATGAGCTGCCAGTGTAACTGGTGCATGCAAGCTCGATTTCAATGTTTAGGAGAAGTTTGAATAGCTACGTGGATAGGAGGGACATGGGCCAGTCATAGGTACAGTAGATGGGACTAAGCAGTTTAAATGATTCAGCATGGACTAGACGGGCCAATGGGCTGTATATTTTTATAACTCTATGACACCAGTACTATATGCATGAGACACTGCTTCAAAAAGGCAACATCTATCAAAGATCCTAGCTATCTGGGCCATGCCACCTTCTCTCTGCTACTGTTGGATAGGAGGTACAGGAGGCACGGAAGGCTGAAGCCCCCTGATCACCAGCTTCAAGAGTAGCAACTTCCCTTCAAGTGAAAGAGATAAAGGGCTGGAGAAGAGGGAATCTGATAGGAGAGGACAGAAGACCAGGAAACAAAGGGAAGGGGGAGGAGCATTGGGGGGGGTGATGGGCAGGTAAGGAGATAAGGTGAGAGAGGGAAATGGGAATGGAGAATGGTGGGGGGAGGGGAGCAATACTGGAAGTTCTGTAAATGTACGTTCATGCCATCAGTTTGGAGACTACCCAGATGGAACACAAGGTGTTGCTCCTCCAGCCTAACCGTGGCCTCATTGCAGCAGTAGAGGCTATTTACTGGCATGTCGGAATGGGAAGGAGAATTAAAATGGGTGGCCACAGGGAGATCCAGAACCAAGATGTCCTCCTGCTTCAAAGAAAAGGGCTTCCCTTCCTCCACCATCAACGCTACCCTCAACCGCATCTCTTCCACTTTCTGCACGTCTGCCTTCACCCCATTCTCCTGCCACCCCACCATGGATAGATTTCCTCTTGTCCTCACCTACCACCCCACCAGCCTCCAAGTTCAACACAAAATTCTCCATAACATCCGCCAACTCCAACAGGATCCCACCACCAAGCACATCTTTCCCTCCCCCCACTTTCTGCTTTCCGCAGGGATTGCTCCCTACGTGTCTCCCTTGTCTATTCGTCCCTCCCCACTGATCTCCCTCCTGGCACCTATCCTTGCAAGCAGAACGAGTGTTACACCTCCTCCCTTAATACCATTCAGGGCCATAAACAGTCCTTCCGGGTGAGGTGACATTTCACCTGAGTCTATTGGGGTCCTCTACTGTATCCGGTGCTCTCACTGTGGCCTCTTGTATATTGGTGAGACTGACATAGATTGGGAGACCACTTCGCTGAGCACCTACACTCTGCCCGTCAAAAAAAGCAGGATCTCCCAGTGGCCACCCATCTGAATTGCATTTCCCATTCCGACGTGTCAGTCCATGGCCTCTTCTACTGCCACAATGAGCCCACTCTCAGGTTGGAGGAGCAATACCTTATATTCCGGCTGCACAGCCTCCAACCTGATGGTATGAACATCGATTTCTCGAACTTCCGATAATGCCCCCCCCCAACTATTCCCCGTTTTCCTCTCTCACCTTATCTCTTTACCTACCCATCACCTCCCTCTGGTGCTCCTTCCCCTTCCCTTTCTTCCATGACCTTCTGTCCCCTCCTATCAGATTCCCTCTTCTCCAATCCTTTATCTTTTTCACTAATCAACTTCGTAGCTCTTTACTTCACCCCTCCCAGTTTCACCTATCACCTACTACCTTGCATTTCTTCCACCCCTCCCTCAACCTTCTTACTCTGACTTCTTGTCTTTTTCTCCAGTCCTGATGAAGGGTCTTGGGCCAAAGCGTTGACTGATACTCTTTTTCATAGATGCTGCCTGGCCTGCTGAGTTCCTCCAGCATTTTGTGGGCAGTGCTTTGTTTTTATTTGTTCTAATTGTGTTTTCTTGTAAAATCTGTATTTTTCTTGTGAATGCTGCTTTATTATGCTATGTGCCTGAGCTGTTGTCACAAGTAGGAATTTCATTGCACCTGTAAACAATGAAAACTTGACTCTGACTTTGAACTTGACTGCATATCTGCATACAGTACATTCCAGATTCTCACCGCACAGTGTATAAAAAAAAGTTATTCCATTAAGTTTTTCTTTTCCCCTTTATACCCATGACCACAGTCCCCAACTCTCCTCTGGCCACTCAGTGTTCACTTGTCCAGACCTCACATATCATTTTATATACTTTGATCAAATTTCTCCTCAGCCTTCACTTCTTTAAGGAAAACAAGCTTAGCCTCTAATTAATACTTGCGACTATAGCCCTTCATTGCAGGAACGATTCTTGCAATTCTTTCTGGCTCCTTGCCAATGCCCTCATATCGTTTCTATAATGAGGTAACCAAAATTGAATGGAATTGACCAAAATTGTTCCAGTTGCAGCCAGATGTGTGTTCTATAAAGGTTTGGCATGATCTCCTTGCTTTTATACTCTCTGCTTCTATTGATAAGCTCCAGTGTATGCCTGATAAACAGCTTTCTCAATTTATCCTACCTCTTTCGCTAACTGTGAACCCAATAGCCCCGATCTCTCTGCCCCAAACCCCTTTTAGAATAGTATTCTTTAGCACACATTAGTTCTTACATCTGTTTCTGAGGATCCATCCACTTTTTAAATTGCTCTAGTTCAAAAATGAAACATTCATAATATCCATTGCCCACAGTTCAGCCAACTTTCTATTCATGCTATCAATATCCCTTTCATCTAAATGCTTCAATTTTGCTGATGTGACAACATAACAAAAACTCTTTCAAAGACCGTGAACATCACATCAACTAAGTTACCCTTATCAGCTTATCAAAAATTCTAACAAATTGTGTTTAATTATTTTTTTCCTTAAAACTGAAACAGCTTGCTTTAATTAATTCTTTTTCCTTCCCAATCATGTCCTGAATTTTGAATGTCTTCAGAAAGTTTTGCCATCTATAAATTTGCCAGTCACACAATTGTTGTTGACAGAATCTCAGATGGTAATGAGGAGGCATACAGAAGTGAGATAGATTGGTTGGTTTAGTGATGTCACACAACAAACTTGCACTCAACATCAGTAAGACCAAGGAATTGATTGTGGACTTCAGGAAAGGGAAGCTGAGGGAAACACACCGGTACTCTAAGCTACCACTAGCGGAAGGATGAGCAGTTTCAAGTTCCTGGGAGTCAACATCTCTGAAGATCTATCCTGGGCCCAACATATTGATGCATTGTGAAGAGAGCACACCAGAGACTATATTTCATTAGGAGTTTAAGGAGATTTGGTATGTCACCAATGACACTATCAAATTTCTACAGATGTACCGTGGAGAGCATTCTAACTGGTTGCTTCACCGTCTGGTATGGAGGGGCCACTGGACAGGGTCAGAAAACACTGCGCAAAGCTGTAAACTCAGTCGGCTCTGTCATGGGTACTACGAGGACATCTTCAAAAGACAACACCTTTAAAAGGTAGTATCCATCGTTAAGGACCCCCACCACCGAGAACATGTTTTTCTCTTATTACTACCCTCAGAGGTGGTACAGGAACATGTAGACACACTTAAAAGTTTTAGGAACAGCTTCTTTCCCTCCACTATCAGATTTTTGAACACAAAGAACACATGAATACTAACTCACTATTTATGTGTGTGTGTATACATACACATATACAATCTTATCTTGATTTATAGTGTATTTTAAGTATTACACTATACTGCTGCAGCAAAACAGATTTTATAACATATGTCAGTGATAATACATCTGATTTTGATTCTGAAACTAAATGGCCTAAAGTCGTTGTGCTTCTCTTTAGTCTCTTTTCCCATAAACCAAGAGAGTAGTACTTACTACCAATCCTTATCTACCTCCTAGCACCAGCACCTTATCTAACAAGCATTAAAAGATTATGGTCAGTGTACTCTGAATTTTCTTTTGCAGCCAAGGTTAAGATGCACTTTTGCTTTTCTTCCCCCACTTCCTTTAAGCTCACTCCAGTAACTGTAATATACAATATAACTTAGGCCACGCTGTCAGTGGAATACCTCTGATAATGTAGCAAAATTAATGAAGGCCTTTTTGATGTATGTACCTAAAAGAACCCATGACACACCAAATCCAAATATATTTCTCATTCCGCACCTTCAAGTAGATTGAGTATCCTGTCATTATTAAATTGACATTTGAAGAGTTTTCCCAAAGCTGCTTGCAGACCAAGAGCATATTTCAAATTATTCACACTTTTGCTTTAGAACACATAAGGTAGTGTTAAATGTAAGCTCAGGTTTACTTTTTTGTATCCCGAATTGAATATATCCCTACAAATATTAAGTGACAATATCACTAGCTCTTCAACTTGCTGACTAGATTTTGTTTATATGATTCATAATAGAATCTTTCAAGTAATTGTTGTAAGTTAAAAGGAAATCAATTGAAGTTTGAACATTGGGTTGCCTACTTTATTAATATTCTATCACGATCAATGACATAGCTGACTGATTACATCACACATATGAAGAGAATAAATTAGAAATTTTTCAAGCGCTATTTTAAAAAAAAGTCATGTTTTTGTAAAATAATGCTGCAGAATCAGTTATCAGGTTGCCATTGATATAGTCCAGAGTGAGAAGTGAGATGGTGAGTTAATATGGGAGATTTATATTTATTCATAGAATTATGCACAAGCCTGTACTGTATGGAACATTAAAGTATATTATGTGTAGAGATACAGGGAGAAACTGTATGCATCGATCCACCTAGATCATGCCATACATCACTGAGGCAGTAAAGAAATAGAATGCAGAACATATATTGCACTTACAAAGAAAAAAAAAGTACACATAAACAAATAAAGTGCAAGAGCCACAATGGGTAGATTGTGAGAGCAAGTACATGACAGGCAAGTTCTAGAGGCTGATAACAGCAGGTTAAGTGTCCTAAAGTCTCTTCTATATGCTTTCAGACTTTTATATCTTCTGCCTGACAATGAAGGAAGTGGTAAGAATGACTGGAGTGGGATCCTTGATAATGTTTGCTGCTCTCCCAAAGCAGCAGGAAGTACAGATGGAGTCAACGCAAGGGGAGCTGCTTTAAGTGATGGATTGGGCTGCATTCATTACTTTAATTATCTCAACTTCATTTTGTCCTCCTTGATTCAGTCACCTCCCACCTACATCTATGACACTTTGTGTGGTCTCCACCATTTCAATAACATTCAGTTCCCCACCCCTGACCACCTCACCTTCACCACAGACACCTAGCTCCTGCATCTTCAATGCCCCATCAGGAAGGGCTCAAGGTTCTCCACTTCTTTCATGACAACACACCAAACCAGCTCCCCTCCACCCCCACCCTCCTCTTTCTGGCAGAACTGCTACACACCCTTGCAGCTTTTCTTTTGGCTCCTCCTACTTTTTCCAAACCAAAAAGTTATCCATGGGCCCCATGTATGCATGCCCTTTTGTCAGTTACGTGGAACAATCCATGTTCCAAGCCTACACTGGTAATGCTTCCCCAACTCTTTCTCTACTAGTGAAGATTACATTGGTGCTGCTTTCTGCACTCATGTGGAGCTCATCAATTTCATCAACTTCACCACCAACTTCCACCCTGCCCTCAAATTTACTTGGTCTATCTTCAACAACTCTCTCCCCCATCTTTATTTGTCTCCATCTCCAAAGACAGATTATCTACCCACATATTTTACAAACCCATTGACTCAGTTATCTTCACTGTACTTCTTCCTACCCTGTCTCTTGCAATGGTAGTAAAAGGAGAGTCAGTGTATGCTGTTTACTTGGATTTTCAGAAGGCCTTTGACAAGATGCCAACATGAAACTGCTAAGCAAGATAAGGGCCTATGGTATTACAGGAAAGATACTAGCATGGACATCAGATTGGCTGAGAGTGGGAATAAAGTGGTGCTTTTCTGGTTGGCTATCGCTAACCAGTGATGTTGAACAAAAGTCTACTATTTTTCATATTACATACTTATGATATGGCTCTGCATTAAACCTGTTTCTGCACCTCTTCCCTTACCACCATTCAGAGCCCTAAACAATTATTCATTATTTTAGCTAAGGCACCACTTCATATGTGAATCCAGAGTCATTTACTGCATGTGTTCCAGGTGCAACCTCCACTACACTGCCAACACAGAGTGAGAGAAAGCATCATGTGAGTGCACCATCAAATACCTTCCCTCTGTCCAATGTAACAGCCAGAACCTCTTGAAAGCCTGCTATTTGAATTCCTCTTCACATTCCCATAAATGCATGTCTGCCTATGGCCTTTTCTACTGCTATGTTGACACCAGTTCAAATTGGAGGAGTAACACCTCATATTCCATCTTGGTAATTGCCAATCCTACAGCAACATCAATTTCTCCAACTTCTGGCAACCATTCCCCTCTGTTCCCATCCCCTACTTTACTTTCCTTCATCGCTTTTACCCCTTTATCTCTTCTCTTTACCCTCCCCTACCCATGTCTTGCCTGTCAACTACTTCTTCCTCCCTCTGCTTCCAGACCCCCTTCCTTTTATTCCACAGGATACTAAAAGTCAAAGTAAATTTATTATCAAAGTACATACATTTCACCATATACAATTCTGAGATTTACTTCCTTGTGGGCATACTCAGTAAATTCAATAGCCATTATAGTCAATGAAAAACTGCACATATCCTCACTCCTTGACTACACTTCTTCCTACCCTATCTCTTGCAAGGATAGTCAGAGCATCAGTATAAAGTGCAAAGTCCATACCAATCCTGTTACTGCCTGTCCTACTAGCCTCTCCTATCATCTGCCTTCTTCAGCCTTTGCCTCTTCCACCTGTCACTTCTCAACTTTTCACATCATTCCCTTCACACCTTCCTTCTCTTACTTGAATTCATATATCACCGGCCAGCTTATGCACTTTTCCCTCCCTCACCTTTTCATTCTGGCTTCTGTTCTTTCTTTCTTTCTAGTCCTGATGAAGAGTCTCAGCCTGAAGTGTCAACTGTTCATATCGCTCCATGCTACAACCATAGACTGCAAGATACAGGAACAGAATTAGGCCATTTAGCCCATGGATTCTACTTCCCCAGTTCAACCATGGCTGCTTTATTTTCCCTCTCAACCCAATGCTCCCATCTTCTCCCTATACCCTTCACCTTACTAATCAATAATCAACCTCCTTTTTAAATATACCTCCACATCCATTTGTGGCAATGAATTCCACAGATTCACCACTCTCTGCTAAAGAAATTCCGCCTCATGTTGCTGCCTGTTTTGCTCAGTTCCTCCGGTATTTTGTGTGTTATTCCAGATTTCCAGCATCTGTAGTCTCTCATAAGATTCTCTGCAATTTGTTTCTGATCTTGGGCACTGTATACAGTACTGGGAATTCTAATTACCTTTTGTAGGTGAAACATATGCACTAGATCAGTTCCCCATATTCCCTTCCGATCATATTTTAAATGGACTACAAAACAATTGAAGCATGTTTGTAGAGTTGAAAATGCCCTATTTGAAGAGAAATTGTTGAATATTTTGTTGAGAGAAACTCCCAATATTAACAACTACAATAATTTGAAATGGGGAAGAGAGTGCATGGGTTAACAATACAGAATGCAAACAAAGCGGATACTATTTGCGGGAAGGGACGCTTATTTATACAACAGGATGAATATAGCCACACCAACAATGACCCACTCAGCTTTATCGCTCACCTTCTTGGCCCCGTACTGCCGACCGTCTATGTTTCAGTTCACTCCAGGAAAACTCCCGTTTTTTCTGGAAGTGCCTCCTTCCCCATCCCTTAGTATAAGCCAGGTACACGAGACCGAAGCCGGCCATTGCCCCTATTCCCAACCCGAGACTAATGCGGGGCCTACAGACGATTAGCTCCTCACTCATTCCACTGCTGGCGCTCCCTATGATTCTCATGGTCAGGAGCGGCAGGTGGAACAGGGATGAAGATGCTAGCCTAGCCCTACACCTGTCCTTGCCCGGGAAGCCCCGCCCCCTCCCTCCTCACGTGACCGGCCCGCACTCCCGCGCCAAGGTGCGAACACCGCTCGAGTTAACGGTTGCGCTCGCGCCGGCAAGCAACAACCGTTAGCGCCTTCATCACCCGGACATCCCCTGACAAGAACCGGTGGCTCAGGTCCCTACAGGTCACTGTGGTATTTCTGCCGCCCGCCTCGCCCTTTCCCCCGGTCGTGTCATCGCTGCAGTACTACTGCACGCTACAGCTCACGCGCGGCGGTTGGGAAAACGGAACGGCCTCCTTTGTACTGCCGAATAAAGAGTCCTCCCGCGCCCCCCACCCCCCGGAACCGCTGGAGCTCCAACATAAGTTCCGCACCGCCCTGCTCCTGGCTCTGTTGTCAAGTGTCACAGCAGGGAGCCGGTGTCTTTCAGGCACTACTAGAACATCGATGGTTTACCCATTTCACATTCCTAAACACATTTGCCGTGCTGGTTTACCAACATGAAAACAGAAGTCTTGAAAATCTGACTCCTGCTATCACCTACCATCCCCAGTCTCAACCCTCCCTTGTCTGTTTCTACCCATCACCCTCTGCCTCAACACTTCCCAATACCTCGGGTCCTTTTTATACTTTTCCTCTCTCACCCTTGTGCCCACTCTCTCTCTCCACTTTATCCATGCTTTCATAATTTTAAACATTTCTGTAAGGTTTTCCCTTATTGTCCAATGTTCCAAGAAATGAAGACCTAGCCCTGCCCTTTCCTTATCATTTAGACCAGGGGTTCTCGACCTTTTTTACGCCATGGAGCCCTACCATTAACTGAGGGGTACGTGGGCCTTAGGTTGGGAACTCCTGATTTAGACCTTGTAGTCCTGGCAACATCCTCAAAAATCTTCTCCACATTCTTGCCAGTTTAATTGTGTCCTATCTATAATGGAGCGACCAGACTGTACACTGTACTTCAACTGTGGACTCATCAATGACTTATACAGCTGCAATATAATGTCCCAGCACCGATACTCATCACCCTGACTAATGAAAGCCAGCATGCTAGGCACCTTTTTCACCAAGCTGTCTACCTGTGTTGCCGCTTTCACTGATCTATGCACTTGTACTCCTGGGTATTTCAGTTCCATTACTCTCCTTAGAGTCCTACCATTCTTAGTCCTAGGATAAGTCCTAGTCTTGTGAGCATTTGTAAGACCCTGTAGGAGTTGCATGTTTTTTTGAAGTTGTTCTATACTCATTCAGATAAGCATGTACTCTTCTCATTAATTAAAATAAAATTCCTATTATTTCCACCAAAGTGGATGATCTCACATTTTTCCACATTATATTCCATCTGCCATGTTTTTGCCCATTCACCAAACCCATCTATAGTATATCCCCTGATTTCTTCCTGCCTCCCCTTCAGAGCCAACATTATCTTCTGTAATATCACACCATGTGAAAAAGATTGGAAACAGCTTCTCCAAGCACCTTCATTCCATCTACCACAAAAAGCGGGATCTCCCAGTGGCTGCCAATTTCAATTCTACTTCCCATTCCCATTCCAGCATGTCAGTCCATGACCTCCTCGACTGTCAGGATGAGGCCACACCTCATATACTGTTGGGGTAGCCTCTAACCTGATGGCATAAACATCGATTTCTCGAACTTCTTGTAATTGCGCCCTCCCCCCCCACCTTCCATTCCTCATGCTGGTTCGCTGTCTCACCTTATCTTCTTACCTGACCATCACCTTCCTCTGGTGCTCCTGCCCTTCGCTTTCTTCCATGGTCTTCTGTCCTCTCCTTTCAGATTTCCCCTTTCTCCAGCCCTTTATCTCTTTCAGCAATCAACTTCCCAGCTCTTCACTTAAACCCCCTTCCCTCTCCCAGTTTCATCTATCACCTGCCATCTTGTACTTTTTCCTCCCCTCCCCCCACCTTCTTACTCTGACTTCTCCCCTTCCTTTCCAGTCCTGATGAAGGGTCTCGGCCCAAAACATTAACTGTTTACTCTTTTCCATAGATATTGCCTGGCCTTCTGATTTCCTCCAGTATTTTGTGTGTGTTGCATATGAAAAAGAATTTTTCCAGGTATCTTGTCTAATGTTTTCCCCTTATTAACAGCTGGTATTTTATTTAGCAAATTTATTTTTATCAAGATGCTACCAAGCAAAACTTGACATTCAGTCACATGTGTATGTATTTGTGTACAATTGGCCAGAAACTTGGGAGACTGAGACAGACTTTTACTCAGGAATTCCAGATCTTGAGACCAAGGCAGCTAAAAACCTGAACAGCAACCAAAATATAATTATAAAATTGTTACAGCACAGACGAAGACCATTTGGTCCATCAAGCAGTACCCATTTAGTAGTCACGTTCTAATTCTGAAGTATTGCAATATTTTTACTTAATGAAGTTATTTATTGAAATCCATAATTAAAACCTTACCTGTCATCTATTCAAGCAGTGAATATAGCTGTCCACTATACTTGGATGGGGGTAGGGATTGGAGTCAGAGTCATCATTGTGTCTTTTGGATATTTTACCAATCCTTGCAAGCCTGTATCCTCTGCTTTTTGACAGTTTTGCTAAAGGTGGCAGTTTATACTGCCTGGATTCTACATGATTTTGAACAGTTTTATCAAGCCTCAGTGTAATCTTCACTCCAGGAAGTGGTATCAACCTCATCTTCTCAGTGTATTAGCATAACCGAGATACTTTTTTTCACAATTTAAGGTTTCTTTGTCCCTCTCTTAGATCTTCATATTTTTTCTAAATTGTAATGCCCAGAATTGGGTGCAATAGTGCACTTGAAACCAAATATGTTTTATAAAGGGTAAACAGCTTTCTTTTATACTCTCGGCTTCTATTTGTAAAACAACACCTATATGCTATTTGAATTACTTACTCAATTTGTTCTGCCATCCTCAAAGACTTGTGCACATATATTTCTTCAGTTCTTTTAATTCATGCATAATTTAAAAAATTATTTACTTTAGATTATATTGCCTCCCCCACCTGGTTACATCTAATTTACCTACTACTGGTCTTCCCCTTCCCCTCATCTGGTTCCATCGATCACCTACCATACTCTGACTCACCCCACCTTCTGACTCATAGAAATGGACTTTCTCACTCTCTCTCACCCTCGACTTTTATGCGGGGTCTCAGCCCAAAATGTCTGCTGCAATACCCTTGCCTGCACAAATGCTGCTTGACCCACTCCAACAGTTTTTATTTGCTTCAGAAGACATTAATGTGGCTCCAGAGTTGCATATTCATAAGAATAACAAGTTTCCTTTCTTGAACTAACTCTGTTTTATCACATCACTGTAATTCTGTGGTTGTCATTACTAATCTCAGCTTTTTATTAAGAACCTGCATAATTTATTTATTTAGCTGAAATTCAATTCACTAGCTGCCAGCAGCTGTGAAAAACTACATTATGTCATTACTTTTTACCCGCTTGAAGGGGCAATCATGTGGCTGCAGTGTTGCATATTAACAAGAATGGCAAATTTCCTTTCCCGATCTAGTTGTATTTTAACGGTTTTGTATCTAAGCTGCCAAGGCCCTTTTGATTTAAAGTGGTTCAATTTTGCTTATGTATATTTTATGTAGAGTTTACCAAAGACCTTTAGAATGGCCATTTACCAATCAACACACACTATTCCCTCATAAAAAAATAAATTGGGTTGATCAAATTTGCCGCCTTTCTTTTACTTTTTCAAACTTGTTCAATTGTGTTATTAATGTTATTTTGCTTTATGTTTCTACTTTTCCTTTCAATGAGATCAATCAATCTCCTCAGTGATTGCTTCTTTCCCTTCAGTGAAATGCAATGTATTCTTTTAAACAAGTGTGCAATATTTGCACTCCAGTCCTCTATCACCATCTTCACATCTAAGAAGCTTCATAAAATTATGATCAGTATCTCTGCAATATTCATCTCAACAAATTGCAAATGCATTCTGGACACTTGGGTACTTCATCCTGCTGTGCAACCAATCTTTCTAATTACTTACCCTTTAAAAAAATTTGCCTTTCAACCAATTTATTTTCCACTTAAAATGTGACATTGACAACATTGATAACCTTGTAAATACAAATGCAAAGTAAAAAAAGTTTGCCATATCTCCTTTTGCTTTGTACAATATCTGTACTGGGTTCTTGATCAGCTACATGTGTCTTCATACCATTTACTATATATATACCGATATGAAAGACTAATATTTTGTGATTTACTGCTGCATTGTATCTTTGGACTTCTTTTCCTTGCTCACTTCCTTCCCATGGCTACCACTATTTATTCTCAGTAAGAGGGTCAGTACTGTATTCCTTCATTACCATATACAGAAACAAAGGCCAGTATTAGTCTGGAAGTACTAAAGTGCCCTTACAGATCCAAGGCCTTTGCCACCTGCTACTCCACACTCCAGCCAGCCAGGCTTGTTGCTAAGGGAAAACCACACAGACAGGTGTTGAGTGGGTGAAGTCTGGTTTGTGATCTTATGGCTAGAGAATCCTGAAGGCTGATCAGAGTCCTCATTCATCATCATCGGTGAGTCCTGGGGTTGATACCAAATATTGAAGACCAAAGATCAGTCAGAAGTATGGAGGTTGAGGCTTGATGACTGGAGTCCTGTGTCTGCAAGTCCATTGGGGAAGTTGGAGGCCCAACGTCTGCAAATCTGAAAGTCCACTGGAGCATGGAAGTCAAAGACGGCCTATTCTGGGGTTGAAGTACTGTGCATGTGTGTGGGTGGTGGGAGAAACAGGGCTTGTTTTGCTGTTGTTGTTTTGTTGCTTATGTGTTCTGTGTTGTTCTGCCAAGTGTTGTAGGATGCTACATTGGCACTAGAATATTGGCACTTGTGGGCTGTGTTTAGCATGCCCTTTACTTGTGTTTATTGTTAATGCAAATATCTCATTTCACTATATGTTTTAATGTACATGTCATCAGTAAAGGAATCTGAATCTGGTGAATTGTAATTCAGAACATTATGACATGATTCATTTTTCTATGAAAAATGAGTGACAAATATAAATGAAACAGTTTAAAGAACATGTAGAAACAGAGATAGGAAGATGTTTATACGATATTATTTAGAAATGAAAGGGCAAGTTGAGAACAGTAATTAAAATGGATATGGGATCTTTGATTTTGTAAATTGAAGGATAAAAGCAAAAACAAGGACGAATCCTACATATTTAAGAGACTGTTTAAGCCAGTTGCAAATTTGGTTATCCATTTTGTGCACCACATTTTAGGAGAGATGATAAGAGAAATTACATTGGATGATGCAGTAGAATTCTACTGGAAGAGCAGGACAGTTATTTGGAGAGATTCGAGGAACTGGGATTACTTTTCCTGAAATCAGACTTGGGAAATTTGACAGAGATCTTCAAAATTGTGAATAGTTTTGGCAGAGTAAATGAGATAAAACTGTTTCTAATGGTGGAATATTGGTAACAACAAGTAACAGATTTAAAGTAATTCAGAAAAAACATGAATGATTGTGGAGGAAAATATGGTGGTATTATCTAAACTACATGCCTGAAATAGAAGGAAATACAACAACAGTATGAAAATTAGATAAATACTTGAAGAAGACATTTTAAAAGTGTTATTAGAAAAGGCAGGTGAGAAGAATTAATGAACTAGCTCTTCCTAAGTTTTGCACAAACAATACAAAGAAAAAATTATCTGTTTCCTTAAGCTCATTGCAGGCGGCAGACAGACATGGGATTTCCATGATTTGCTGTCTACCTCAGAGTGTAGACGTTCATGCACTGCAGTCATCTAAGCTTGGTCTTTACAGAGATCTCCCTAGCAACTTCACGGTGGGTCTCCATGGCTCCCTCCCTTGCCTAAAGACCATGCCTCCTTCAAGTACTTCATTAGCAGCAAGTCTAGATTCCTCTAACCACCAGGGAGCACTCTTCCACAGCCCTTGTATTATTGTTACATTTATTCACAGGTATCGTCTACAACTGGAAGTTTGTGGCTTGTACTACAGTATGTCCTTTGAGAGCTGGCTGCGGGGAGAGAACCATAGAACTATAGAACACTACAGCACAGAAAACAGGCCATTCAGCCCTTCTAGTCTGTGCCAAAACTTTATTCTGCTAGTCCCATTGACCTACACCCAGTCCATAACCCTCCAGACCTCTCCCATCCATGTATCTATCCAATTTATTCTTAAAACTTAAGAGTGAGCCCGCATTTACCACATCAGATGGCAGCTTGTTCCACACACCCACCATTCCCTCAGTGAAGAAGTTCCCCCTAATGTTCCCCCTAAACCTTTCCCCTTTCACCCTAAAGCCATGCATCTTTCCTAATCTAAGTGGAAAGAGCCTATTCACATTTACTCTGCCTATACTTATAATTTTGTAAACCTCTATGAAATCCCCCCTCATTCTTCTATGCTCCAAGGAATAAAGTCCTAACCTGTTTAATCTTTCCCTGTAACTCAACTCCTGAAGATCCAGCAACATGCTAGTAATTCTTCTCTGCACTCTTTCAATCTTACTGATATCCTTCCTATAGTTAGGTGACCAGAACTGCACACAATACAAAGACAGTTGCAACTGGCTTAAACAGTCTCTTAAATATGTAGGATTGCTCCTTGTTTTGTTTTTATCCTTCAATTTACAAAATCAAAGATCCCATATCCATTTTAACTGCACACAAAGACAAATGTAGGTCCCTTACAGTCAGAAACAGGTGAATTGATCATGGGGAACAAGGACATGGCAGACCAATTGAATAACTACTTTGAGCAACACACATAAAAGTTGCTGGTGAACGCAGCAGGCCAGGCAGCATCGCTAGGAAGAGGTGCAGTCGACGTTTCAGGCCAAGACCCTTCGTCAGTCCTGACGAAGGGTCTCAGTCTGAAACGTCGACTGCAGTCCTGACGAAGGATCTTGGCCTGAAACGTCGACTGCACCTCTTCCTAGAGATGCGGCCTGGCCTGTTGCATTCACCAGCAACTTTTATGTGTGTTGCTTGAATTTCCAGCATCTGCAGAATTCCTGTTGTTTGCGTTTTAGAATAACTACTTTGGTTCTGTCTTCACTAAGGAGGACATAAATAATCTTCCAGAAATAGTAGGGGACGGAGGGTCTAGTGAGATGGAGGAACTGAAGGAAATAGGGAAGTGGTGTTAGGTAAATTGAAGGGATTGAAGGCAGATTAGTCCCCAGGGCCAGATGGTCTGCATCCCAGAGTGCTTAAGGAAGTAGCCCAAGAAATAGTGGACGCATTAGTGATGATTTTTCAAAACTCTTTAGATTCTGGATTAGTTCCTGAGGATTGGAAGGTGGTTAATGTAACCCCGCTTTTTAAAAAAGGAGGGAGAGAGAAACCGGGGAATTATAGACCGGTAAGCCTGACATCGGTGATGGGGAAAATGCTAGAGTCAGTTATCAAAGATGTGATAACAGCACATTTGGAAAGCTGTGAATTCATCGGACAAAGTCAGCATGGATTTGTGAAAGGAAAATCATGTCTGACGAATCTCATAGAATTTTTTGAGGATGTAACTGGTAGAGTGGTTAGGGGAGAACCAGTGGATGTGGTTAATTTGGATTTTCAAAAGGCTTTTGACAAGGTCCCACACAGGAGATTAGTGTGCATACTTAAAGCACACGGTATTGGGGGTATGGTATTGATGTGGATAGAGAATTGATTGGCAGACAGAAAGCAAAGAGTGGGAATAAATGGGACCTTTTGAGAATGGCAGGCAGTGACTAGTGGGGTACCGCAAGGCTCAGTGCTGGGACCCCAGTTATTTACAATATATATTAATGACTTAGACGAGGGAATTAAATGCAGTATCTCCAAGTTTGTAGATGGGTGGCAGTGTTAGCTGTGAGGAGGATGCAGGGTGACCTGGATAGGTTAGGTGAGTGGGCAAATTCATGGCAGATGCAATTTAATGTGGATAAATGTGAGGTTATCCACTTTGGTGGTAAGAACAGGAAAACAGATTATTATCTGAATGGTGGCCGATTAGGAAAAGTGGAGGTGCAACGAGACCTGGGTGTCATTGTACACCAGTCATTGAAAGTGGGCATGCAGGTACAGCAGGTGGTGAAAAAGGTGCATGGTATGCTGGCGTTCATAGCAAGAGGATTCAAGTACAGGAGCAGGGAGGTACTACTGCAGCTGTACAAGGCCTTGGTGAGACCACACCTAGAGTATTGTGTGCAGTTTTGGTGCCCTAATCTGAGGAAAGACATTCTTGCCATAGAGGGGGTACAAAGCAGGTTCACCAGATTGATTCCTGGGATGGCAGGACTTTCATATGATGAAAGACTGGATCGACTAGGCTTATACTCTCTGGAATTTAGAAGATTGAGGGGGGATCTGATTGAAACGTATAAAATTCTAAAGGGATTAGACAGGCTAGATGCAGGAAGATTGTTCCCGATGTTGGGGAAGTCCAGAATGAGGGGTCACAGTTTGAGGATAAAGGGAAAGCCTTTTAGGACTGAGATGAGGAAAAACTACTTCACACAGAGAGTGGTGAATCTGTGGAATTCTCTACCACAGGAAACAGTTGAGGCCAGTTCATTGGCTATATTTAAGAGGGAGTTAGATAAGGCCCTTGTGGCTAAAGGGATTGGGGGTATGGAGAGAAGACAGGTTCTGAGTTGGATGATCAGCCATGATCGTACTGAATGGCAGTGCAGGCTCGAAGGGCTGAATGGCCTACTCCTGCACCTATTTTCTATGTTTCTATGTAATACTCCAAATCTGGCCTCACCAATGTCTTATACAACCTCACTATAACATCCCAACTCCTACACTCAATACTTTGATTTATGAATGCTAGGATGCCAAAAGCCTTCTTTACAACCCTGTCTACCTGTGACACCACTTTCAGGGAATTATGTATCTGAACTCCCAGATCCCTTTGTTCCTCCGCACTCCTCAGTGCCCTACCATCTACTGTGTATTTCCTACCTTGGGATGTCCTTCCAAAATGCAACACCTCACACTTGTCTGCATTAAATTCAATCTGCCATTTTCTGGCCCATTTTTCCAGTTGGTCCAGATCCCTCTGCAAGCTTTGAAAGCCTTCCTCGCTGTCCAAAATGCCTCCAATCTTAATGTCATCAGCAAACTTGCTGATCCAATTTACTACATTATTATCCAATGAGGTTGAATGCTTGCAACTACATAAATTTCAACAGAGCAAGAAAATATATCATATAAACTGACAATAACTCTTCTATGAACCTTATAATTGAATATCTTTGTGGGATTTTCACGAACTGTGCTAGGTTCAACTCATCCTCTATGCTAACACCATGAAAAAGACTTAAGCACTTTCTTCCTTTTCCACACTATCACATTTATACTTTTATATTCATCTTTCAATCTCCCTTATGTTTATTATTCATTTTTTGCCATCTTGTCCTCCCATTCATAACTTATCTCTCCAACACCCAATGGTGACCATTAATTGTGCATGATACCACACCTTTTCATTTTGTAAATTTAAGTGTTATTGTAGTAACATTTTTAATCCCATTTGCTCCTCAATCAGTTTACTTAAATACCAAGTTTGCTTGTTAGATTCCACTGTCTGATGTGGAGGAAAACTTGCAATAAAGACCAGTTGATACTGTGGCTTGATTTACTTGAACCAATATAGAAAATTGACTCTTCATTTTCTGTAACTTTCACAGTCTAGATGGATGGCACACAGATCAGTGTTCGACCTGTATTTAGATACAACTCAAAAAGAACCTGAATATTGCTCACTAACTTAAGTGGCGTTGAGGTTCATTTTTAAGGATACATATCGGTTCTGTAGAATCAATGTTCATAACTACGTATTGCTCCCACCTTTTCTAGTAAAAAATTAAATCAGTCAGAGCTATCTCCCTTGTCTACCTGGTATGCTGTAAAAGACCTAACACCATCGGATATAGGATCAGAATTAGGCTGTTTGGCCCAACAAGTCTGTTCCACTATTTGATGTGGCTGATTTATTTTCCTTCTCAACCCCATTCTCCTGCCTTCTCTCTGTAATCTTTGACAGCCTTACTAGTAAAAAACCTCTACAATTTCTCCACTTTAAATATACCTGATGAATTGGCCTTCTTAGCCATTTGTGGCAATGAATTCCACAGATTCACCACCCTCTGGCTAAAGAAATTCCACTCATTTCTGTCCTAAAGAGAGCCTTTTAGTCGAAGGTAATGCCCCTTGGTCCTAGGTTCTCTCAGTATTGGAAATATGTTCTCAATATTGTTACGTACCTCGTAACTGGGTTGCCAAACCAGCAGAAATGGATCACTCAGTTGGAGTCTGGAGTACTAGAACTAAGAAAGTTTTATTAAAGAAACAAGCAACACAGTAATCGAAAGGATAATAAATGCAACAGTTCAGCGATGATAAACACACATGTGCACAGAATTAAGATAACAGCATCAATCAAGCTCTATCGTTGTCTAGGGGTAAATGACCAAATTTCAAAATGACTCAAAGTTCAGTCCAGTTCAGTTCGCAGTCATCGTTGCCATGGCGATGGACAACGTGGGGGAAGAGAGATAGAGAGAACAGGAACAACTGATCATTCAGAACACTGCTTCACTCACAGACCGGCGAGATTGCTCACAAGCAACTTTTTGGGCGGGTCCTTGGTGATGTCACCTGAGGTCACCGACTGTGACCCCTCCTCCAGATGCGGTCGATCCTCTGCAGTGAACCCGGCACCCAGGCAAGGGCGGACACACACCGGGTTCCCGCTGATCGTACCTTTCCACCCTGGTCATTGTCTGATACTTCTCACCCACTCGTGAGAGGCGCACCGCTTCCAGGGTCTCGTTACCTCGGGTGGCGTGTGTGTCTGTCTTAGCGAACCTGTCCCTTTTTATCCCCCTGCTGGGGTATCGCCTGTCCATCACTTCAAACAGTTCAGGGTTCAAAGGGGGGAGCCGCTCCAGACAGCTCTCTCTCTCCCACGTTCCTTCATTACACATCACCAGACGCTGCTCCATTGTTCCTTATCTCTCCTTCCCCTGAGGGCAGGTGGCAGACCAACTGCTGATGTCACTGATGCTAACCCAGGCCAGCAAACATCTTAATTTTATGTGTATTCTCGTAACAATATCCACTAGGGACATTGCTAGGGAGAAGCTGCTTGGGAAGCTGAAAGGTCTGAAAGTAGATAAGTCACCTGGAGCAGGCGGACTACAACCCAGGGTTCTGAAAGAGCTACCTGAAGAGATTGTGGAGGCATTACTAATGATCTTTCAAGAATCTCTAGATTCTGGCATGATTCCAGAGGTCTTGAAAATTGCAAATATCATTCCATTCTTCAAAAAGGGAGGGAGGCAGAAGAAAGGAAATTACAGGCCAGTTATTGAAACCTATTGAATGTTGAAAGGCCTAGATAAGTGGATGTGAAGAGGATGTTTCCTGTAGTGGTTTAGCCTAGGACCAAAGGGTATATCCTCAGAATAGTAGGACGTCCATTTTGAACAGAGACAAAGAAATTTATTTAGTCAGAGAGTGGTGAATTTGTGGAATTCCTTGCCATATGTGGCTGTGGAGACCTGGTCATTGGGTGTAGTTAAGGCAGAGAACTTCTGCAGATAAAACAGATGACACTTCACCACCAAATGTTGCAGGTCAGAGGAGCAGGGCTGAGACAGAGCCACTGTGTCTGTGCAGCAGGATGAGTTCATAGTGAAGCAAACGTTGCCTCCTCTATCTTTCAGTGATACTACAGTCCTGTCTATATGGTGGAAGGTGAAGCCTTCAGAATGCAATGCTGTGTCCAGAGTACTGGGGTGTGTCAAGTCTCTGAAGCACAGTACAGAGCAGTCCTTGATATCCCTCTGGTACTGCAATCTTGCTCTGAAGTCTTAAGTCTTATTTTCCAGAGATAGTACATTAGCCCACTGGATGGTATTGCGAACAAAATACTCTCAGGCTTCCAGACGAGTATCTATTTTAAATGATGTTTTGATGACAAACTCTGCCATCTTCATCAGGGATGATGCCTAGGCATGTCTAGTCTGATGGTGTGTGTGTATATATATATCCCTTGACATCTATCCCTCCTGATTGGTTAGTCCTCATCCAGTCGGACTTCCACTGTCCCACCTTGTTTACAATCGAATTACAGTTCTTACTTAGAACAAGACCTTTGTCTTTGTTAAAATTCTTTTTATCCAGTTTTATTTTAATGCCTTCCTTCACCAAGCGGTCCAAAAGCCATTGGGGTAGCACAGTAGTTTTGTGCCGTTGAAGTCAATCCTATGGCCATTGCGAATGCAATGTTCTGCTACTGCCAATTTCTCTGGGTAATTTTTGCTGCTGCCAATTTCTCCCAAATGGATACACCTCCTGTGCTCCTTGATGCGAGTTTCCACCATGCGCTCTATCTGGCTGATATAGGCTGCTCCACATTCACAGGGAATGCTGTAAATACTAGCCATCCTGACTTCCAGGTCATCTTTGACCTGCATAAGCTGTGCTTCCTTACAGGTTTGTGGATGTATTAATCTGGTATTTTTTCAAGATCCTAGCAATCTTTCCAGAAACTGTGGTATTATAGGGAAGTTAGGCAGTAGTGACGGGTTCCTCCTCATTGTTAGATTTCCCAGTTTTTCTGTTAGCTCTTTTAAGGGCCTGATTGATTTCTTTCACCTTGTAGCCATTCTGTAGAAAAGTTGTATGTAATCATCTTATTTTCTCATGGAGTCTCTCCAGGTCTGAAATAATTTTTGCACAGTTAGTCAATGTAGAAAGAACCACTCTACATTGGGAGGCATGATGTTGGCTGTTATTGTTGAGGTATAAATCACTGTGAGTGGATTTCCAATAAATGCCATACCTAAGGCTACCATCTGGTTTCCGTGGTATTAGAACGTCCAGAAATGGCAGCCAACCATTTTTCTCCATCTCCATCATAAACTGAATGTTTGGATGTATACTCTTCAGATGGTCTGTTGGGGTGCCTAGGGTCCATGCGGCCACACTGCAAAGGTATCATCGACATATCTGAAGAAGCATTTGGAGTGTAAAGGCAATGAACTCAGAGCCCTCTTCTCAAAGTCCCCCATGTAGAAATCAGCAATAGCCAGCGACAAGGGTGACCCCATGTCCACTCCATCCATTTGTTCATAGCAGTTCCTCTTATAGAGGAAGTATGTTGATGTAAGGGTGTGTCAAAAAGGTCAATGATACCCTTATGTGAACAGGGACATTACGTCGAAACTGACCATTATGTCCTCCAGAGTCAGCTGGATTCAAGTTATCGTTTTAACAAAGTCGATCAAATTCATGATGTGATGATCACAATCCCCAACAAAGGGAGGCAGCATGGTCATTAAATACTTATCAAGGTAGTAAGTTGGAGAATCTATCACACTGACGATAGGCCTCAGGATGTACCCTTGTTGCGTATCTTAGGGAGCCCATAAAATCTTGGTGGTACCAAAGCCCGAGGTAAGTGTGTCTTGCATATGTCTGCTGGCAGTCCGGATTTCTTCAATAAAGAGGAGGTCATCCTCAACAATCAAATCTGTGGGATCCCACTGTAGGACTCTGTAGGTGGGATCGTCCAGAATCTGTTGGACTTTCTTGTGGTATTCCTCTGAGGACATCAGGACTGTGACATGTCCTTTGTCCACTGGTAAAATCATAATGGCTGGGTTTCGCTGTAGTGCCCGGAAGGCCAGTTGTTCTCCTTCTGTACTGTTTGCTTTCGGCAAAACGGCCATGCAGACCTCTATCCTCACCTCCTCAGCAGTATCCAGTGGTAGCTTTTGGATTGCTTGCTCTACTCTGCCAATGTAGTCCCGATAAGGTATAGCTCTGGGGTCAGAGTGAAGTTTAACCCCTTGGTGAGGACCGATCTAGTTGCCGCATCGATACTTTTTCTAGTTTGATTGATGACAATCCTTTCTGTGCCCAATATGGGATGGCTTTACTCTGTTGAGATGGTTTGTTGTATTTCCTGACCTGCCTCACAGAGTTCCTTTGTGAAACTCATTCACCTTGGATGGTATAGATAGGGACCTCAGGGGCCTACGTTTCAAACTTACTTGCAGCTCCTCACACTTTCCATGTTTCCATTTTCATCTGCAGTTGGGAATCTGCCGATTTTGAGGACTGATAGATTTTTAAGCATCTTAAAACAATGAAGATGCTTCGCTCCGTAGGGTTGATTCTGGTCAGAAGGGGATCCCTGACCGTCATCAAGTTACTGCTCATAAAATTCAAGTAACACAAAAGAAAATTATTGCCACTTGGAATGTAAGAACCCTATATCAAGCAGGAAGATTGGACAATGTGATAAATGAAATGGAAAGACTAAAGATTAACATCATGGGAATTAGCGAAGTTCATTGGATAAGTGCTGGAACATACCAGAATAGAAATAAAACACTAATTTATTCTTGTGGAATATCCCATACTAATGGAGTAGGAATTCTTATGGATGACAACATGCAAAAAGTGTTTGAGGACATTGGGCAATATCAGAAAGAGTGCTCCTTGTTAGATTCAGAGGACAACCATTTGATTCAGCAATTATACAGGTATAAGCACCAACAACAGATGGAACAAATGAAGATATAGATAAATTCTATGAAGAGCTTGAACAAGTAAAGAATGGATGCAAATCTCAAGATATTGTTATTGTCATGGGAGATCTAAATGTTAAAGTAGGACAAGTTGTTGACGGAAACACCATAGGAAAATTTGGACTGGGAGAAAGAAATGAAAGAGGTGAGAAATGGGTAGAATGGTGCAAGATGAATAATCA
Source organism: Mobula hypostoma (assembly GCF_963921235.1). Classification (NCBI taxonomy): domain Eukaryota; kingdom Metazoa; phylum Chordata; class Chondrichthyes; order Myliobatiformes; family Myliobatidae; genus Mobula; species Mobula hypostoma. The sequence continues at coordinate 96,591,711 of NC_086097.1, forward strand.
GGACATTATGAATACCTACTTTAAAAACCATCCAAGACGCTTGTGGACCTGGAAAAGTCCAGGTGATAACACCAGAAATCAAATTGACTTTATTACTATAAACCAAAGATTTAGAAACTCAATGACTCAATGCAAAACATATACAGGTGCAGACTGTAATAGTGACCATAACTCGGTAGTGTGTCATGTAAAATTAAAACTTAAAAAACTAAAGCAGCAAAAACCTGAACAATCCCTTGACTACTTGCAATTAATTAAAGAAGAAAATTTAAGACAAAAATTTACAATTGAAGTAAGGAATAGATTTCAAAGTCTAGAAATAGAATCTGTTGAAGATGATAGCAATCATGTAGAAATCAAATTTAACTCTCTAAAGGATGCCTTGGTAGAATCAGCAAAGTCAGTGATTCATAAAAAAGGAAAAAGCACAAAGAATAAATGGATGACAGATGAAATCAAAAATCTGATGGAAGAAAGGAGACAGAAGAAAGCAAATCCTATAGAATATAAGTCCTTAGATAAAAAAGTTAAAAGCTTATGTCAAAAAGCCAAAGAAGAATAGATAAATCAGGAATGTGAACAAGCAGAAAGAATCCCTATTACAAAAAGGTTACATCAACAAATCAAGAATATCACAGGTAGAAAGCTCCTCTGTTCTTCAGGTGGATATTTGAAAGCAAAGGACGGTACCATTATCATGGAAAAAGATGAGATTATAAACAGATGGACTGAGTATATTGAGAAACTGTTTGAAGACGATCGAGGTGAAAAACCAGAAATTAAGAAAAACATTGAAGGTCCAAGTATTTTAAAATCTGAAGTTCGTTATGCAATAAATAAGATGAAGAAAGGAAAGACAGCAGGTCCTGATGAATTAGTAATAGAACAAATTATCACCCTTGAAGATTATGTAATTGAAAAACTTACTGATTTAATCAATGACATTTATGAGACTGGAATAATACCAGGAGAGATGAAAAAATCGGTATTTATCACTCTTCCTAAGAAACCTGGAGCAATAGAATGTGAATTACACAGGACCATAAGTTTAATGAGTCAAATCAACAAGATACTTCTAAGAATTTTGATGACAAGAGGTAAAGTAGGATACAAGCTGAAATAGGTAAAGAACAATGTGGTTTTGTGAAAGACAAAGGTACAAGAAATGCAATATTAATGTTAAGGATACTATTAGAATGAACTATTCAAGTGCAAAAAGATTTGTTTGTTTTATTGACTACACAAAAGCATTTGATAAAGTGAAGCACAATAAGTTATTTGAAATATTACAGAAAACTCTAGATCTGGATTCAAAAGACCTCCGCCTAATGAGAAATCTGTACTGGGAACAAACTGCCACTGTAAGAATAGATGGAGAAGTGAGTCAGTTTACGAAAATCAAGAGAGGCGTTAGACAAGGGTGTGTTTTCTCCCCTGATATATTTAATATGTACAGTGAAACAGTATTACAAAAAATAAGAGACATCCTGGGAATCAAATTTGGCAGTGAAAACATCAATAATTTCAGATACGCAGATTACACTGTGTTAATTGCAAGTACGGAGGAAGAACTACAAAACTTAATTGATATAGTTGTTGAAGAAAGTGCAAAAATGGGTCCATCTATCAATTGGAAAAAGGTAGAATGTATGGTGATATCCAAAAAGAAGGAGAATCCTATCTGCAGGCTAAGAATAAACGGGGAAGACACAACAAGTACAGAACTTTTGCTACTTAGGAAGCTGGGTGAGATCAGATGGCGGGTACGACATGGACATCAAAAGAAGAATAGGGATGGCAAAACACATAAAAATTGCTGGTGAACGCAGCAGACTAGGTAGCATCTATAGGAAGAGGTACAGTTGACGTTTCGGGGCGAGACCTTTCATCCTGACGATGGGTCTTGGCCTGAAACGTCGACTGTCCCTCTTCCTATAGATGCTGCCTGGCATGCTGCTGCATTCACCAGCAATTTTTATGTGTGTTGCCTGAAATTACAACATCTGCAGATTTCCTCGTGTTTAGGGATGGCAAAAGACACCTTTACGAGAATGAACAGTATACTAACCAATACTAAACTAGGCATGACAACCCGCCTTAGAGTACTGAAATGTTACGTTTATCCAGTTATGTTATATGGCTCAGAATGTTGGACAATATCTTGTAACATGAGGAAATGAATTGAAGTAGCAGAGATGTGGTTTTTGAGGAGAATGCAAAGAATATCATGGATGAAACAAATATCTAACGAGGATGTCATGAACAGAGCAAGCACAAAAAGAGAAATAATGTATGAGATCATGAAAAGGCAACGTAACTTCATTGGACATGTGATTAGGAAAGAGTAGTTCGAATGCATCGTAATTATGGGAAAGATTGAAGGGAAGAAAGCAAGAGGAAGACAAAGACAAATGATGATGGAGGCAGCAGCTAGAGAACTGGAAATGAATACCAATGAATTGACCCACTTGACCCGAAACAGGAGTGTGTGGGCCATGGCAGTCAAAGCTCAAACTGGGCACGGCACCTGATGATGATGATGATGAAAACAGTGTTGCTTCCTGAAGTACCCATGGCTGTGACTGAATTTCCACTGCAGTGGTCATAAATGGGAATAAAGAGCTGTCACCTTCTGGTGCATCCTTTAAAAAGATAGATTTTTGGATACTATAAAGATAGATTTTTGGAGTATGGAATGGAAAAATCTACAGAAGGTGGTGGGCACAGCCCAGTTCATCAAAGGCAAAGCCCTCCTCACCATGGAGTACATATATTGGGAGAACTGCCACAAGAGAGAAGCAACTGTCATCAAGGAACCTGACTATCCAGGCCATGTTCTTTTCTCATTACTACCATCAAGCAGGAGATACAGTCTCACACCACCAAGTTCAAAACAGTCATTAGCCTACAGCCATCAGACTCCTGAACCAGCATGGATAGCTACAAGTACCACAACTCTGAACTGAGGCTCACTTTCAATTCTTTTTACAACTCATGTTCTCGGTATTATTTTTTTTGTTTGCACAGTTTGTGTTTTGTTGTACATTGGTTGCTTGTCAGTCTTTGTTTATGCTTCTTTATTTTCCTGTAAATGCCTGGAAGAAAATTAATCTCAAGATAGTACAATAAATGATACAATGAATGTACTTCACAATTAAATTTTACTTTGACATTGACACAAGCTACCCTAAAAAGCCATCTCAAGGACATTCCACGAATTCCTTCAGGTGGGATCCAGCACCAACCTGATTTTCCCAAACTACTTGTGTATAGAAATCTCCATGACTATCATAATATTGACCTTTTTTACATGCCTTTTCTATCTTCTGTTGTGATTTGTACCACACACCCTGACTACTATTTAGAGGCCTGTATGTAGCTCCTGGGTGGTGGGGTGGCAATCTCTACCAAGGAAGTTTCAGGGGCTCCTTGCCTCTGCTAGCCTGCGGTCAGCCTTGGGCAAGGTGTAGCACCTGCTTAGCCCCCTAATCCAGGGTCACTGAGCCATGGGAGCAAGTGATGGATGGTTATTTGAGTAGCTGGTGTATATCACAAATCTTGGTTATGTGACCACTGACACCAGGCAGTCAATGAAGACTGGGGTCGCCCATCTTGTAAAAACACTGCCCAGAAGAAGCCAATGGCAAACCACTTCTGTAGAAAAATTTGCCAGGTACAATCATGGTCATGAGACCATGTCTGCCAACGTCATACAACACAGCATGTAATGATGATGAGGATGAAAGACTCCTATCAAGGTCTTTTTACTCTTGCAATTTTTTAATTCAGCTCACAAGGATTCTAAGTCTTCTGATCCTATACCACTCCTTTCTAAGGATTTGATTTCAATTTTTACCAACAGAGCCATCCTATAAGTAAAAGATTACTGCCTCTTCTGTGTCCCATGATTCAAACAACATTCCTCTCTTCAGCACATCACTGCTCTTCCACAATTTGATGATAAATCACTGGTGCACTGCAGGGAGAGCTGCAGGAGCTTTTGACATAAAACTTGTTTGCAGACTAGGCATTTCTGAAAGTCTGAATTATGCTAAGGCCCAAACAGTAGATAGCGAATTTCTGACTATCAGTCAATTCAACTTGACCAAAGTACCCTTAAAATAAGTCATTTCCTTCTCCTTCTAGCACATAACCATCATCACCACACCCATTTTTCACACTTCCAAACTACTACCAGATCCAATGATACTGACTTTCGTGCAGATGTTGGAACAATAGAGAATTCATGAACTATTCTCCAGCAGACTTCTTGAATGTTCAATTCTTTCATAGACACACAAAATCTGACCATTACACTGAGATTCTGACTAAGTAGCTTAAGGAGCCAATCAAAAACCTAGCTCTAAAAATCTACAGCGGGTCGGAGAAGGTGAAATGGAGATGCAAAACAAGAAAAAGAGACTTCACACTACCTGGACTGCAAAAATATGGTCTTTCAGTCATTCATCAACATTTGGTCAAAATACTGGTGTACCTTCACTATCAAAATCACAGTGGCACTGAAGTTAGCTCCAGTGAGCTAGTTTCAGTTTTGATCTTAACACAAGAGGTTCTGCAGATGCTAGAAATCCAGAGCAACACACATTAAATGCTAGAGGAATTCAGCAGGTCAGGCCACATCAGGCCTAGACGGCCCCAACCGATTTGCAGATGAAGTGTTGCCACACCTGGAAGGACTGTTTGGGACCTTTAATGGAAGTGAGGGAGGAGGTGAATGGGCAGGTGTAGCACTTCTGCAACTACAGGGACATGTTCCAGGAGGTACATTAGTGAGGAGGGACAAATCGACAAGGAAATCTCTGCAGAAAGTGGAGAATGGGGTAACTAACGGTGTGTTTGGTGGTAGGATCCCTCTACGTGGCATAAGATGGCCTATTTTTCTAAAAATTACTTTGTTTCCCTGGATTTCAACCATAGAAGCTTTCTTTTTCAGAATTTCTTGTAGACATTGTTTTTCTGACTTACTGTTCTTTCACTTTAGTGAGTGGCTGAGTCAGGTATCTACTTTTAATAACATGATTCAGCAAGCTTCATCTAATTCTTTCATCCCTTCTGCATATTTCCACCAGTTATAATATTTTAGGAATATAGATCTTCCAATTAAGATCATTGATAGCCCACTATACCCTTTGAGATTACAGATCGTACAGATTTATAATGATAATCCACTATACCGTTTGAGATTACAGATTGTACAGATTTATGATAGCCCACTATATCTCTTTGAGATTACAGGTTGTACAGATTTATAATGATAGCCCACTATATCCCTTTGAGATAACAGATTGTACAGGTTTATGATAGCCCATATATCCCTTGAGATTACAGATTGTACAGATTCATAATGATAACCCACTATATCCCTTTGAGATTACAGATTGTACAGATTTATACTTCTACTTTCCAGATGTTGTGGATGCCAAAATTTGTACTGCCAGATCTGCTCAATCTATCCATTCTAACGAAAATGTAATGCACACAAAGCAATGCAGACTATTGTTTGGGTGAAGACAGGACTTTGTCTCCATGAAGACCATACGGTTGTCACCTTCAACCAATGTTTTCATGGACAGGTGCATTTTCCACTAGTACATTGCCGAGGATGAGGTCAGGTAAGTTTGTTCCCTGCTTCAGTTCAGTCAGTAGTGGCATATTCTGTGGCCTTGCTATTTTTCATGCTTTTTTTCTAAGTGTTTTTCCAAGAGGAACCCAGCTGAGAGAGGATGGTGGGTGGTAATCAGAATGAGGTTTCCTTGCCCACTTTTGAACTGATGACATGGGGTCTGGAATCAAAGGTAAAGACTCCCAGGTGTATTCCCTTCCAGCTGTACAGTATATTATTCATCTGGTTGTTCTATTGCATTCATAGGACAAGGCATAGCCAGGGATTATACATGGAGGAATCTGGCACGTTGTCTGTAAGTGTGATTTTATGATGAATACTATGTCAGACAAGTGCTAACTAGTAGGTAGAACTACTCCCCAAATGTAGACATCTGCTTGTCACAAGAACTTAGGGAGAGACTGTGACTGAATGTGGTGTGTAGGTAGATGCACAATGGTCCATTCAATCTTATTCTTTTTCTATTTCATTCAAGTGTTAAAGGTACAATTGAGTGGCTCATTTAGTAATTTCAAGGAATACTTGAGATTTGTTAAATGAACTAGGCGTAAAACAGGACTGTTAAAATTGTTGAGAGAAACAATCTATTCAAAAATGTGTTAGCCTAGTAGATAGTAAGTTGAAAGCAAATACCGTATATAGATAGAGGGTCTGGAGATTGGGAAGGGGTCTGGTATGAGACATGCAGGAAAGATTAGATTAGGAAAGATGTTTATTTGAATTAGGAAAATAATCCTGTAATACAATAATAAATAAGCAGAATATTGTGGAAATTAACACCTGAAACAAAAGCAGAAAACACCATGTAGTTATAAATTGTTCATCAATATAGCATAAAGTACAGTGAATGACAGAATAATATTATAGTAAACAATTCTAACACTTTTTACCTGAATAGTATTTCAGGTGTGTTATGTAAGCATTGAAATTTAATATTAGAATCATCGAATAATACAGCACAGAAACAGGCCTTTTGGTCCAACTCGTCCGTGCCAACTAAGAAGCACAGCAAATGGTCCCATTTAACCTATGTCCCTCTAAGTCCTTCCTAGCCATGTGCCTGCAAGTTTCTTTTAAGTGTCCTAAAGAAGGGTCTCAGCCCAGAATATCGACCATTTACTCATTGCCATAAATGTTGCCTGATCTGCTAAGTTCCTCCAGTATTTTGTGCCTCAACCACTTCTTTAGCAGCTCGTTCCATGTATATACCACCCTCTGCATGATGAAATTGCCACTTAGGTTCCTTTCAAACCTTTGCCTTCTAAACATATGCCTGTTAGTTTTTGATACCTTTTCTCTAGGGAAAAAACTGTTGTTTCTCTCTATGTCCCTCATATTTTTATATACAGTACCTCTGTAAAGTCAACCCTTAGTCTCTTATGCTCCTAGGAATAATGACCTAGCCTGCCTAAACTCTTCCTTGAACTCAGACTCTTATGTCCTGGTAAAATTCTTGTAAAGTTCAGTTGATTTATTTCTCGCCTTTACCCTACCTCACTGTGCCAAAATTCCCCCATTCTAGCTTGAAATTGACACTTCCTCTAATTCTTCCACTCATGCCTTCTCCAAGCTCAGTTTTGCCTTGGTATGTCCATCCCATTCCCAGAAAAATATTAACAATCCTGCTTTTCTTTTTGTTTCTCATTCCTAAGGCACCATAATCTTTCCCCTCAAGTCTGCTGACATTCCCATCTTCTAAGATATAGAACCTGAACCTCTCTTGCCAAATTCCATTCTGTCATAAACCTCCACTTCCTCCCTAAAGTCAACTCCATTTTGAATTGGTGAGAACTGCTCTTATTAACTCTAAGTTGTGCTCTCTATGTCTGTGATAAAGGTAAACTATCACTCCTCAACCCGTTTTCAGTCTTTTAATATTAACCACACCATCCTCCTTCTGACTATATTCAGCTTTTCAGAAAGACTCTTTTCTTCCTCACAGCATCAATTAAGTCTGCTTTAGCCTCTGCTTACTCCTACTGAAACTTTCATCTCTGTTACCTCTGGACTTGACTCTTCTAATGCACTCCTACCTTATTGCCTATTATCTGTAACATGGGACCATCAAGGACTGTAGTTTTGTTCTAATTCATGAAAAGTCTTACTTATGCGTCATTCCTGTGTTTGTTGACTTATTATTTTTCCCACCGAAGCAATTCCTTGATTTTTGTAGTCTATCCTTTTGATTTAAAGGCTTGTAGGGTTTCTTCCCTCCCTATCTGTATAAGTATTACCAACCGACAACCTGCTGAAATATCGGCACTCTTGCGGTTCTGACTTCTGCTTCATACCCAATTTGATTTCTGCCCCATTAGTGGCAAGCCATTGCTGCCAATGCACAGAGTTTCAAACTGCCTTACTCAACCATCTACTTCTCGACTTCACTTTGAAATCAAATCAAATCAAGTTTAATTATCATTCAACCATACATGCATACGGCTGAATGAGACAACATGCCTCTGTGGCCAAGGTGAAAAACATACACATGCATCCAAAATAGTTATAAAGAAGAAAACAACAATGTCACGCAAGAAAACACATTTTTAGTCCAAGACCGTGAGTGACAAGTCCTGCAAATTGATGGTTCCTGGCAATCTACCCTGTCATCCTACCCATCCTACTCACTGACGTGAGAGGCCAGCCCCCAGCAGAGCATGGACACCATGCAACACTGCCTCTGGTGTCACCTCACCTGGACCGCAGCAGCAGGCAAACCTGCAACTTGAGGCCCAGTCCTTGCTACAATGGAGGCTATGCAGCTCCCATGCCTCCTGTTTCCCCACCAAGTAAGGGAAATAGGCCTGTGGCAATCTATATCCAACAGGGTCTTGTGATCACAAGAGAAACATCCGTGACAGCCACTCACTGTTTCACTGCACGCCACCCTCACGCACCAACTCTTTCAGGTGCTCCTTGAAAGACTACCATTTTGGTATGCATCTGCTGATGTGAAGTGTGAGGTTTTGTTCCTTCGAAGCACCTTGAGTCAAGTTATTATTTTAAAGATGCTGTCATTAGTGAAGGACTTTGCAGACTTGCAGTCACACAAAAATCAGTGGAGATAGGAGACAGCAGATGCTGGAATCTGGAGCAAAAAATAAAACTCAGCAAGTTAAGCAGCATCTTTGGATACAAAGGAACATTCGATAATTTGAGTTGAAGCAAAAATCGACATAAATTAAAGTAAAATATATTAGAACAGGCAGCAAGAAGCTTAATCTAAGAGATTAAGCAGAGAGATTTAGGAAGGGAAGTGTTGAACTCCTTGTCTGTAATGAAAGTTGGTGCGATCTTTCATTGATTCTATTATGGTTATTATTCTATTATGGATTTATTATGTCCACAAGAAAATGAATTTCATGGTTGTATATGATGACATATATGTATTTTGATAATAAATTTACTTAGAACTTTGAACGTTGACTTAAGTAATGAATGCTCCAGGTTTATGAAAGTCCTTCTCGAAAAGCTAAACATAAAGAGTGTTAATAATTAACTTGTCTAAATGAAGCTATGTTTTTCTCTAGTGTGTTAAAGGTTTTCATCAATTCTTTACCCTGCATAATCAGAATCAGAATCAGGTTTATTATCACCGGCATGTGATGTGAAATTTGTTAACTTAGCAGCAGCAGTTCAATGCAATACATAATCTAGCAGAGACAGAAAAAAATAGTAATAATAAATAAAACAAAACATAATAATAAATAAACAAGTAAATTACACAAATTGAATAGAGTATTATAAAATGTGCAAAAACAGAAATACTGTATATTAAAAAATTGAGGTAGTGCCCAAAGCTTCAAAGTCCATTCAGGAATCGGATGGCAGAGGGGAAAAAGCTGTTCCTGAATCGCTGAGTGTGTGCCTTCGAGCTTCTGTATCTCCTACCTGGTGGTAGCAGTGAGAAAAGCGCATGCCCTGGGTGCTGGAGGTCCTTAATAATGGATGCTGCCTTTCTGAGACGCTGCTCCCTAAAGATGTCCTGGGTACTTTGTAGGCTAGTGCCCAAGATGGAGCTGACTAGATTTACAACCTTCTGCAGCTTCTTTTGGTCTTGTGCAGTAGCCCCCCTATACCAGACAGTGATGCAGCCTGTCAGAATGCTCTCCACAGAACAATTGTAGAAGTTTTTGAGTGTATTTGTTGACATGCCAGATCTCTTCAAACTCCTAATAAAGTATAGCCACTGTCTTGTCTTCTTTATGACTATATCAATGTGTTGGGACCAGGTTAGATCCTCAGAGATCTTGACACCCAGGAACTTGAACCTGCTCACTCTCTCCACTTCTGATCCCTCTGTGAGGATTGGTATGTGTTCCCTCGTCTTACCTTTCCTGACATCTACAATCAGCTCTTTCGTCTTATTGACATTGAGTGCCAGGTTGTCGCTGCGGCACCAGTCCACTAGTTGGCATATCTCACTCCTGTACGCCCTCTCGTCACCACCTGAGATCCTACCAACAATGGTTGTATCATCAGCAAACTCATAGATAGTATTTGAGCTATGCCTAGCCACACAGTCATGTTTATACAGAGAGCAGAGCAGTGGGCTAAGCACACACCCCTGAGGTGCGCCAGTGTTGATCATCAGCGAAGAGGATATGTTATCACCAATCCCCACAGACTGTGGTCTTCCAGTTAGGAAGTCAACGATCCAATTACAGAGGGAGGTACAGAGGCCCAGGCTCTGCAACTTCTCAATCAGGATTGTGGGAATGATGGTATTAAATTCTGAGCTATAGTCGATGAACAGCATCCTGACACAGGTGTTTGTGTTGTCCAGGTGGTCTAAAGCCATGTGAAGAGCCACTAAGATTGCATCTGCCATTGACCTATTGTGACAATAGGTCAAAATTTCAATGGGTCCAAGTCCTCGTTGAGGAAGGAGTTCGGTCTAGTCATAACCAACCTCTCAAAGCATTTCATCACTGTCGATGTGAGTGCTACCAGGCGATAGTCATTAAGGCAGCTCACATTATTCTTCTTAGGCACTGGTATAATTGTTGGAATAATATTTCAACTTGCAATTATACTCTGAACATTTTCATAGGACACCTACCAGTATGGTACAGCTTTAATGAATTCCTGGCAGCAGAGAAGCTAATATCTGCCCAATGCAGGGAGCTGCAGATATTAAAGATTTTATCTAGCTAAGGGTGTTCAATCAATCAGTGACACCATGCTCAATCTAAGAGCTCACAATATGAGACAAAAAGATATGTACTTTTTAATTCTTTCAGGAACACTAGCAGCCTTCAATTAAAACAAAATAAACTATGGTTTATTAAAAAAGGATTCTTCCTTTTCCTATTAGAATATTGATGCTGCAGTTAGAGGGTTGAATGCCCATGAAAATAATTAAAATCACTGCTGAAATTCTCCATGGAATCCAAATTTGAATGTCTCCATCATGTCTATTCTGGGAATTAGAGCTGAACAATTTGGTTGCAGATTTGAGAAGGAACAGTGATGGCCTTGTTCTGAGGACAGGCACTTTCTTGTACTCTGATACTTATAACCATATACCTAATCTGATGTCAATTGAATAGGCCTGTTTTTGATTTGTAATACAAATATAGATGATATGTTATTCTGATGGATGACATTTCTTTGGCTATCAACTGGATTGTGTGTTTGCATACACAGAATAACTTCACGTTACTGCTGTGTTTTAGACTGCCTCCATGAAATGGTTCAAAATGCATTACCTTAATATTGACTTGAGTATAACCCTTAGGAGGCCGTGATCATAATATGATAAAATTCACCCTGCAGCTTGAGAGAGAAGAAGTTTGAGAAGGGGACACTCTCAGGGATGATGTCAGAGCTGCAATGGCTAGAGTTTCAGGGAGTAATTTGGAAGACACAGGATCAGTTCATCCCAAAGAAGAAAGGACATTCTAAGGGGAGGATAGCACGACCATGGCTGACAAAGGAAGCAAAGACAGCTTAAAAGCATACAAAATGACAAAAATCAGGAGGAAGCTAGGAGAATGGAAATCTTTTAAAAACAACAGAAGGCAACTAAAATGGCAATAATGAGAGAAAGTGTGAAATACAAAGATACGTTAGCCAATAATATAAAAGAAAATGTTTTCTCTTTTTCACATCATTCTCTGTAAACTCTAGAGACTGTTGTGCATGAAAATCCCAGGAGATCAGCAGATTCAAAGATTCTCAAGCCATCCTGTCTGGCACCAACAATCATTCCTTCTTCTTCTTCTTCTTCTCCGTCTTGTTTTACAGTGGTTGGCACCCAGCTTAATGGTGCTTTACCGTCAACTTCTGCTCTGGAGTGTGCAATAGACTTACATTCTAAATCCCTTCACCCAATCTCTCTCTCTCTCTCTCTCTCACACACACACACACACACACACACACACACACACACACACACACACACACACCCTAACCATCTTTGGCCATCCTAGTACCCTATTCCTGCTTATCCATCATATCCTCTAAATAAAACCCCGTATCACTTAAGAAAGCTAAAAATACTCTGACCTATGTGCTCTCACTCATGTCCAGCAACCCTTTTAATGTGAATTCCTGCACCCCCAGTTCCCTTAGATTAATTCTCATCATCTCTCTCTGTATCCCATACTTCCTGCAACTCAGAACTACATGTTCTACTGACTCCCCTTCCTGACATTCCTCACACAATCCTGTCTGGTGTTTCCCTATCATTTTCAATGTTTTGTTTAACGTACAGTGCCCCAGCCTTAACCAAGTCCACACAGTTTCCTCTCTTCTGTATCCACTACCTATCCTAGTACCTGCAACACTCTTTTGTATTTGATATAAATGCCTCTCTTTCCCCTCCCTGTCCCATCTTTCTTGCCATATTTGGTTGATTTTTTTCCCAGATTACACACTTAACCTCTGCTTTACTGATACTAATGTGCATTTCTATACTTTCTTTCTTTAATGCCCTCTTTGCCAACTCATTCACCTTCTCATTCCCCTTCACCCCTACATGTGCTGGAACTCATAGAAATTTATCTGACGTCCCTGATGTGCAATTCTTGTGACTGACTGAAGGATTCAATAAAGTACATCTTGCCAACTGTTTGAGTGAAAAGACCTTAAACTTGCTAGAACTGAGGATGAACCTGAGCATATCAACACTTTGACTTGTCTAGCTTTTTCCACCCATCACAACACAACCAACACTGCCAACAATCATTCCACATTCAAAATCACTTTTCTTCCCCATTCTGAAGTTTGGTCTGAACAACAACTGAACCTCTTAACCATGTAGGCATGCTTTTGTACATTGAGTTGCTGCCACATGATTGGCTGATTAGATATTTGTATTAACAAGCAGATGTACAGGTGTAACTAATAAAGTGGCCACTAAGCGTATTTGAAGATGACTTCAAGATTGAGGGTGTACTGGACAATGAGGCAAACTATCAAATCTTGCAGTATCGTCAAGTAGGGTGCCGTGCACAATCCTGATTTGATGGAAACAGAGGTGAGAGAATGGAGGAACATCTAGAGAAACTTCTGAAATGCCTTTTTCACTGCCGCTGTTACTGTGTGATCCTGAATCTCCGGAGGGGAAGGTCCCAAGTCCTCGGCTTTGCTTGTTGGTTGGCGGCCGGGACGGAGTCAAAGCGCTCGGCAGAGATGGTGCTCGGTGTCGAAGGGCTGGTCGGAGGCTCAAAGTTTTCGGATGGACTCACTGTTGGCTGTGGTCGGGTGCTTCCAATGCATCGACAGTTGTCGGTGCCTGGAGGTTTATAGCAGAGAGAGTTCTCTCTTCTGCCACCTGCTATCGGGACTATCGGGAGTGGATCAGAACTTTGAGACTTTTTTTTACTGTTCCCATGGTCTGCTCTTCATCAAATTATGGTATTGTTATGCACTGCTGTAACTACATGTTATAATTATGTGGTCTTGTCAGTGTTAGTCTTTGGTTTGTCCTGGGTTTTTTTTGTGATATCACTCCGGAGGAACATTGTATCATTTCTTAATGCATGCATGCATTTCTAAATGACAATAAACGAGGTCTGAGTGTCCTCATAATCTAATCTAATCTGTTAGGAAAATAGGCTAAAACTGGCAGGTGGAATTTACTGCAGACAGTGTGAGGTTTTGTGCTTTGGAAGGATAAACCGGTGTAAGACTTACACAATGAAGTGTGCAGTAAAGCAAATGAAATTGGGAAAAGAGAATAATAATTCCTTATCACAGATAGATATGTTTATAAAGAGAGCTTTCAGCACATTAACCTTCATAAATCAATGTATTGGACACACGAGCCGGTATGTTATGTTAAAGTTTACAAGACATTAAGATGGCACTAAACGGTGAATCATTTGCTTGCATCTTTGGAAACAGCTCTATTTCCATCTTTAATATCTCTATTTTTCCCTTTCACGGTTCTTCTGAAGACCCTGACCTGGAGTTACATGCTGACTTTGGTTCCTGCTCTTGGGGTTTCAGAACTGGCCATATTCTGACATGCCAAGGGCGCAGTCTGAGAGCTCAGCTTGCCTTTGGAGGCCTAAGATCTCGGGGCTCTGGAAACAGCAGATGGAAGTTCGGTGTCCCGATAGACTGGTGTGTCTTAGGAGTCAGAGGATCTTTGGCTGTGTGCCCAGAGACCTGAGATCTTTGGGCACAGAGCTTGGAAAAAGCGACACAATGGACTTTTAACATCATAAATCAGTGAGTTGTTTGTTATGTCTCCCCTCTCGCTGTGAAACAGAGACATCTCTTTCTCCCTGTGGTATGTCAAGTACTGGGTGAACGGATAGTCTTTGGGGTACTGCAAGTCTGTGTCTTTGCTGTTGCTTTGCTGCACGCTTGAGTGCTCAGTGGCAGGTGCTGACGCTTTTTGCTGATGGGGGATCGTTGCTTGCTGCCACTTATGTGCGGGGGGGTGTGGGGAGGGGAGCTGGGGGGGACTTTGGGGTTCTAACATTTAACTGTCATTCATTCTTTGGGGCACTGTGTTTTCCTGGATGGTTGCGAAGGAAAAGCATTTCAGGATGTATATTGTATACATTTCTCTGACATTAAATGTACCTTTGAAACATCAGTGAGACAGTATTGTGTGCAAATCTGGTCACCTGCCTACTAGAAATATATTAATAAACTTGAAAGAGGACAGAAAAAAAATTTCAAGAATGTTGCGAGAACTTGAGGGCCTGCGTTATAGGAAAAGGCTAAGTAGGCTAGGACTTTATTGCTTGGAGTACAAGAGGATGAGGGGAGATCTTAACGACGTATACAAAATCATGAGGGGTATAGATAGGGTGAATGCATGTGGACACTTTCCCTTCAGGTTTATCGAGACTAGAACTAGATGTCATAGGTTTAGGGTGAAGGGTGAAATATTTAAGGGGACTGTGGGGTGGCACGGTGGCATAATGGTTAGCACAACACTTTACAGTACAGGCGACTGGGGTTCAGCTCTTGCTGCTGCCTGTACAGAGTTTGTGTGTCCTCCCTGTGACCACGTGAGCTTCCTCCAGGTGCTCCAGTTTCCTCCCAAAGGCACATTGGTTCATAGGTTAATTGTAAATTGTCCTGGGATTGGGCAGTGTGGCTCGAAAGGCCAGAAAGGCCTATTCCATGCTGTGTCTCAATGAATAAGTAAATAAATAAAATTCTTCTAAAATAAGGGCTTGGAGGGATATAGTCAGGATGCAGGTAGATGAGAATAGGTAGAAGATCAGGTCAGCATGGACCAGTTGAGCTGAAAAACCTGCTACTTTGCTGTTGTACTCTATGACTCTATAATTATACTATGCCAGCTGTTACATCAGTTGAGAGGAAAAATATTGCCCCAGTTTGCAGTTTCACCTAAAATGTCACATCTCAGACCGCAGCAGTCTCAATATGTTCTGGAGTGTCAGCCAAGATATTTGTTTTAGGCTTCAGGAGCAAGATTTAAGTTCACAAACTTCTGAACCAGGAAGTGAAAGTATACAGCAAGTTGTACAAAAAGTAGCAGAAAGCCACAATATGTCAAAATGGAGACGTGTGTGCTCATCCACTTCGGATTCAAAGACAATGCAGGATATTTTTCTAAATGGCAGAGGGATTACAATATGTGAAGCAAAGGGGTGTTGGTATCTTGGTATACAAATCACAGGAACTTTTTGCATGTATAAAAATTGATCACCAAAACGAATGGATTTTTGGCCTCCCTCCTAAGTGTGACTAGACATAAAAAGGAGTAGGTCGATAAGCCCACTTGGCAAAATTATAGCTGAGATGATCACTGATTCCACTCTATTTTTCTGCCTAAACCACACCATCCCCACCCCCACATCCCATCCCATAATCCTTGAGTTTAGTTTAACAACTCTTTAGTTTAAAAAGCTTTCTATCTTGGTCTCAAATAAATGTTGACAGCTTCCACAGCTCTTTAAGGTAAAGAATTTCTAAGACTCACAATCCTCTGAGACAAATCCCCTGATCTTCAGCATAGCCATGGACAAGGAGTGGAGCAGATGGTAAAGGAGAGTATTTAATTGGGGGAGGGATAATTACAAAGATATGAGGAAGGAACTTGGGAGGAGATGTTCTCAGGGAACAGCAGGAATATAGAGGTTCTTTATGAAGAACTTGCATGGGGTTCTGGATAGATTTGTCCCATTGAGGCAGGGAAAGGGTGGTAGGAAGGATGAAAGGATAGTAGGATGGTAGGAAAGGAAGGTACCTTTAGTCAAGAGGAAGAAGGAAGCACATTTAGGGTATAGAAAGCAAATAACAGACTGGGGTCTTGAGAGTTATAAGGTAGCCAAAAAGGAGCTTAGGAAGGGACATAGGAAGGCTAGAAGGGGTCATGAGAAGGTCTTGATGAGTAAGATTAAGGGAAACTCTGAAGTATTTTACATGTGCGTGAAAAAATCAGGAGGATGACTAGTGTGAGGGTTGGGATAAAAAGAGGAGACATGCCTGGAGCTGGAGGAGGTAGGGGAGGTCCTTAATGAATACTTTGCTTAGTGTTCACCAGTGAGAGGAACCTTGACAAATGTGAGGTCAGCTTAGAAAGGCTAATATGCTGAAGCATTTTCAGGTTAAGGAAGAGACAGTGTTAGAGCTTTTGAAAGATGTTAGGATAGAAATTTCTCTGGGGCCAGGTTACTATGGGAAGTGAGGAAAGAGATTACTGGAGCGTTGACAGTGATCTTTATGCCATCACTAGTCACAGGGCCAGCACCTGAGGATTGGAGGTTGGCAAATGTTGTAGCTTTGTTCAAAAAGGATGATAGGGATAATCCTGGGAATTATAGGCCAGTGAGTTTTACATCAGCAGTGGGCAAACTATCAGAGAGGATTCTCAGAGACAGGATTTACAAACATTTGGAAAAGCATCGTCTGATTTGGGATAATCACCATGGTTTTGTGAGGGATATGTCATGCTTCACGAACCTCATAGACTTTTTTGAGGAAGCGTCAGTACAATTTGATGAAGGTAGAATGGTGTAACAAGTCGTTTGTCAAGTTTACCCATAGAAGGCTCATCCAGAACGTCATGAGGCATGGGCTCCATGGAAACTTGGTTGCATGGATTCAGAACTGGCTTGCCCACAGAAGGAAAAGGGTAGTAGTTAATGGAGTGTATTCTGCCAGGAGTTTAGTGACTACTGGTGTTCTGCACTGATCTGTTCTGGAACCCCTGCTTTTTGTGATTTTTATAAATCACTTACATGTGGAATTTGAAAGATGGGCCAGTAGGGTTGTCTTTGGTTACAAAAGGGCATAGGCAGGATGCAGAGCTCGGCTGATATGTTCAAAAGCATGAAGCGATACACTTCAGAAGGTCGAACTTGAAGGAAGAGTACATGGTTAATGGCAGGTTTCTTAGCTGTGTGGAGGAACAGAGGGATCTTGAGGTCCATGTGCATAAATCCTCAATGTTGCTGTGTAAGTTGATAGGCTGCTTAAGAAGGTGTAAGGTGTGTTGACCTTCATTAATCAGGAGATTGAGTTTGAGAATCACGAGGTAATGTTGCTGCTCTTAGAGCACAGCATATCATGTTCAATTCTCATTGCCTCCATTAAAGAAAGCATGTGGAAACTTTAGAGAGAATGCAGAGTTCATCTACCAGGATGCTGACTGGATTAAAGAATGTGTCTTATAGGAGAGATTGAATGAGCTAAGGAGGATGAGAGGTGACTTGATAGATTTGTATAAGATTGTAAAAGGCATAGATAAGGTGCCAGGGCAGCAATGGGTACGGCCAGGGGACGTTTTTTAAGCTCAGTGGAAGAAAATTTAGGAGAGATGTCAGAGGTATGTTTTTTACAGAGAGTGGTGGGTGCCTGGAATGCACTGCCTGGGGTCATGGCTGAGGCAAATATGTTACGGACATTTAAGAGTCTTTTAGACAGGCATATGAAAAATGAAGGGTTATGGGCTGTGTCAGAGGGAGGGGTGAGATTGATTGTGGAGTAGATTTATATAGGTTGGTGCAACATTGTGAGTCTATACTGTGCTGAACTGCTGCATGTTCTATGTAATTCCCTTAAATTCATTTCTTTGCTGCAGAGTTTTGGTGCAAACTTCCACAATTCAGTTCACCCTTCCTCCCTCCTCCCTCCCCCCTCCCCAGATGAGGCCTGACCCGTTGGATTCCTCCAGCAGGAGGTTCTAGCATCTATAGTCTCATACAGTGTCTTCTTACTCCCCTCTGAAAATGGATGTGTTATAATTTTCAAGAGACAAGAAATGAAGCTTCTTTATTCTGTTTTGTAATCTCTACAATTACCTGCTGGAAGAGAGTTGTGGAAGCAATATTATAGAAAATAGGTAAACAGGAAGTGAAAGAGAGGGGAATTGAGGGCTAGGTGGTACTGGCACAGAAGAGACATTGAGGTCTGCGGCATATCAGCTGTGACCATATCGAATAATAGGGCAGACCTGATGGGCCAGGAAACTTGCTCCTTCTCCAATATCTGGTGTTTATCCCGGGCTTAGTTAGAGGAAACATCCTCACAGCATTTGTCTGTCATGCATTCTCATAATATTCTGCTTCAATACCATCAATTGCTGTTCTTTTAAACTCCAGAGAACATTGGCCCTACCTAGTCAAACTCTCCTCACAACACACCATCTTTAATCCTATGAATCAATCTTGTGAAATTTCTTTGAACTATTCTCGAGAACTATTCTTTGAACTATTGACACCCCCTGTAGGTAGTCCTCGAAGTGTTACAGTCCGGCATTCGGGTTTGGCCACCTCGCTGCCCATTGGTTAGATCGTTTATAGGCAGCTGCCGAGCGCCTACACCTGAATCACGCCAGAGATTAAGGAATGAAGCACAAATTTGAACGTTTGGTGCAAAACGAACCCTTTCACCACGAGATTAAATATTATGTTCTTTTTAAAGAAAACGCTTGATGCTCTGGCTGGCACAAAATTACAGTAAAGTGGACACATTCCCACATAGAACCACTGCGCGGATATTCCAGAGGCGGCAGCTGGCTCTTTAAGAGCAATTACGTGATCTCCGGCAGGGAATTATTCGCTGTAGAGAGGTTTAGGGAGGAAATTACACCATCAGTCCTGAGCTGTTGCGATCGTGGCTGTCGGAACAGGGTGAAATACTGGAGGAAGAGCTGTGAAAATGCCTTACGTTCTTATTAGTACCCAGATCCGGCTGGTGAGTAAACATCACCAAAGCGTTTGTGCCTAGAAGCAGGGTCATGGGCGAATCCCACTCGTGCCTGTTAACAACCTACAGAATATAATCTGTTCGCCGCCTCCAGCGCCATTTAACTACTGAGATTACCGTGACTCCTTGTCCAAAGTAAACGTCCTTATTTACTGAATAGCGGGGGATCTGGCGGAAGCGTCTCCTTGAGTTACAGCAGTTTAGTTATACCGAAAGAGAAAGTATCTTCTTGACCACTGGTTGGATACGCGAAGTTGATCTGATCTGAGAAATTTTGTTCAGGTTCATTCATGTTGTGATGACTTGTGGGGAGGAATGATTCCCACCACCTGGTAATGACTCCACAAAGTGGATGAATACCAGGAGCCCGCCTGGAGAGACAGGCTGCGCCTTCGTCCCTCCTACTACCGCTTTTGTCTTAACAGTAGCTGAGCCAGTATTCCTTGCTGTGAAATTATAATTGCAAGTGAAAAGGCAGTTACAAATTAGGCTCGGTATAGGGAAACAGGTGGCCAAGGGTGAACGAGGAGATTGTTTATACACTGAAATCTTCCAGAACGTCACCGTGCTCCATAAAGGGTTTTGATTGTCTTTTGTAAAAAAAACCTGGTGTGAGGGGCAGCTTCAGGGTGGACATTGCTTTGTGGATCCAGAACTGGCTTGCCCACAGAAGGCAAAGAGTGGTTGTAGACGCTTATAGATGGAACCCGTACTCCTTGTGATTTTTATAAATGACCTGTATGAGGAAGTGGAGGGATAGGTTAGTAAGTTTGCTGATGACACAAAGGTTGGAGGTGTTGTGGATAGTGTGGATGGCTGTCAGAGGTTACAGCGGGACATCGTTAGGATGCAAAACTGGGCTGAGAAGTGGCAGGTGGAGTTCAACCCGGATAAGTGTGAGGTGGTTCATTTTGGCAGGTCAAATATGATGGCAGAATATAACATTAATGGCAAGACTCTTGGCAGTGTGGAGGATCGGAGGGATCTTGGGGTCCGAATCCATAGAACACTCAAAGCAACTGCGCAGGTTGACACTGTGGTTAAGAAGGCATATGGTGTATTGGCCTTCATCAATCGTGGAACTGAATTTAGGAGCAGAGAGGTAATGTTGCAGCTATGTAGGACCCTGGTCAGACACCACTTGGAGTACTGTGCTCAATTCTGGTTGCCTCACTACAGGAAGGACGTGGAAGCCATAGAAAGGGTGCAGAGGAGATTTACAAGGATGCTGCCTGGACTGGGGAGCATGCCTTATGAGAATAGATTGAGTGAACTCAGCCTTTTCTCCTTGGAGTGACATAGGATGAGAGCTGACCTGATAGAGGTGTATAAGATGATGAGAGCACTGATCGTGTGGATAGTCAGAGGCTTTTTCCCAGGGCTGAAATGGTTACCACAAGAGGACACAGGTTTAAGGTGCTGGGGAGTAGGTACAGAGGAGATGTGAGGGTTAAGTTTTTTACACAGAGAGTGGTGAGTGAGTGGAATGGGCTGCCGGCAATGGTGGTGGAGGCAGATATGATGGGGTCTTTTAAGAGACTCCTGGATAGGTACATGGAGCTTAGAAAAATAGAGGGCTATGGGTAAGCCTAGTAATTTCTAAGGTAGGGACATGTTTGGCACAACTTTGTGGGCCAAAGGGCCTGTGTTGTGCTGAAGGTTTTCTATGTTTCTAAGATGGGAGACAGGGGATGGCAGAAGCTTGCTCAATATTTAAAATGATGCACTCTGAATGAACTAATCCCTGAGGCTTAAGAAGGCATCGGTGGTACCATACTTGGAGTATTGTGAGCAGTATTGGGCCCCATATGTAAGAAAAGATGTCCTGGCCTCGGAGAGGGTTCAGAAGTTGTTCACGGGAATGAAATGTTTAAGGTGTGAGAAGCAATTGATGGGCTCTGGGGCTGCACTCGCTGGAGTTTAGAAGAATGAGGGATATCTTAATGAAACCTATCCAATACTGAAAGGCCTCCATAGAGTGGATGTGGAGAATATTTTCCCTATAGTGGGAGAGTCTAGGACCAGAGGGCATGGCCTCAGAATAGAGGGACGTCTATTTAGAACAGAGATGAAGAGGAATTTCTTTAGCCAGAGGGTGATGAATCTGTGGAGGTCATTGCCACAGACTGTTGTGGAGGCCAAGTCATTGGATACATTTAAAGTGGAGGTCATTTAGCAAGTGTATCAAAAGTTATGGGGAGAAGACAGGAAAATGGGATTGGGAGGGATAATAAATCAGCCATAATGGAATGACAGAGCAGACTCAGTAGCCTGTCTTATGGGTTTATAGGACTGCTTGCCTGGAAGTAAGATCTTTTAATGCTCTATACCTTATAAATTCAATGAAAGATGAAATTAGTTATTGACGTGTTTACTGCCTTGTTCTTTTGATTGAATGTAAATGAACAAAATCAGCACAGACATATAGTGGTCTGCCTCATACTATGTGTTTGATGATTACATCCTCCAAATTTGTATTTTCATTGTAACATTCAAGATGGTTATCTACACCTTCAAATTCTTTGTAGTTTCTAACTTGTAGTGAAATTGTTTCATTTTCACTCCCAGCTGTTTCTGACATCTCCAAGCCTGGATGCTTGAAACCACAGTGAGCAAAACAGTTCTAACTTGTCTTGCTGCTTATTTCTCGCCAACTATCAGTGACAAAAATCACTGCTTTTTGAACACAAACACTTGCAACTAATGCTATTTGAAAGCTGTTCACTCTAAGCACAGTGTAGTGTCTAGCGACCATGCATGTACACATGACTGACCCTAGTTAGAAACTGTTCGGCAACAGTCTCTTGTCCCAATTAAGTGGCATAGGGTCCCAAGTAAACTAAAGGCATCCAGGCTATTTTCTCAACTGTTTTTTGTTCTTTAAGAGTTGTCCCAAATAGGCAGCTGTCCCGACTAACTGATGGCCTAGTTAACCATAATTAATGTAATGAAGAAGAAACTTGACTTTTTGACTTTTAAAAACTCTGACTTGGAATCTAGAATGCGACGGCAGAATTTACGAATGATTGGCGTGAGGGAAGCTGTTGAAGCCAACAACCCCATGAAATATTTCTCTCAACTTTTAAAAGATGCATTCCCTACTGTATTTCCTGACCAACCACCGCTACTGGATCGTGTTCACAGAATCCCATCATACTCGTCTAGGTCAGATAGACCTAGGCATGTTATTTTACGTTTTCATTATTTTCAAGACAAGGAGAGACTGTTTCGATTCGCTCGATCTAAAAGTTTCATTGATTTTTCGGATCTTAAGTTCCGATTCGTGGAAGATTTCAGTAAACCAATCTGGGACCAACGGGTCCGTTACAGATCCGTGATGTCGGAATTCTATAAGATGGATTTAAGACCAGCGCTGCTGTACCCTGCACGTCTAAGGATTCGCATGTTAGATGGAGCCCTTCATTTTTTTGATTCTCCATCGGATGCCCAGAGTTATCTGGATCAACTTTCATCTTCAACATCTTAATTGCCTTTTTTTAATTATCTCCGTTGATCGGAGGCTGTGAATTGGTTGGTTTTAACTTTTCTGTGCCCTATTTGGGCAGAAAAGTTTACTTTTGATTTCTTAATATGGCTGCTAAACTTTCTTTTTAACTGCGTCATTTCTTTCTTTTCCCAGGGGATTCTGGGTGGTTACTTCCCTTTTGTCATCTTACGTATTTCCTGTGCGGCCTTAAATTTTGTAGTTTTTTTTAAAATTTTATTCTGTTTTGCTTTTTATAATCACTTTATGTTAATAATCCTATTTTTTTTGTTGCTGTGTCTATTCATGAGTTTGAGGTTTATTGTGGTTTTTTTTTTAATATATATTTTCCGGCTTTTGTTCTGTTCTGTGTGTATTTTAATTGAGCTAACTTTTTTTTACTTATTTTTTTACTGTTTTACAATTAGCTGATCCTTTTCATATTTATACCTTTTTTTTAGGGAGCGTATACCGGAAGTCATGGGGGTAGTTTTAGCGCTTGCTTCTTTCTGGCGGGTCTGCTTTAGATTTTGCCTTGGGGTCTTGGGGTGGGGGGTGGTGGGAGGGGCTTCACGTTTTAGTTTGTTTCTCTTTGGGCTATATACATTATTGAAGTACTGGTTGCGTCCTTTTCCCCGGTATCTTTTGTATGTTCTGTTTCCTCTCCGGGTTTGTGGGTCGCGCCTATTGTCAATCCTCCTTGTTGTGGGTTGACTTTAGGATTTATGGAGTCTATTATTAATTTTGTCTCCTGGAATACTAATGGTCTTAATCATCCTATTAAAAGGAAAAAAGTTTTTAAAGTGTTCCGGAGACTTAAAGCACAAATTTTATTTTTACAAGAGACCCATGTACGGAGGGGGGACAGACTACGTTTTTTCAAATTCTGGAAGGGCCAACAATTTCATTCGAACTCCAATGCTAAGATTCGAGGCGTCTCTATTTTTATAGATTCCTCAGTTACTTTTATACAACAGGATATTATCTCTGATCCGAATGGTAGATTTTTATTGGTTAGTGGTTTACTATTTAATAAAAAAGTAGTTTTGGTTAATGTTTATGCTCCTAATATGGATTGTCCGGAATTTTATAAATCATTGTTTGATCAGTTTCCGAATTTGAACGAGTTTTCATTGATTTGGGGCGGAGATCTTAATACCTGTTTATCTCCAGCTTTGGACTGTTCGGCTCCTTTACGGACTTTACCTAATAAATCTGCAAATTTGATTAATTTTTTCCTTTCTGATTCTGGGTCGACGGACATTTGGCGTTTTCTGCATCCTCAGGAAAAAGATTTTTCCTTCTTTTCACATGTTCATCATTCCTATTCAAGAATTGATTATTTTTTCATTGATTCTCGTCTCATTCCTTCAGTGATTAAATGTGATTATGATTCTATAACCATTTCGGATCATGCTCCACTTAAGCTTTCTATTAAAATTATGGCCAATATACCAAACAATAGACAATGGCGTTTTAATTCGCTGTTGCTTCAGGACTCGGACTTTGTTAATTTTATGAATGAACAGATTGAGCTTTTTTTTACAATTAACCATACAGAAGATATTTCGGTTAACACTCTTTGGGACACTTTTAAAGCCTATATTCGGGGTCAGATTATTTCGTATTCCGTTGCTTTGAGGAAGAAACAGAAGCAGGAGGAGATGGCAATTGTGGACAAGATTAAAGAAATTGATAAGAAATATGTTATGGCTCCTTCTGAGGAGCTATACAAACAAAGAACTGAACTTCAAATGGAACACAGTTTACTACTCTCGTCCTCGATTGTAAACCAATTAAAGAAAACAAGAAGTGATTTTTATGTTCACAGTGATAAAATTGGCAAGCTGCTGGCTAATCAATTGAAATCTAATTATGTTAAATCTCAAATCAATCAGATTTATAACCAAAATGATCGATTGATATTGGATCATGTGGGGATTAATCAAACCTTTTGTGATTTTTATTCTTCTTTATATCAATCAGAGTCTCCTCGAGATTCTAAATATATGAATGATTTTTTAGATAAGTTAGACTTCCCTCAGATTTCACAGGATATGTCTTCTTTATTAGATACTTCCATTACAATGGATGAGATTAAGAATGTTATTTTTTCTATGAATCTGGGGAAAGCTCCTGGCCCTGATGGGTTTACCGTTGAATTTTATAAATGTTTTGCTTCTTTATTGATTCCTTGGCTCTATAAGGTTTTTGAGGCTTCTTTGAAACTTGGTAAACTTCCGGAATCTTTTAATAGAGCATCAATTTCTTTAATACTAAAGAAGGATAAAGACCCTGCTCAATGTGCATCTTATAGACCAATATCTTTATTAAATGTTGATTCTAAAGTTTTTTCTAAGTTATTAGCAAATAGACTAGAAAAAGTACTTCCTTCTATTAATTCGGAAGACCAAACGGGTTTTATTAAAGGTCGTTACTCTTTTTATAATATTCGTACATTGTTAAATATCGTTTATACTCCCTCACAAAATGTTCCTGAGTGTGTTATTTCTTTAGATGCCGAGAAAGCTTTTGATAGAGTAGAATGGCCTTATTTATTTAAGGTGCTTGAAATGTTTAATTTTAGCTTGAAATTTATATCCTGGATTAAACTGTTATATCACTCCCCTGTAGCCTCGGTTCATACTAACTCTTTAAACTCACCTTTTTTTCCTCTCTTTCGTGGTACTCGACAAGGCTGTCCTCTTAGTCCCCTATTATTTGATATTGCATTAGAACCTCTTGCAATTGCTATTCGAGAATCTTCAAATATTACTGGGATAACTCGGGGATTAAAGTCCCATAAATTATCACTCTATGCTGATGATTTACTTTTATATATTTCTAATCCTGAGAGATCCATTCCTGCTGTTTTAGAGTTATTAGCACAATTTGGTCTTTTCTCAGGTTATAAATTAAATCTTAGTAAGAGTGAACTTTTTCCGATTAATAAACATCTTCCCTTATATTATAAATTTCCATTTAAATTGATTAATAATTACTTTTCATATCTTGGGATTAAAATTACTTGTAAACATAAAGATTTATTTAAGACTAACTTTTTACCATTAATAGACCATATTACTCAACTTTCATCTAAATGGTTTCCCTTATATTTAACTTTGATTGGTCGTATTAATGCAGTTAAGATGTTTTTTTTGCCAAAATTTTTATATGTGTTTCAGGCATTACCAATTTTCGTTCCTAAATCTTTTTTTGATAAAGTTGACTCTAAAATTTCTTCATTTATTTGGCAGAATAAGAATCCGAGACTGGGTAAAATACATTTACAGAAAGCTAAGAGAGATGGAGGTTTAGCATTACCTAACTTTAGATTTTATTATTGGGCTATTAATATTCGACATATGAAATTTTGGTTACTTGACCGGGACATACTATCTATTCCTAAATGGGTAGCATTGGAATTACAATCTGTTCAGGGTTATACACTTGGTTCTATTTTAGGTTCCTCTCTTCCTTTTGATTCGAAACGCCTTAAGCAGGTCTCTAACCCGATAGTTAAATATGCTTTGCGCATTTGGTTTCAATTCAGAAAATTTTTTGATCTTAATCAATTCGGGTTAGCGATTCCTATTTTAGGTAACATATTTTTTCCTCCCTCTTTTACGGATCGCGCTTTTCAAACTTGGAAGACTAAGGGTATTTTACGGTTTTTGGATTTATTTTTAGATGGTTCCCTTATGTCTTTTGAACAATTATCTAATAAATATAACTTATCAAGAATACATTTTTTTAGATATTTACAAGTTAGAAATTTCCTAAGTACTATACTTTCTTCCTTTCCAATGCTTCCTCCTATATATATTTTAGATTCGATAATTAACCTTAATCCATGTCAGAAAGGTGCATCGGCTATGATTTATAATATTATTATGAAACTTAGGAAAGCTCCATTTGATAAGATTAGGGTAGATTGGGAACAGGAATTGGGGCTTACCATTTCTGTGGATGATTGGGGGCAGATTTTACAATTAGTTAATACTTCCTCTATTTGTGCTAAACATTCCCTAATTCAATTTAAAGTGGTTCATAGAGCACTTATGTCCAAAGATAAGTTAGCGCGTTTTTACTCGCATATTAATCCTTTCTGTGATAGATGTTCGGGGCAGATAGCCTCTTTAACTCATATGTTTTGGTCTTGCCCTACTTTGGAAACTTTTTGGAGAGATATTTTTAATATTATTTCTAAGGTATTAAATATAGATATCTCTCCTCACCCTATTACTGCTATCTTTGGACTACCTAAAATTTCTAGTAATCTTTCCCCTTCAGCCCGTAGAATGATTGCATTTCTTACTTTAATGGCGAAAAGATGTATTTTACAACATTGGAAAGAGCTTAATGCTCCAACTACCTTTTTTTGGTTTTCTCAGACGATTTTATGTTTGAATTTGGAGAAAATTAGAAGTAACCTTCATGATTCTTCATTTAAATTTGAACAGATTTGGGGACCTTTTATTCGATATTTTCATTTAATGTAATATTTACCCTTCTTGTTTTTTTTTCACTGTTTTAATGGAGGTCGGGATTGAGGACGTGATTTTAAGTTTAACTCTGTTTGGTTTCAAGTTAGCCCATTGCTTTGCCTTGCTTTTAGTTAGCTGCACGGTGGGTTTTTTTTGGGGGTTTTTTTTTTCTTTTTTTCCATTGATATATATAGAATTTAGTATACTATTATGTTATCTTGGTTTCTTATGCTTAAATTACATTGTTTGTAGTATTTTCTTTTTGGTATTGTTATCTTTTGGAATTTTATTATACTTTAACATTGTATTAATGTTTATATGGCTTACCTTTTTTGTATACTTACTCAATAAAAAGATTTAAAAAGAAAGAAAGAATCGTGGAACTGAATTTAGGAGCAGAGAGGTAATGTTGCAGCTATGTAGGACCCTGGTCAGACACCACTTGGAGTACTGTGCTCAATTCTGGTTGCCTCACTACAGGAAGGACGTGGAAGCCATAGAAAGGGTGCAGAGGAGATTTACAAGGATGCTGCCTGGACTGGGGAGCATGCCTTATGAGAATAGATTGAGTGAACTCAGCCTTTTCTCCTTGGAGTGACATAGGATGAGAGCTGACCTGATAGAGGTGTATAAGATGATGAGAGCACTGATCGTGTGGATAGTCAGAGGCTTTTTCCCAGGGCTGAAATGGTTACCACAAGAGGACACAGGTTTAAGGTGCTGGGGAGTAGGTACAGAGGAGATGTGAGGGTTAAGTTTTTTACACAGAGAGTGGTGAGTGAGTGGAATGGGCTGCCGGCAATGGTGGTGGAGGCGGATATGATGGGGTCTTTTAAGAGACTCCTGGATAGGTACATGGAGCTTAGAAAAATAGAGGGCTATGGGTAAGCCTAGTAATTTCTAAGGTAGGGACATGTTTGGCACAACTTTGTGGGCCAAAGGGCCTGTGTTGTGCTGAAGGTTTTCTATGTTTCTAAGATGGGAGACAGGGGATGGCAGAAGCTTGCTCAATATTTAAAATGATGCACTCTGAATGAACTAATCCCTGAGGCTTAAGAAGGCATCGGTGGTACCATACTTGGAGTATTGTGAGCAGTATTGGGCCCCATATGTAAGAAAAGATGTCCTGGCCTCGGAGAGGGTTCAGAAGTTGTTCACGGGAATGAAATGTTTAAGGTGTGAGAAGCAATTGATGGGCTCTGGGGCTGCACTCGCTGGAGTTTAGAAGAATGAGGGATATCTTAATGAAACCTATCCAATACTGAAAGGCCTCCATAGAGTGGATGTGGAGAATATTTTCCCTATAGTGGGAGAGTCTAGGACCAGAGGGCATGGCCTCAGAATAGAGAGACGTCTATTTAGAACAGAGATGAAGAGGAATTTCTTTAGCCAGAGGGTGATGAATCTGTGGAGGTCATTGCCACAGACTGTTGTGGAGGCCAAGTCATTGGATACATTTAAAGTGGAGGTCATTTAGCAAGTGTATCAAAAGTTATGGGGAGAAGACAGGAAAATGGGATTGGGAGGGATAATAAATCAGCCATAATGGAATGACAGAGCAGACTCAGTAGCCTGTCTTATGGGTTTATAGGACTGCTTGCCTGGAAGTAAGATCTTTTAATGCTCTATACCTTATAAATTCAATGAAAGATGAAATTAGTTATTGATGTGTTTACTGCCTTGTTCTTTTGATTGAATGTAAATGAACAAAATCAGCACAGACATATAGTGGTCTGCCTCATACTATGTGTTTGATGATTACATCCTCCAAATTTGTATTTTCATTGTAACATTCAAGATGGTTATCTACACCTTCAAATTCTTTGTAGTTTCTAACTTGTAGTGAAATTGTTTCATTTTCACTCCCAGCTGTTTCTGACATCTCCAAGCCTGGATGCTTGAAACCACAGTGAGCAAAACAGTTCTAACTTGTCTTGCTGCTTATTTCTCGCCAACTATCAGTGACAAGAATCACTGCTTTTTGAACACAAACACTTGCAACTAATGCTATTTGAAAGCTGTTCACTCTAAGCACAGTGTAGTGTCTAGCGACCATGCATGTACACATGACTGACCCTAGTTAGAAACTGTTCGGCAACAGTCTCTTGTCCCAATTAAGTGGCATAGGGTCCCAAGTAAACTAAAGGCATCCAGGCTATTTTCTCAACTGTTTTTTGTTCTTTAAGAGTTGTCCCAAATAGGCAGCTGTCCCGACTAACTGATGGCCTAGTTAACCAGAATCCGCTGTATAAAAGCTGGACTTGCCTTCAATTACATAAAATAGATTCTTCCTGCTCTTCTCCCTTTTTTGGGTCCTCCACATTTTGATATATTGATACACCAAGTGCTATCCAGCAGTTGTTGGTGTATCAATATATCAAAATGTGGAGGACCCACCTATATCTGGATGCATTCACAGTCTGCAGTCTGCAGCTATTCTAGCAGAATCCGACTTTCACAGTTTGGCTTGAATTCCACGTACTTAGTGGATCCCGATCAAGTTCTTCAGACCCACTTCACATGCAACCACTTCAAACATATTACCTACCTGGCTTTTCTATCTGCCCTTTCCCTGCCAACTGCCTTTCTGGTAATGACCATCCCCAAGCCCTGCAATGCAGAAAAATTATCCTTCAGCTGATTTTTCTGCCATTTACTTTTGTATCCTTCATCCTTGATATATTTACCCTGTGTGATCTTCCCTTAACATCATGGTCTGAATCGACATTCCCTCCCCTAAGGCAACTTGAAAATTTGTGGTAAGTGTGGTATAAAAGGCAATCTGAAAATTTCCAGTTTGCAAAGATTCAGTATGTCATCTAAAACCCTGACAAACTTCTGTATGTCTGTGGTGGAGGGTATACTGACTGGTTGCATCACGGCCTACTTTGGAAACTCCAATGCCCTTGATGGAATATCCCAGAAAAAGAAGTGGATACAGCCCAGCCCATTGTGGGTAAAGCCTTCCCCATATCACTGAGTACAACTACATGGAGTGCTGTTGCAGGAAAGCAGCATCCATCATCAAGGACCCCCACCATCCAAGCCATGCTCTCTTCTCATTGCTGCCTTCAGAAAGAAGGTACAGGAGCTGCACCACCAGGTTCAGGAACAGTTATTACCCCTCTACCATTAGGCTCCAGAATCAGGGGAGATAACTTCACTTGCCCATCACTGAATTGTTCCCATTGAATTGGACTCGCTTCCAAGGACTCGTCATCTCTTGGTCTCTATTTATTACTTTTCTATTTATTATTATTGTTTTATCTTTCTTTTTGTATTTGCAGTTTATTTTGTTTTGTTTGCACATTGGTTGTTGTCCACCCTTTTGGGTGCAGTGTTTTGTTGATTCTGTTGTGTTTTTTGTTTGTACTTACTGTGATTGCCCACAAGAAAATGGATCTCAGTGTTGTACATGGTGACATATATGCACTTTGATAATAAATTTACTTTAAACTTTGAAAATTAGTTGAACTGGGGCAACAGTATCTAAAAACAGTCTTTGAAATTAGAAGATAATTTATACAAAACTGGAGCAAAAATATAAATGGTGTAATTCTGAAACATCAATAGGTTTCAATAGGTACATTTAATGTCAGAGAAATATATACAATATACACCCTGAAATTCTTTTTTCTCGCAAACATCCATGGCAACAGAGAAGTGTCCCAAAGAATGAATGACAGTTAAAACATTAGAACCCCAAAGCCCTCCCGTTCCCCCCTCCCACACACAAGCAGCAGCAAGGCAATGATCCCACCCCCCACCCCCACCAGCAAATAAAGCATCAGCACCCTCCAATGGCACGCAAGTGTGCAGCAAAGCATCGATAAAGACATAGACTTGCAGTACCCCAAAGACTACTCATTCACCTGGTATTCAACAAAGCACAGGCTCTCTCTCTCCCTAATAAGGGAAAAAGAGGTGTCTCCATTTCACAGCGAGAGGGGAGACATAACAAACAACTTGCTGATTTACCATGTTAAAAGTCTATTGTGTTGCTTTTTCCGAGCTCTGTACCTGGAGAGTTGGCACCAAAAAGGCGCAGCTCTCTGGGCACACAACCCTCGGCAGCTAACCTGCTGCCCCCCGATGTTCCATATTTTCCTGTGACACTTCAGTCAGGGGCTCCAGCCTAGTCAGCATGTCTTCAGAGCCATAAAAATCCAGAATCCCTGAAGGTGTGCTCACTTTCTAGGCCGTGTCCTTGGGATATCAAAAAACAGCTGGTAATGAGGCCCCGAGAGCGGGTTCCATTTCCACAAAGAACCGAAGTCAGAGTGTAACTGCAGGTCAGAGTATTCAAAAGAAGCTTGAAAAGGGGAAAAAAAGAGATATCAAAGATAGAAATAGAGCTGTTCCCGAAGATGCGAGTAAAGGAGACACCATTTAGCGCCATCTTGATTTTGCTTTGCCCCTCTACGACAAAAATATTGAAAGTATTCCAGACAAGACCCTGGAAACGGATCACACAGCACTGGTAGTGAAAGAAACTGAGTCGCTATTTCTTCATTATAACACATGCTTGTTCCTTCATTATAATACATGCTTGCTAAGAGAGTGGGATGATGGCGGAATGGCTACGATAGGATAACAAGATTGTCCCAGCATCACTGGAGGGTTGCGGGTGGGCATAGGCAGCTGGCAACAGACAATGAAGTTGAATGGGGAAGAAGTATCCAGATCACAGGGGTGGGATGTTGGGGGGGGGCGCAGTTTAGGGTTTACCTGAAAAATCAAGTTTAACCAATTAAGCCACAATAGCTGTACTATACCTAGAAAGAGGAAGGGCTGTTATTCCTCGAACCAATACTAGGTATCATTGGAAGATTGTAGGAGGCTGAAGAGAGGTCAAAGTGAGAAGGAGATGGAGATTTGAAGAGATAGGACTGTGGAAATTCAGGGTATCCCTTGCAAACTGTATGGAACTGTTCTATAAAAACAGCCATACCATTTATATTTGATTTGTCCAATGTAGAAAGCAAATGTAAAATACAAACACCATTTGTGACTGATGCAAGGCACTAAAGTGGAAGTGCACAAGTTGTTGCTATAACTGGAAGAACTGTTTGGATCCTGGGATGCTATGTGGGAAAAGATGAAAGTGCAGGTGTTGAATCTATGGATGCATGGGAAAATGTGTGAGAAGGGGATTGGTTGGTTGAGGAAGAAGTTTGCTATGACCTCATTTTCCATGCAACCAGCCTCCATGTCCAATAGAATCACCTCTTTAGAATGCTGGAAGGAGTGTGAGAAGCTGACGAAATATCTGCTGATGGAATCCCATTAGGCAGGTAGAAATTATAGAGGACAATCTACTGAACATGGAGGCTGGTGGGATGGAAACTGAGGTCAAGGCAAATGCTTTCCTAGTACTGGCTGGCAAGAGAGTTGATGAGAACAGAAGTATGAGAAATAAAGGAGACATGGCTGAAAACCCTGTTACCTATAGTAGAGGAGAAGTTTCAATGAAGGGAAAAGGAAGATATTTTAAAGGCACTCATGTTTGAAGTCATATCAACACCATAGATATGGTGGAGAAATTGGGAGTATGGAATGGAATTCTTGCTGGATGGGACGACGTGTTGCTGAGATGGTTGTGGGAGTTGGTAGACACTGGCAAATGGAGAGGTGAAGAAGGTCAGATATGGACTCTGTGAATGTGAGAGCAGGATGGAAACTGGCAGCAAAGGTAAAGAAGTTTGAGTCCAATATGACTATTGGAAGTAGCTGCATCACTGTAGTGAAGAAAGGGCTGTGTGTGGGTGTGTTACAGCCACTGGAAATTAATATTGAATTTAATGTGTTTCTCTCTGTACAGATGTGGCTGTGTCTTTGGTTTTACTTCCATTTCAATTTTTTTTTGTCTCACGAACTGCTTTTTAATTAACCGTTACATGGATAACGTTTGCCTGCATCCTGTCACAGATATCCCCTCTAATCTTTCCATGCTGCCATATCTCTTCAATTTAAAACATGCTTGTCTTCTCTCCTTTTTTGTTCTGAATAATAATCCATAGCACAAAGCAAGCATCTTCATTTATCTTCTCCACTGATACTTTGGGTGCTTCTAGCATGAAGTGTTTAATGCTTTAAATTTTATAAATCTAATTTTTTTAGAGTATAAAAGTGTGTAGATCATAGTGGAACTTTAAAATCTAATTTAGTCCTCAGATGAAGTGTTACAGTCCTGGAAGACATATTTCAAGAAAAAGTACAGACAAATTTAGCAGGGAATTAGCAGCTCAATGGACAATTATTGCCTTTCTCCTTGTAACAAACAATGTCAAGCTATTACCTACCAAGCTTTCAAAATAATTCTAGGTTTGGAGACATGGATATTTGAATCTGGAGCAAAAAGACTACTGCTTGCATGTTCAACAGCATCAATGGAGGCAAAGAAATGGTTGATGTTTCAGATCAAGTCCCTGCTTCAGAGTATGAGAGAATAAAGAGGTAGACATAAAGCTCATCCTCCTCCTTATCCAGTTTTCCAGCCTCTTTCTGTACCTTAACCTTCCCCCATTTGGCTCCATCAGCACATCATCCCCCACCTCACATAGTTCCACCTACCACCAGCCTTCCACTCACCTCATTATACTGACCATCTTCCTAGTACATTCTTAGTCCTGTTGCAGGGTCTTGGTCCAAAATGTCAACTATATCTTTGTCTCCATGGATGTTTATTGGCGTGCTGATTTCTTCCTGCAGCTTGTTTCTTGTGGAAATTATAGGTATGACAGAGCAGGAAGAGAAAACTGTGGTGATGAGTAGACAACTAGTGTTCATATGTTCAAAATTATTGACTAAAGACCTATAGAGGAGATGGGAAGAGATGTTTTTACTTTGGGGGTTGTCAATGGTTGTGATTGTGAAGTTGTATGCTTTTGTAGATGAGGAACTTCGGGATTATTGACTTGTTGAGGAATAGACTGCTCCCTGAAGGAGGAAGCACACCGACTGTGCGTTCGTTATAACAGCCGTCCGGCAGTGCTTGCGCAGTACCAAGCAGAAGCACACCCTCAGAACTGACTCGTGTCACCCTGCTATCTGGTGGATGAAAGTTTATTTTGTTGTAAGTCAGAATGAAACAGCACATTTACAGCCAGATCATGCCAGACCTGCTGGCACTTGTGATCTAGGGTGATACATAAATAATGTGGCTTTGAATTAAGATTGCAGAACGATGTGAATCAATAAATATTGGGTAATGAATGATTTTTGGTCATATCTCAAGGGGCCTCTGTAAAACTCTAGTTTGAAGTCTATACAGTATCCCAGTTTACCATTCTAGTTGAGATATATTGAAGTCCATTTCTAAGCTAAAATAACACGATATGTGTCAGCCTTTGCTTGTTGGTTGCCTACCATCTCTTTCGAGTTGAGAGATTGGTAACAAGTGTGCAGCTTGCTAAAAATAAAACCCAAGTTGGTACCAAAAATCCAACGGAATACAGGTTCAGCATGAGTTACAAATGCTCAATATATAGACAGCCAATACATGGCATGCATCATGAATCTGGGAGTGTGGCAGGATGGATGTGGGGGTAGTGGTGGAAATGGGGCATCTCTGCATGCCTTCCCTTCCCCCACCCCTGTGCTGAAACAGTTATGGGCTGGGTTGAACTGAGCAGACTCTCTCACTTAACTCTGAGAAGCCAGCTGGTGGCCACGCTCCCTTTACCAGCTTGTTCTCCCTTCGCAGCTGTTTTTGTGATCCTTTTGCATCACCTTCAAAACAACTTGCCTTCGGTCTGGGCACGTTACTGCATATGGACTCTGTATCAAGTTCTCCTACTTCAGATAACTTACATTATCGGTGAGTTATCAGAACTGGACACCTCTGCTTTAAGTCATCCATCCAAGATATTGGTTCAGTTTTTCTCTCTCCATTAGTTTTACTTGACCATCTGGACATGTGCAACAGCCCTGCTATCAGCAACACGCCAGGGGTTTTGGGCAGGACAGGAGAATGAATAAAGTATAAGACATATAAATTGTCATAACAGGAAATTTTACTTTTTCAGGAAACTGGACCCACGATTGTTGGAGATGAGAACTCAGATGTGAATCTTATGAACTACCTTGGAGCTGAGAAAACCACTGTATTGGGAAATAATTTGTGAGTAATACATGTCAAAACACCTCAAAGTAGGGCATCTGACGTCTAGTGATTTTTAACAATTCATTGTCGATCTACTTGGCTCTTTGTATTCTGCAGCCTGGAATTGGCTCTTACCAGATTTATACCAGCTGCTCACCTTAGTACGGAATGAGTCAGAGAGAATTTTAGCGGGAATGACTGAACTCGACAATTAGTACCTTTCCTATTTAAATCTCGATGAGTTTCTGATTTTCGAAGTAAATTACAATATCTCTGATACAGATCGCTTCAGAATTTAGTTCATTAGCAATCCCCTGCCACCCTCTGCAGACCTGAGGCACTGCCTTCAATTCTTTTTATTTTTCAGAGATGTGCCTTT